>NC_043702.1:91535983-91812114 GCF_006229205.1 Suricata suricatta | reverse complement strand
ATATATACACACACACACACACATATATATATATATAAAGAAATGTGGGCCCTCAATAATCAGAGCTGTTCTCTGAACTTGAGCTGGGGATTTTCACTCCCAAGTTGAGTGCCTCTGGGCTGGTGTCATTTAACCTTGGCTGGCTTTCTCGACCATCTTTTTTTTTTTTAATGCTTTATTTATTTTTGAGAGAGAGAGAGCATGAACAGGGGAGGGACTGAGAGAGGGGGAGACACAGAATGTGAAGCAGGCTCCAGGCCCTGAGCTAGCTGTCAGCACAGAGCCTGATGAGGGGCCTGAACCCACGGACTGCAAGATCATGACCGGAGCTGAAGTCAGACATTCAACCTACTGAGCCACTCAGCCACCCCTCTCGACCATCTTTCTGCCCCGCAAATGTGCCACCCGGGCAGTTGTGACTCTCTCCAGGGTCGAGGCAAAGAAGCCCGTGTTCACTTTTGGGGCCTGGCCTTGCCCTTGCTTCCGCTTCGCAGCCTTTGGCAGGGGATTCACTGATGAAGCGGAGTGGAGTTTCGTGTCTGAAAGTTAATAGGTAATGCTGGTATGCTTTTGGGGTTACCCCCTAAAATAGTAAAAGAAGGTTGCCAGATGCCTGTCATGTTTCGTAAAGTGTCTAGTTTGTCACCCTAGGAAAATCCCTTCAGGCTGGGCGTGCAGTTGACTCACCGCTGAGGTGTCAAACAGGAAGGGCAGCCACTTCCTAAGGACCCAGGGGCAGCCCCCCCCCCCCCCCCCCCCCCCCCCCCCCGTTAGAGAGGTGGCTTGAAAGCAGCAGCCCAGGAGGCTGGCATCTCTGTTTTGTTGCTGGTTCAGCCCCCCGGGGATCGGCGTGGACATGCTCCGTATGCGCTCCAGAATGGTCGGAGGAGGGAAAGAGGACCGCTGCTCCTCGCCCTCATGTAGAGGGACTGAATCCCACTCTTGGTTTCGGCTCAGGTCATGATCTCACAGTTGGTGAGTTCGAGCCCCATGTGCAGTGCCTGCTTGGAACTCTTTCTTCTCTCTCTGCCTCTTCTCCACTCATGCTTACTTGCTCACTCTCAAAATAAATATACTTAAAAAAAAAAAAGGGCTGAATAAAGTGCGAGAGTGCCTGAAGGACAGGACGAGGCCGCTGGGCAGCAGGGGGTTTGTTGTGCCCCTGGGGCTGGTGTCTGTCTCTGAGAATGTACATGGCAGGGTGGGGGTGGCGCTCCCTTAAAGGATTTATGGGCCCCCCCCCAGAAGAAACTGGCAAATAATATATAGACAGACAAGTGTCTTATTTTACTTTTTATTTAAGAGAGAGAGTACACATGTGCTGGGGATTGGCCGGGCGGAGAGAGAGAATCTTAAACAGGCCCCACACTCAATGCAGAGCCCAGTGCGGAGCTCCATCTCGTGACCCTGAGATCATGACCTGAGTCGACATCAAGAGTCAGACACTTTGTTGGGCTCTGGGATGACAGCTCACAGCCTGGAGCCTGCTTCAGATTCTGTGTCTCCCTCTCTGTTCCTCCCCCACTCATGCTCTCTTTTACTTTCTTTCGAAAATAAATAAATGTTTAAAAAGATTAAAAAAGAAAGAGGTAGACACTTAACTGACTAAGCCACCCAAGCGCCTGACAGACAAGTGTTTAAACTGCATGCTAGCAAGAGACCTTATAGGCTGGAGCAGTAGGGAAAGCTGTCTGAAGCCCTTGTGACCGGGGTTGGGGCTTGGGGACTGGACCAGGTTTGGATTTATCGGTGGGACCTGCAGAGGGCCAGCCAGGTAAGGAGAGCAGCTTGAGTGAGTACGGGGAGACCCTGGAGAAGGAGTTATGGATGGGGTTATGGTGATAACAGACCAGCAAGTGCAGAGGGTGTGCCTGGGGTGGAAGAATTCAAGTGCCATGGTATTGCAAGAGGGAGTTGGAGCCACACTGTATAGACAGGGCAGTGGTATGGCATAGAGATGACATCCGTCTGCCTGGATCAGAGACTCTCAGACTTGAGTAGGCCTCAGAATCGCCTGGGGGGCTTGTTGAAGCGCTGACTGCTGCCTGTCCCCCACCCCACCCTCCACAGTCACTGATTCAGTAGGTGTGGGTTTGGGCCTGAGCGCCTGCATTTCTCCTTGGTGCTTTGGTGGTGGAGTTAGGGACCAGGCTTTGAGAGCACTTGCCTAGAATTCAGGGGTTGGTAATCTTTCTCTGTTAAGGGCCAGTGGCAAATGTTTAGGCTTCTGAGACATACAGGATTTCTGTCACATTTTCTTCTTTGTTGCTTTTTACAGCCCTTTAAGCTTGTGCAAACAGATGTTGGCTATAGGTAAACAGGCTAGTGGGGGAGGAGAAGTGGCACAGGGGAAGCAGTGCACGGTGGACAGGCTGTACTGTCTTAGGCTGTCCCTCGCTCATCCTTCTGCTACATAGCTGGCTGACCTTTGGTCTTTTGCTTCTTCATCTATAAAAGAGATGATGTTAGTAATTCTTACAATATAGGACTCTTCTAAGAATTTGGTGAGCTAAGGCACAAAAACATTGATCACAGTGCTCAGGACATACCTAGAATTTATCATTTGCTGTGGATAGTGATAGCACCAGAGACTGATAGGTGAAGGAACAGTGAGGAGGAAGACCAACACAGATCCGCCAGATTATAGATTCTGAGAGCCAGTTGCTCCAAGTTCTCCCCGTCATTTCTTCTTGGACGGCTTCCAAAGAAGAAGGCTTTGAATTAGAACACATGCACACTGAATACATCTTGGGTTAGTGTCCCCTAGGAGGTCGTTGCTCTCAGCTGTTCCCTTGGAACACTTAGAAAATGGTACCATTTGCAAGCTGGCTGGTCCTTGGGCCCAGGACTCTGGTTGGAGGGTTGGAGTGTTTGGCCCACTTGAAACCAACTGACACCCTCTACTTCAGCCTCATTTTCTGTGAAGACTTGATGTAAGACCTTAGCCTGAATAGGACACCAAATAGGATCTGCCTGATGAGGATCGAAACTGTGCCTTTCAACCTCACATTTTGTTCCATGGTGTGAGTGAAAGTGAGAGTTACAGCAAAGGAGTCTATCACGTGCGCCGTATTTCCTGAGTTGAAGTATGCAAATGTGTGCCGAGGTGCCTCATTCACTCACGGTAGCCAGAACAGGAAGATCACTGGGTACCCCTGGCATAGTCTGTCTGCACGGGTGCCTGGGGAGAGGCCACCTGGTCGCCCCCAAGAGATTCAGCTTCTCTCTCTTTGGACACTGCTACTGAGGGCTGGCCATGCTTATGTAATGTGGGGACTCCCCTGAGGAGGTGCCCACTCTCCTGCTCACGTCTCCAACAGTAGGCTCTAAGTTTTGTGAGAGCACGTACGAATGACTTTGGAAGCTCAAGTTACAGATGCCCACGAGTACCCGATGTTGATAGGACTCTGCCCTCCACTTGGGTTTTTGCTGACATTCAGTGAAATACCCTTCCATCTCCTCCCCACCTTATAAAACAGGCTTCCTGTTTTGAACTTGGTCCAGGCTGGAACAGCCCTGCTACACCTGTTAACATAGTCAGACACACATTTCCTCCTCTGTACTTGTGTAGCTTTTGTCGCCTCGCCAGATTTCCCCTCTCAGCTTACAGATCTGGAATCATAACATAAGATATTGAACCAGCAAATTAAGAAAAAAGGAAGTTCCCATTTTGAAGCCAATTGAGTGAAAACATGGCTTCTGGTTTGTTTCAGTGTGTTTGGCCACGACCACCCTACTAACTTTCCTTCTTCGCAGCAGCAGAATGGAAACGAGGAAAGGAAATCAGCTGATGCAGGAGCCGGAGTGAGACGGACGTGCCCACAAACCCAGCCTGCACCATGAACTTGTGTCTCCCTTCTGCGCTTTAAGAGCCAAGGTCAGGTGAAGTTGCTGGAGAGCAATGGCTTTCTTTACTCCATGGAAGTTGTCCTCTCAGAAGCTGGGCTTTTTCCTTGTGACTTTTGGCTTTATCTGGGGTATGATGCTCCTGCATTTCACCATCCAGCAGCGAACTCAGCCTGAGAGCAGCTCCATGCTGCGTGAGCAGATCCTGGACCTCAGCAAGAGGTACATCAAGGCGTTGGCAGAAGAAAACCGGAATGTGGTGGATGGGCCTTACGCTGGTGTCATGACAGCTTACGGTAAGCCCAGTGCTTCTGGGGCTTCTTGATGGGATGTGGCTTTGCCTCAGAATGACTCCAGAGTTCCGCAGCCTTGCTTTTATCATGGCTTGAGTGCATCCTGTGCCACCACGGCAGGAAGTTGCACGCAGAGGGACACTTTGAGAAAATTAAAGCCATGCCCTTGGGCCTTGGGGAGACTTTGAGCTCTTGTGCAGGCTGACACTCAGTCCCAGGACCAGAGGCGGGGAGCGGGGGGTGTTGCAGAACAGTAGCAGTCTATTGGTTGTATTTGTAGCTAGCTCCTCTTCCCTCAACACATTTCTGGATGACACGATCTCACCAGGAGTGTGATCAGGGAATGTAGAAAAATATTCTCGTGATCTTACCCTAAACAAAATTTAATTAAGTCTGGGTGGGGGTGAGGTTCGGCGGGTTGGGAGGAATGTGGGGTGGAAGGAGGACTAGGGGAGGAGGGTGAGGTAAGGAGGGTGGGAAGAAACTCCGGGTCCAACGTGTGCCTCCCTCTGGCTGGTGTGTAGGACACATGGGCTTACGTGCTGGCTCATAGCATTAGTCTTCAGCTTCTTCAGAGTTGACTGCACCTGTTTCTTGCCCTTGCCTCTCATCGCCCTGACTTTGAAAGAAGTTTTTTTGTACACATTGCTTTTTCTTGTTGTGTGCCTAAAAACCCTTTTAGAAATAAGGTTGAGTGAAAAAATAATACATACAGAATATTATTTATTTTCCTTTTGGCAGAAGTTACGCTTAATATAGAAAAAGTTGGAAGCTGTAGACATGCAAAAGAGAAACCCAAGAATAAAGAAAATCACATATAAATCTACTCCAGGAAATAACCACAATTAACACCTCACTGTATATCTCTCTGTTATTTTATATATACACACAAAAATATGTGTTTACATATATATGCAAAATACTTGGAAAAGTGTATATGCACAAATACGAAACAAAAATTGTAGATGAGATGTGGATCAATCAACGTTTTGGAGAGAGCCTACCTCCCAGCTGTTCTGTGATCACCAACCATGGGAATGGACTTGAGTCACAGAGGATGGCCTGTCATTGTTGCTCATTGACAGGTCTAGTCACTGACTCTAGTGGCCTCAGGGTTTGGGACCCAGAGGTATAATATAAATGAGATGCAAGAGTGAATTTGGCTGAGGTGGGAAAGTTTGGGGTTCCACTTTGTCACACCCCACTTATGGACTCTAAAGTATATGAAGTTCAAATGGTGATTTCCCGAAAATGTACAGCAGCATTTTGAAACTTGAGTTCAAACACAGGAAGTCATACTTAATTTGACATAATGTGTTTTTCTTTTTGAAAGGATCCAGGAAGTGTGGTTTCTTTTAAATTTCAACTATATATTTTGGTAAGGAGAAGATCGTTGCTTTTAACGTACGATGTGGAAATTCTTTTTCACTGCCTACTAAACACTGTCCGTGGGGCCTCCTGTTGGAATGATCACACCGTCTGCTTTGAATCTGTTCGATTTGGCAGTGTCAGTAGGCATTGGCTCTCAAGATGTCTGAATAAATGCCACCTTTTTTGGTCTGATGGATTAAAAAATGAGACTCCATTTTGAGAGAGAGTCCACATTGGAAAACAACTAGGTAGTTTTTCAGAGAGTGGATTTTTTAAATTTATCAGTGATATCAGTCTTCTGTATTTCCCAAATCTTGTAGGCAAGCCATCAGAAAGAATAAATAAAGTGTCACCATTAGTGTCATTCATGTGTAACAAGTAAATACAACAGGTGAGATAGATGCCCCGTTCAGGTTTCTGGTTCCGTACATTCCGTGTGCCGTATTTTGAGGGCTGGGGGAGTAGTTCCTTTTTAATGTCCTGCTTCTGTTTATCTCAGTCTGTCACACCTTTTCTATGGGAAGGAACAAAACCCATAAATGCTAAATTTGTAGAATTCAAATTTTCCTAGTTGTTTTGAATGTTTTTGGGTCCTATTTGCTGCTGACCATCTCCTAGGCTAGGCTTCTTCTAAAGGGCAATGATCTGGTCTTCGCTTTGAACCTCACAGACACCACACCGTGTGTTCTACAGAGTAACCCCAGAGTAGTCTGTTAGAATTTCAGCCCCACATCATATGCTTATAGACATAGGCTTTGAAGCTCAAAGAAACTACAAAAATTGATTCCAATTTCCTCCTCTCACAGATGAACCTTAGCAAAGGAATTTTTCTTTTTCTCAAAAACAACAAAGAAACAAACAAACAGACCCCGTTGGCAAATGGAACCCGCACTGCAGTTTTTCTCTTTTCATCTCATCAGCCTGGCCTGTCAATCAATGTGGTCTTGGGGCTGTGTTTGTGGAATTTAATTGGGCTGCGCCTGTGTGCTTGAGGCATTGGGATTATCGTGCGGCGAAATCCCACTACAGCAGTTGGTCAGCTGGGCACTGGTGGCGTTTGGGGCTACATAATTCTTTGTGGTGGGGACTGTTTGTGCGTGCAGGATGTCAAACAGCAGCTCTGGTGTCTTCCTCACTAGATGCCTGTAGCACCCCCCCTAGTTGTTTAAAAAATTTTTTTATGTTTGTTTATTTTTTTGGGAGACAGAGAGAGACAGTGTGAGCAGGGGAGGGTCAGAGATAGAGGGAGACACAGAATCCGAAGCAGGCTCCAGGCTCTGAGCTGCCAGCACAGAGCCTGACGCAGGGCTCGAACCCACGAACTGTGAGATCATGACCTGAGCCGAAGCTTGATGCTCAACTAACTGAGCCACCCAGGCGCCCTGCACCCCCCTAGTTGTGACCATCAAAAATGTGTGTAGACATGGGGGGCAAAATTGCCTCCCTCCCTAGCTTGGAGAATCACTGCGCTCAGAGTGAAGTGGCAGACACTAACAGTATCTTATGGAAGTTCTCAAGCAAATACCTTGTTTTTGTTATTTAAAATGTGACAGCCTGGCTTTCTCCATTTCTCAGTTCTGGGCACCAACAGCTGGGATTGAGCAGGGCGATGTAGTCCAGGGCCGGTCCTGGAAAGCTGGAGAGCTATTCTGACGATGTGTGCTTCCCCTGGAATCCATCAGTACCAGTTGTGGGCGCGTCAGCAGCCAGGCAGCTATGATGGTTGATGTCAGAAGAAGATGCGGGGGTGCCTGGGTGGCTCAGTCAGTTAAGCATCCGATTTTTTATTTTGGCTCAGGTCATGATCTCATGGTTCATAACATCAAGCCCCCCCATAGGGCTCTGCACTGACAGGATGGAGCTGGCTTGGGATTCCCTCCCTCCTCTATCTCTGCCTCCCTTGCTCACTCCTTGTCTCCCTCCCTCTCTCTCTGAAAATAAATAGATAAACTTAAAAAAAAACATAATAGACACAGAGACTACACAACGATCAGTGGTTTAGTTGGGTTGGTGGAGTGGGCATGAGGATGCATGAGACGTGGGTTTGCAGTTTCCCTTTCTGCCACAGATGCAGCCTCTGTATGTACAGAGCACCGTCTAGGTGTCTGCTCTTGAGAGGATGAGAGCAGATCCCGTAGGGCTGGGCTCTGTGCCTGCTCTTAAGCAATCCCAGTACTAGACGAGAGAAGAAAAAACACCCCCTTCCTCCCATCCCCATGTTGGCATTCTCAGATGCTCTTAGTATGCTAGGAACCTGTCTTCCATAGCTGTGGAAGGTATTTGAAGAATGGTGATAGCTAACTTGAAATTATTACTGATTTTTTAGGATCTCTGGCTTGAGCTCCTAGCGTGGAAGGGTTGAGCAAACTCTTCCCTATGTGTCAAATTCGGACTTCTGTCGGTAAGAGTAAATCAACGTTTATTGAAACAGAACCACTCCCAGTTGTGGATAACAACTGTAATAACAGAGAAGCATGGTAAAAACAGGATTTATTTTATAGGACACCTAGAACCTGCTGACTCCGTCTTTCAGTAGTCCCCATAAATCACTCCCAAACACTCACTGGGTCATGCTCCTCCTTGACTCAGCAGTTTCCCAGGACTCCCATGGTCTCAGCCAGGGTCAGCAAGCTCACCGTGGGCCATTGCATCCTGTTTGTATTTGTAAAGTGTCTGGAACCCTCCATGGCTCTTGGTTTGTTGTCTCAGGCAGTTTTTGCACTACAGTGGCCGAGCTCAGTAGTTGCCACGGGGACTGTAAAGCCTAAAATGTTTACCGTCTGGTCCTTTACTAAAAATGTTTCTTTTCTTTTTTGTTTTGTTTTAAGTTTACTTATTTTGAGGGGGGAAAACAGAGAGAGAATCCCAAGTGGGCTCATCACCGCCAACACAGAGTCGAACGCAAGAACCATGAGACCACGACCCAAGCTGAAACCAAAAGTCAGACACCCAACCAGCTGACTGAGCCACCCCATTGCCCCCCCCCCCAAAATGTTTGTCAAGCCCTCATCTATCCCCAGGGGAGTCTCTCTGTGGGATTTTGCTTGGTGTCCTAAGACTCTTTCATCTCTGCATTTGAATTCACTCAGGACATCTTCATGAGGTGTCCATCGACATGTCTTATTCCTGTGTCCCTGGAAATGCTTCTGCGTGGCTGATCAGGAGGTCAGTGGTTAGGAGCCAGCCAGTTTGGCTCCGCCACACCCTGGCTGCATGGCCAGGGCTAGGGACCCACACTGCTTTGAGAGAGGGTATCAATTCCTATCTCACCATGTTATTGTGCCGTGTGAACAAGGCGCTGCAGGTCCAGTGGTGTTTGTGTGATTAGTCCTCAAACAACAGCAGGACTTGCAAACAGTATCTCGTCCCCCATCCTTGTTCTGCTGACTTGAAAAGAGACTTCTAAACTTCTTCTGGGATTGAGTCATTCAGAAGCACTGCGTGGAACGTGGCCCGTGTCAAACAGTTCGGGCATTCGTTTCTGGGGGGAGCTGGGGAGGGAGAGGGCGTTTCCCGTGTGCCCGTCCGTCAGTCTGTTCGTGGGGGTGTGCGGAACCAGAACCTTCTGTGCAGCCTAAATCGCATCTCCGGGCCCACGGGGCAGGGCCATGCCTGTCAGTGACTTCGCAGGGATTATGTCACGAATGCTGTCACCCACCCAAGTCAATGGTGTTTTTGTTTCTGAGGTGAATTGATCTCTGTCTCTGATGGCCCGACCCAAATTCTGATGCTCGATGAACACGTCTTATCTGTGACATGGGCCCGGTCTGCTTGTGTTCTCGAAGTTAACAGGGACAGAAACCTGGGGCAGTGAGAGACCACCTCCCTTTGTGGCCTATCCACACCTTGTTCACCCCAACCTTTCTCACCTGTTGGCTGCTCTGGATGTGAGGACACTGCTCTGGACTGTCACCAGCTTTTCTGCCACCCCCTGCCCCCACTCCCGGTATCCTGTTTCTCTGCTGCCGGCTTTCCCGCTTATCTCCTGCTCTGCCTTAGCTCCGGTCTCCTGCTCCTTCGGACTTCTTGAGCCTCATCCGTCCCCTGGATTGGCTGTTAGCCTTCAAACCTAACACTCTGGAAAATGACTGCACCCTTCGCAGATAGATGGCAGTGCTGTCTAAGCCTCATGCGTACAGCTAGAAAAAGATGAGCACGGGCCTTGCTCTCATGGAGGCTGTGCTCATTTTGGAAGGGAGCTATAATAAATGAGACAGCATCAGATAGTAATACATTCCAGGAAGAAAAATTACACAGGGATATGTGATTTGATTTGACTTTTAAAAAAATGTGTATTTATTTTTGAGAGAGAGAGAGAATAAGCAGGGGAGGGGCAGAGAGGAGATGGAGAGGGAGACTCCTAAGCAGGCTCTCAGTGCAGAGCTCAATGTGGGGCCCAGTCCCATGAACCACGAGATCATGACCTGAGCCGAAATCAAGAGTTGGACGCCTAACTGATGGAGCCACCCAGGGGCCCCGGGATATATGATTTTAAAAAAAGCACTTGAGGACCTACTTGGAATGAGAAGGGTAAAAAAGGCCTCTCTCAGGAGTTGCCAAGTGGGGTGTGAGGCGTGGGAGGAGAGAGGCAGAGCTAGTGAGGCAGACAGCAGGGTGTGTGCCCGAGGCCTGCACGTACCCTGTAGGGACCCAACGGACTTGCTGCAGCTGAACCAAGTAAGCAGGGAGCAGCGTGGAAGGCGGGCCCTTTGGGCTGTGGACCTCAGTGTGATGGGAGAGGGAGGGAGGTGAAGGGGAACGGATGTTCTTGTGAGTGAGCCTGGTCTGCCCCTGCTTGGGGGACTTGACCCTGCACTGTTATCCATGATTGCCTCCACCACGGGAGGGGAGGTAAGAAGAAAGGAAGTGCTTCCTGTTTCCTTAAGGAGGCGGGGCTTGCATACCCAACCCTGGGAGAAATAGGGTAGGGGTTTTGGTTACAGATTAAGGGGAAGTGGAGCAGTAACTCTATCTTCATTGACCTGGGATGCCCATTTCTGAGACATTAACATCATTTAGGGTTCTGCTCCTAGGCTAAAGGATGGGATGCCAGGGTGGCTGCCTGGGATAGCTCACAAAAGGTAGCCCTGCCCGCATTGCAGACTGGGGTGACGTTTGGAGAGTCAGAGAGCTTTTATGTGTATGTGTATCCCACCTCCGCTATGAAAAAAGATGATGAAGAAAATGTAGGTTGGATTTCACTGGAGATTAAAAAAAAAAAAAAAAGCCTGTGGGGGCACCTGGGTGGCTCAGTCGGTTAAGCATCTGACTTGGGCTCATGTCCTGATCTCACGGTTCATGGGCTCTGTGCTGACAGCTCAGAGTCTGGAGCCTGCTTCCGGTTCTGTGTCTCCTCCTCTCTCTGCCCCTCCCTGACGTGCACTGTCTCTCTCTCTCTCAAATATAAATAAACGTTAAAAAAGTTTCTTTTAAAGCCTATGAATAGTGTTTTAAATTTTTTATTTGCTTTTTACTTTTTGCCTCTGTTCCTATAAATAGGAACAAAGGACTGTTGTATTGGAGGGCAGAGGTGATGGGGAACTCCACCACTGTCCACGCAGTGATGCTCTGCCCTTGAGGGAAAGTCACTGTTTTGGAGGGACACTGGTATGCCAAAAAAAAAAAAAAAAAAAAAAAAAGCTGGGCTGTTTGGTGTGTCTGAAGGATGTGGCTACTCCACAGAGAACTGCTTTAAAAAGCTTAGAACCAGGGCGCCTGGGTGGCTCAGTCGGTTAAGCCTCCGACTTAAGCTCAGGTCAGATCTCACATTCATGGGTTTGAGCCCCGCGTCAGGCTCTGTGCTGACAGCTAGCTCAGAGCCTGGAATCTGCTTCCTGTTCTGTGTCTCCTTCTCTCTCTGCCCCTCCCCCTCTATGCTCTGTCTCTCTCTCTATCAAAAATAAATAAAACATTAAAAAAAAACACTTGGAACCTAAAGCAGGGTGCTCCAGGCTTCAGGCTTTTCCAGGGATGTGTGTTGGCTGTCCCTTCCTTCCTGCGCCCCGCTCCGGCCTCCCCCCTGCAGAGCCAGGCCCAAGCACACTCAGGGCGGCCACGTGTCTGAGGAGGGCCTCGGGGTGCTGTAGACAGGAGAGCATCGCGCGCGTCTCCAGGAGGGACTGGAGCCACTTTTGCTCCCCTTGTCGTTGAGGACTGTTTCCTTCTTCAGTGCTGCTCAGGCCCGGCTTGAGGAGAGAATGCGTGCGATGGGGTGTGTCTCTTGGGCCCTGAAGTGAGGTCTCTCACCTTGCCTGGTGGCCTGTCAGAATGGCCCAGGCAGATGTTGTGCCGCTGTGGCCACCCTCTAGAGCTGTCGACCCTTCCCTGTCTGCCCGGACACGACAGCTGTCGCCTGGGACCAGCTGCGCTGGGGTGGCTGAGCCTGTGTTTCCCTGAGGATCTGCCTTTGCTCTTTGATGTGCACGCTTTCACTCCCCTTTGCACACTCCTCCTCTCCTTCTGCTCTTTGTTTCATTCTCAATCTTCATAACACCTAAGTCTCCGATCAGTACACATTCATTGCATTAGTATCTCATCTCTCTCCCCCAGGTAGCCTGTAAGCCTCCAAAGGGCAGGGATTTTTGCCTCCCTTGTTCCCCGCTGTACCCAGGGCATCGTGTGTACCTGGCACTTCATAGGAGCCAGAAGTGATTGCAGCAGCCTCTTTGCCCCAACTCTGTCTGTGTGGGACAGTTAGAGCTAGGGCTGATTTGAAAGTAACGTTCTTAGTGAGACAGGGAAACAAGAAGGGATTCTCCATGGACTGTGTGTTCAGGTGACTCCAAGTGGCTTTATGCATAATTCTGATATGGGAACAAGTGTTGTTTCTGGAAGGTAGTCAGAGAGCATTCACATGTGGCTGTAGCATTCCTTACCTGGCGTGTGATCCTGAGCAGGACACTGGTGTGTGTGTGTGTGTGTGTGTGTGTGTGTGTGTGTGTGTTTAAGTTTTTAATGTCTGTCTATTTTTGAGAGACAGAGCATGAGCTGGGGAGGGGCGGAGAAGGAGAGGGAGAGAGAGAGAGAGAGAGAGAGAGAGAGGGAGACACAGAATCCGAAGCAGGCTCTAGACTCTGAGCTGTCGGCGCAGAGCCTGATGCCGGGCTCAAGCTCAGGAACTACAAGATCATGGCCAAAGTCGGACACTTAACTGACAGAGCACCCAGGTGCCCCACTAACTGATGTTTTAAACATCTGCTTCCTCTTTCTTAAAATAGAGGCAATAATAACGTCATTACCTCATAGGCTTCTTGTAAGGGTTACATGTTACAAAGCTTATTTAAGCAGTTGGATTAGTGAAATGCATTCAGTGTGGGGGATTTTCACTGACCTGGGCCTGCATGCACCTGCATCTGTTACCACCCAAGCAAAATTGTTCACGTAATTTTGGACAGTGTTCGTGTGTTTGGACATAGGACTTCAGGAGTGTGTTTATGTAGCTGTCCTCAGCATTTACAGGGGATGGCACGAGAGGACATAAGCTCTCCTCTGAAGGGACGAAGGCAGGCTGGCCCTACCCTCCGAAACAAGGCCAGGTGAGGCTTGTACACTAGAATCACCGGGTCTGCCTTGTTGACACCTGTGCTGGGTCCCATGCCGGCCAGGCTTGCGAACGGCTGCCCTAAGCTCCAGACAGAGGCTGTCTGGCTCTTCCCTGGGTCCCCTTCTAAAGCGAGTAAGCTCGGCAGTGTGACTTTGGCATTTTGGAAACAGGAGAAGTGACGGTTGTCACCCTGTTCAGAGCGAAGGCTTTCCTCTGTGGACTGTGAGATGAGCTGGATTTGGTGAGTTCAGTGTATCTCTGAAGAAGACACTGCTATGGGTCCTGCTCATGGTACAGGTGGTGAGAGAGAGGGAGCAGTGGGCTGGGGCCACCCTTTCCTGATGGGGAGGCGTGGGCCCAGGGGTCAGATTGGGACCCTGCATGGCGGGGGCTTGACCTCCCAGAACCAAGGTCAGTTTCTCTTCTGTAAAATGGACTGAAACACTTGGCTCCTACTCCATGCCGCTGACTGGGTGTCAGGGAAACTGAGAGAACAGCCCCTGTTCTGGATATCCAGAGATCCCATAAAGGCCTTGATGTCATCAACAGGCCTCCATACGATCTTTTCTCAGATTCTGCTGCCTAGAAAGTTCCTTGAAATGCTAGCGACACACCCTGTAGCACCTCAGGAATAACACTCCCCTGGAGTCCATGCTGGAAGCCGGTCCTTGCAGCCTAACCCAGGAGAGAGCAATACTGAGCATCTGAACTGCTCTTTCTCTTCGGGAGGATTATTCAACATCCTTTGTGATGTGGTGTGGCTTCCTGTGACAGCTGTGGGATGAGGGCATGTTTGTGACTCTAGGTACAGGCAGGTTATCCAGCGGATGGCTTTCAGAATTCAAACGGGAGGGGCTCCTGGGTGGCTTAGCTGGTATGGTGGTCAACTTTGGCTCCAGTTCATGCATTCGAGCCCTGTGTCAGGCTCTGTGATGACAGCTCAGAGCCTGCTTCAGATTCTGTGTCTCCCTTTCTCTCTCTGCCCCTCCCCTGCTCACGCTCTCTCTCTCTCTGCCTCTCAAAAATGAATAAATGTTAAAAAATAAAAATAAAACAGTTCAAATGTGAGAAGGCAGTGAGGGTCAGTCACTGAAGTGTTTCTGGGGTGTCTTCTTACCTGACATCAGGTCTTAGGGCCACGTCTGTTAGTTGTGAAGGTAGAAGTCACTGTACTATATTTTCAAATAGCTGTCTCAAATAGCATTTCTCAAGGAGAATTTTTTACTCCTTTCTGATGATCAGAGTATGGTGAATATTCATATAAAATTGAGGGCACATGGACTCTAAGGTAATGAAGTACCTTGGGCTCTTCTCAGCATTTAACTTGGGTAGGCTTGTTTTCTCTCCTAAAATGAAGGAAAAGAAGTTCATTTTCAGCTTAGGCAGCTATTTGAGTCACCATTTCCAAAAGATTCAGCAACAAGATAGAAGAAGATGCTGTCAATAAAACACACAAGGGCAGGGATGACGCCAAACTTATTTAAAAACAATTTTTTTTTAGTTTTGAGACAGAGCATGAGCGGGGGTGGGGCAGGGAAAGAATGAGGGACCGTGGATCTAAAGCAGGCTCTGTGCCGAGAGCAGTGAGCCTGGACATGGAACTCAAACTCACCAACCGTGAGAGCGTCACCTGAGCCAAAGTCAGACGTTCAGCTGACTGAGCCCTCAGGCACTCCTACCAAGCCCCTTTTTGTACTCTGAGAAATAAAGAAGAATAAATAGTAAAATACCCCTTACTCCCAGACCCAGATAAAATTTGATTTCCCTCCTGTCCTTTTTTGAAATGTGGAGAGATACATGCACATCTGCTCATTTCTAAAGACTTGGCATACTTTATGTACAGCCTTTAAAACTCTTCTTTGTTCTATTTCCTTATGCCATCAGATATTTTTAATGGCCATGCACATTTTTTTATCCATGGATTCAATAAATAATCAGTGAGCTCCTGATGTTAATAGCCAGTGGTGATAAACAGAGATGACAAGACACCTGCTCTGCCCTCCTTGAGTTCCAGTCCACTGATTTCTTCTATCATGTGAATGGAGGGACGTCGGTAATCTTTTCTTGGGCATTTGGGTAGTGTCCTGTTCTTACGTATAATAAATAACACTACAGTGTCCTTGTATGCAATAAATGGACTGTGTTTGTTTATTACTGTAACTGTATTATCTTTCCATGGAAAGGTCATTTTAAAATTAAAAACGTATAACTGATGAAAGTTGACATTCTTGGCAGTCAGTGGAATTGAGAGGTTGGGGCTAATTCTTTTTTCATTAGCACCTTCCTTTCTCATTAGCGCCCTGTCTTTGCTGGTTTCTCCCAGCAGCAAGTGAAGCTGTTTCTTGTTGGCACTCTGCCTCTCGGGGCAGGCTTGGTGAAGAGGGACTTGGATTAGGAGCAGACACGTGTGCAGATTCGGTTTTGCAGTTCAGGTGTAAATCCTTGCTCATTGCACCGTTGGTTCTGTGTCAGCGAGTCCTGGCGGCCACACCCTGAACATAGCCAGTCGTGGCTGTGCCCGGGGGTCCTGACTCGTGGGTTCTGTAGATTCTGCTGGAGCTTTGAGGACAGAGCCTGGTGAAGGTTGGCCTGGAGGACAGCAGGCTGGAGAACCACTGCTTTGGAAGTATGACCCGGGGACACGGAGTATGATAGCATCGGCCCCAAGCATTGCCTTTCTAGATCATTCCTCAATTACGAATTGGCTGGGTGATCTGGGCAATTGGGGTGCTGCCCTGTCTCAAAAGCTTTAGCCAATAGACCTATAAACTGATAGGCCTCTTCCTACCAGCAGATCCCCCTTTCTACTGAAATCCCATCTCCACAGGCTCCAGCTCTGGAGGGGAGTCTAGTGATCTCGAAATCTCCCCGGCCGTCCTGCTCAGGAATGTGGCATTGCCCTCCAGCTCTTACTCACTCCCTAAAGTCATGGCCCTCTGGACTTGGAAACTTACAGAAGCTGTCAGGGCACCTGTTCAGAGATTTTTGTCAATCTCGCCCTTGATCAAGGCACTCCCAGCATGATAGAAAGCAAAGCTTACTTTTCCCAGAAGGACATTTTAAATGTTTTCAATGGCTTTGATCTCATCTTTATCATGTACAGTAAGTTTTAGGAATATAGAATTGCAGTAGTAATGTTGGGATTAAATTTTTATGACTAAGGCTTTGAAGCACAAACAAAATTTTAAAAGCCTGTTAGTAATTGAAAATTGTAATCCTGCTGAGGACACATTTTACTGCTATAATAACTGTAAAACACAATGATAAATATAAAAATGCACACTAGAATTTGGAGGAATATATTTGCCCTAATTTCTTTGCTAAGCTTTGTAGAAATTATTCTTGGGTGAATAGTCTTACTGGGTAAATGGATTATCATTAAGACTAAAACACAAAAATGTCCTGGTATTAATTCAAAATGGCAATAAGACTTCTAGTTTTTCCAGGTTTAACTGTAAAATGCAAAGATGAGAAATAATTTTATCACCAGCAACGATAGCATGCCTTCAGCCTTATTGGCGGGAAGACTATAGTCCATTTATTTGTAGGTTCGTTCATTCATTTGTTCATTCACTGACATAACACACACTTAACTGAGGGCCATAATGTGCCAATTGGTCAGGATACAAAGGTGGGCTTGATATCACCTTTGCCCTGTGTGTTTTAGTGACACTATTTTTTATCTTGTGTCCAACTATATTCAAATAGTAACTCAAATAGCTGCTATTGAAAATGAACTTCTTTTCTTCTGCATTGGGAAAGAAAACATGCCTATCCAGGTACAGTGCCTAGAGAGTCCAGGGTTTCTGATTGCTTTGTATTCCGTTTTGCACTTCGAGGCTGCAGGTTTGGAAATGGAGACCCTTGATTATTTTCAGTGTCGTAGAGTTGCTCCTGGAAGAGGGGCATCAGTGAACTCTGCAACAGTTGGGATGTGATTTAACGAAGACACACGGCAGAGCCCAGAGGTTAATCCCTGAGAAGTGTGTTCAGAAGCAGCAGGTCGAGAAGCTTGCTGGCTGGCGGGGCCCTAGGGCTTCGGAAGAGGCAGTGTGGTGTGCTGGGAAGAGCCGCTGGGTGTGGAGCCCGACTGTCTGACATCAAACCCTCAAGCTGCAGTCACCTGGAGCAAGTTACTTAACCTCTCCGTTCTGTGGTTTGTCATCTGTAGATTAGAGATGGTAACCGTACATTCCTCATACCCCCCTGGCGGGCCTGCGTGTGTTACTCCGCAGTGCTGAGGACAGTAGCTGACGCTCAGAAGGAGCTCAGTCCATGGCAGCAGTGGTGGCAGGGCAGTGGCGGTGGCACGGGGCAGTAGTTGTGATCATAACCATCAGCATCTGGCTCATCGTTGTGACTTCCTTTTGTCGCACCCTGTCACACAGTCACAATGGTCGTTCTCTGTTAGGTGGCGTCCACAAGAGGTAGTAGGTCACCCTTACTGGGGACTGTATTTTAGGAATCAAAGAAGACTATTTTCTATTTTTTTTTTAGTATAGTTAATGCACGGTGTTATATTAGTTTCAGGAGTATGGCTTCATGGTTTAAGAGATTTATATGTTATCCTCCGTTCACCGCTGGTATAGCTACTGTCTGTCCCACTACATCGCTGTTATAATATCATCGACCATATTCCTTGTGCTGTGCCCTTTCTTCCTATGACTTAGACATTCCATCACTGGAAGCCTGTGCCTCCCCTCACCCATTTTGCCCATACCTCTCCCCCTTCTCCATGCCAGGTGTCCATTTCTCTATTTATAGGGTTGATTTCTGCTTTTTTGTTTCTGTTTCTTTTTTTAGATTCCACTTAGGCGTGGAGTCACATGGTAATTGTCTTTCTCCGTCTAACTTATTTCATTTAGTGTAATACACTCTGGGCCCATCCATGTTGTCTCAAATGGCATGATCTCGTCCTTTGTTGTGGCTGCATAATACTCCTGTGTGTTTGTGTGTATGTGTACACCACGTCTTATCCATTTGTCTATTGATGGGCACTTAGATTGCTTCATAATTTGGCTACTGTAAATAATGCTTCAGTAAACACAGTGGTACATATATCCTTTGGAATTAGTTGTTTTTTGTATTCTTTGGGTAAAAACTAGTGATTACTGGATCATAGGCTAGTTCTATTTTTAACTTTTTGAGGAGCTTCCATACTATTTTCCACAGTGCTGCACCAGTTTTCATTCCTAGCACTGGTGCACGAGTGTTACTTTTTCTCCACATCCTCACCAGCACTCAGTGTTAGTTGTGTTTTTCATTTTAGCCATTTTGACAGGTGTGAGGTGATAGCTCATTATGAGGCGATATTGAGCATCTTTTCATGTGTTTGTGGGCCATCTGCATGTCCTCTTTAGAGAAAAGTCTGTGTCTTCTGACCATTTTTTAACTGAATAATTTGATTTTTTTGTGTTGAGTTATCTAAGTTCATTATATGTTTTGGAGATTAACCTCTTATCTAATATATCACTTGCAAATACCTTCTCCCATTCAGTAGGTTGTCTTCTTGTTTTGTTGATGGTTTGTTTCCTTTGCTGTGTGAAAGTGTTTTATTTTGATGTAGTCCCAACAGTCTTTTTTTGCTTTAGTTTGCCTTGCCTCAGGAGACATATCTAGAGAAATAATAGTATGGCCAATGTCAAAGAAATTAATACTTGTCCTTTTCTTTTTCCTGTAGGATTTTTATGATTTCACATTTAGGTCTTTAATCCATTTTGAATTTATTTTTGTGTGTGGTATTAGAAGGGGATCCACTTTCATCCTTTATGTGTATCTGTCCAGTTTTCCCAACACAATTTGTTGTAGAGCCTTTTTCCCATTGCATAGTCTTGCCTCCTTTGTCGTAGATTAATTGACCATACAGTCGTGGGTGTATTTCTGGACTCTGTATTCTGTTCCAGCAATTTGTGTGCCTATTTCTGTGCCAGTACCACACTGTTTTTATTACTACAGTTTTGTAAGATATCTGATATCTGGAATTGTGATGCCTCCATCTTTGTTCTTCCTTTTTCAAGATTGCTTTGGCTATTCAGGGTGTTTTGCAATGCCGTACAAACATTGGATTATTTGTTCTAGTTCTCTGAAAATATGTCAGTGATTGCATTAAATCTGTATGTTGCTTTGGGTAGTGTAGACCTTTTAACGATATTCTTCCACTCTATGAGCATGGAACATAACATCTTTCCCCTTGTTTCTATAATCTTATTGTTGATGTGACAATTGTGTAATCTACCTAGAAGTGTGCTCCACCAGTGACTGTCATGAGTCACCATGGTTTGGGGGGCTCTGTCTCATAGTCCTGTTGCTTTTTAACAAAAAGACACAGAGTTGCAAAAGGTTACCAGCCCTGAGACCATCAGCATATGGGCCAGGCTTCGGGAGCTCTGGAAGGCAGGAGGGCGATTCCGTTATTGCGCTTCCCATTACATTTGTAGTGATGCCTGCAAGGCCTCGGGGGCCTCAGTGGAGTCACACATTGAGAAACCCTGATTTAACCCCTTATAGGTAGGTCCAGGGCTTCTGTGTGTAGCTCATCTCAATTGCTGGTAGTAGTTAAACGCCATATTTACTTGTGGGCCCCTCGGCTGGTGAGAGAACCTCCAGGCAGAGAGGCTGGAGATGGAGGAGGTTGCTGTCCTTTATCTGAGGCGTGGGTTCTTAACTCTGTGGCCACTTTCTCATGGTACCATTGCCCCTGTCTGCCTGGCTGGCCCCTGGCAGTCATCAGAATTCTGGAAAAGCAGTGGATGCTTTAGATTCATTCTAAGAGCCGAGCTGGTGGCCGAGCCCTGCTGTTGATGCCAGCAGTGGGGCGCCAGGGGTGGACTGTGAGTCACAATGACCATGGGGCTGCAGCTCTTGGAGGACAGTGAGGTCATGAGCCTTTGAGTAAAGTGGTAAAGCTCTCTGCTTCACTCAGGAAGAGACTTCTTGAGGAAGGAGGAGAGCGTTTCCCAGAGGAAGGTTTCATTTTTTATTTATATGTATCGCAGGCCATTACATAGTGCTTATAAGGGCATTTTATGCATATTAACTCATTATGCCCACCTAACTACCCCAAAGAGACCGGGTTCTTCCTGTCACTCTTGCTTGTACAGGTCAGGAGACAGTGGAGAGTGAGGACATAAACTTCGAAACTTTGGCTCCGGAGTCTGGGCCCTTAATCACAATGCTGTGGATGAAAGACACCGAATTTCACACTTCGTTTCTTCTTCTGCTCTCGCTCTTGACTTCTGGCTGGGCCAGTGAGGCAGCCAGGAATTAGGCCAGCCTGACTCAAGTCCCCATTCTGGTTTATTATTTCTGTAGCCGTGAGCATGTTTCTTCATGTTCTCATCTATAAAAGGAAGTCATTTTACCTCACCTACCTCGCACAGGAGAGAGTTTCTTAGATTTGTGTGTGGCACGTCATAGGCATCAGGGAAACGCTAGTTCCCTTCTGCCCTGCTCGGTCATGATGGTATTTTTAGTCCTGTCGTCCTAATGTGGTGGCAGCTGCATCTTACCTGTAGGCAGCATTCACACTGAGGAGCGACACTAGGCCCGCTCCGGTGTGTGTTAGAATGGACTGACGAACCACCCCAGAAGTTAACAGCGTGAACAAGTCTCGTGTTCGGTTTGGGGAAGGTCGTGGACCCTGCTTCTGCCCAGCACGGAGTACCAGCTTCTCGGATGAAGGTGTGGGGCTGATTTCTGCTTGTAATTTTCAGTCCATGCCTCCCACCTGTAAACCACTAAGGACACAAATGTCCCTGCTAATGGCACACGTTTGCTTCTATTCTGATGACTTTCCTGTCTCCTTGGCAAAGTAGGACAGCCTGAGTGCCTCGCAGCTGAGGGCCAAGGGAGGTTGGCTGTGTTCAGGGGTTGCTGAATTGATCTGCTGTGTGCTTCTTCCCTGGCCAGATGAGATCACCTGCTCAGAGCAAGTTCGCCCTGTTCCCAGTAGGAGGGGAGGTGGGAACCTTGCGTTTGTCTCTGCTTAGGACTTTGCATGTCCAGCTGCCCATGTTATGTACTTCTGCCTGGGCCGCTACCAACGCAGTAAAGAGGCGGGACTCTATTCACATGAGGGGCTGGCCTGTTGTCCTTCTGACTTCCTCCCGTATACAAATCAATATACCATTCTTTGATTATGAGTTTCCAGAGGACAGAGGCAAGGTAATCTTGTACATGTGGAATACCTTGTATACAGACTTACCAAATACATATTTATGAGGGTAAAGGCTCTGTAGTTTGTCCAGTGAAAAGTGCAGCATTTAACCCAGTCAGATGTGTAAGAAAGGAATCTCTTTTTCAAAAAATTTATTTATTTTGAGAGAGCATGAGCAAGGGAGGGGCAGAGAGAGAGAGAGAGAGAGAGAGAGAGAGAGAGAACCCCAAACAGGCTCTATGCTGTCAGCAGAACATAGAGTTCGAGTTCGAGGCTTGAACTCATGAGCCATGAGGTAACGACCTGAGCTGCAATCCAGAGTTGAACACTTAACCAGCTGAGCCATCCAGGTACCCCAAAAAGAGAATCAGCTCTTAAAAGTAAGCATTATGAGAAAATAGCCCCAGCATCTGGAAGAGTGCCTGGCACATAGCACTTGTTTCATAAACATTTCTTGAATGAATGAATCTGGTCTTAATTTAAGTATCTTTCTAAATTTCACTACAGATACTTCTTGAGTTATCCAGCATGCCTAGAATCTATAACTATAGTTTCTATTATTACTCTCAGTCACCAACTGAAAGAAAGACTTGGCAAAAAAAAAAAAAAGAAAGAAAGAAAGAAAGAAAAATTAGGATGTACTAGAGTATGTAGCTCTAAAAAATAACAATGAAACTGATCCAGAAGTTACTTCAAGATGTTACCTACACTTTGGAATTGGGATTCTATGGGTCAGACCTTCATGTTATAAGGCGGAATTTAATAGAGTGCTTTGATAGGATGCTAAGTAATGCAGAATTTTCTCTATCAACTTAGTAGCTTATGTCACTTATTGCCATCCATGCATTGCAGAACAGACTGATTTGTACTCTCTGGGTCACTTGAAGATGGCCTCTGTCATCTTTAAGATACGCTTTTTTAAAGGGGCGCCTGGGTGGCTCAGTCGTTCAAGCATTTGACTTCAGCTCAGGCCATGATCTCACAGTTTGTGAGTTCGAGCCCTATGTCAGGCTCTGTGACGACAACTCGGATCCTGGAGCTTGCAGCCTGCTTAGGATTCTGTGTCTCTCTCTCTTTCTGCCCCTCTCCCCTGCTTGCACTCTTGTCTCTCTCAAAAATAAAATAACATTAAAAATAAAACAGATATGGGTGTTAGGGTAGGTCTTTAAGCAGTCCTTTTTGATTGTGACCCTCTTTGTTCTTCATGTCAGAGACAGAGAGGGGCTGGGGGAAGGAGGGAGGGAGGGAGGGATAGAGAGAGAGAGAGAGAGAGAGAGAGCGAGCGAGCGAGCGTGCGCGAGAGCAAGCACAAGGGCATGCGCCAGACAGACATACAAGGGCCAAGGAATATTTAAACTGTTTGCATTTTCTTTTACAGACCTGAAGAAAACGCTTGCTGTGCTGTTGGATAATATCTTGCAGCGCATTGGCAAGTTAGAGTCAAAGGTGGACAATCTCGTAATCAATGGCACGGGAACGAACTCCACCAACTCCACCACGGCTGTTCCCAGCTTGGTCGCACTTGAGAAAATTAATGTGGCAGGTAAGAGCCAAAATTGTGTGCCCTGACATGGAGTCAGACCCCGCTCCCAGCTGGGAAAAGAATAAAGCGGTACAGTGGTTCTTATTGCTATAAATCCCATAAATGTGGTATGGCCCCAGAAAAGCTCATTTTAAATTTATTTTTGATGAATATGTTAAAACACGTTTAAAATCTCATCCTGATGTGTAGTATCTGGTGGTTTCTGTGACATATTTCACGTAATGAGCCCCTGGAATTCACATTTAATGAGAAGATTTGTAGCATGGATAACGATGAAGTGAAACAGGTTATCTGGGAAGCTCATGCCAGTCAGAGGTTCTTTCTCCTCCCCATTTTTATCAGTTTCAAGAGTCTGTTTCATATAATAGACTCTCTCCTTCCTGTTGTTAGGAGGAGCCCCATTGTAGAAAATGCTTCCTCTGTGTCTCCATGTAAATCCTGGAAATGGCACTTAGGAAATAAACGGCCCCTGCCTGATCTTGGCCTGATTCCATGGCCGCTCACGGATGCCACCCTGCAGTTTTCACTGGGATGCATTTTGTCCAGTCCCTTCTTAAAACTGGATGAGAGAAGAAAAATGGACTAAAAACCATGCCCAGGTCCCTCACAGCACGTGTTGTCCATGGCTTGCGTCGGATGCCCCATTGCACTGCCCAGGGTTGACCTCTGGGTCTTTTGGTTGAGCCAGGACTCACTCTTCTTAGGGTGACCCCTGTCGTTCGTTAGAAACCCAGGACAGAGCGAGGACCTCAAGAGTTAAGATGAGACAGTTGTAAATGAGTTGTCTACACTCCTGGTGGTAGTGTCCAAACTCTAGTTAGTGGATGCAAAAGGAAGCTGGGTTATTTTTTGATACTTTGAAAATCTACCTCAGTACTCTGGTTCACCTCTTCCCCTTACTTGCAGAAATGCATGGATTTAAGTGGGAGCGATTCTTCTCCTTTCCTACCTCTCAGTGTCAAGACATTTAATGGTTTCACATTATGCAAGCTTCTTGTATTACCTTTCTGTTCTGTTCTTTGCCCTTTAGCAAGTGTTAAATTATAAAACATATTTCTAAGAATCCAAAGTATCCAACCAAAGGTATTAAAAATAACTTTTAATTACAACACAGAGGCAGTGTCATCTGGGCCATAAATCCTATCTTCCCTGCAGTTTCCAACAGCTTCTGTAATTAGACAAGAAAACCTCCCACTGTGTTGAGCTGTGTATTAATAAATGGAAGCCATGGCTCTCCAGTCTCCACTCCCCCATTCCTGTCCCCAGTAGGAAATGCCGTTGAAAAGGTCCTATCTGATTTCAGGGTGGTTCTGCATTATCCTTTTTCCAGACGTGGAGTGGGGTGTTCTGCCTTTGGCTTCGCTGCCTCCATCCTGTGAGGCCCATGTAAACATACCTGTTGTCATTCTCTGCCGGATAAGGAATGTTGCTGCCCCGGACTGTCCTGTTGGTGTGCCAGACTCACAGGGAGACGTCCCTGCCTGGGCTCCGAGTCCCAGGGTACAGAATTGTGGGTAGACGTCCAGGAATGAAATGGGAGGAAGGTGGTGGCTACTCCTTTCACCTGGGGTCCCAGACCCATGTTTGGAGCTAGCTTACTCAGTTAACTCAGTTGAGCACATTCTGGAAGTCGTTGGTGCTGAGTGGGTCTCCTTCCCACGTGCCACTGCTACTGTGTTTTTACAAATATTTAAAGAACCAGTGTATTTCATGTGTTCTTTTAGTGGGAAGGAGGGAGCCAATTTAGAGTTGTGTCCGTAATAATTAACCTTGTTCTCACTCCTTGGTATATTTTGTGTGTCTTTGAGATTTTTAATGGCCAACTAGGAAAATAATACAAATGCATAAAATCACACAAATGGTGATCCTGTAGGCGGAGGTAGCTGTGGGCGCTTCTCACGCAGGCAGGTACATTTTGAAGTTGGGGAGGATTGTGGCATAGGTGCCTCACAGAAGAGCTATAGACTAGAAATGCATTGTGACCCAGAAGACAATTGGAAGGAAAAGGAAACTAACGTCTAGCCACTGTCCACTAAACAACCAGTTAGTGTTTGGAACCCTTGGAGGCACATGATTCTGCTCCGGCTTCTCAACGTCTACAAGAAGCTAGTGTTTTCACTGGTTTTATGGAGTTGAGGTGTTTGGGCCAGGGGAGACCTGTCAGAGGGACCTGGACCCCTGGAGCTCAGCATAGGACCCAGCACCACAGAGTGTTTGCTCCGTCTTTGATGTTTTCATTTGTAAATCAGCACAAGTGGGTGACTTAGGCTACCATTTCCTTCGAGGCTCCCGGAGAGCTGATGATTTCCTGGGATAGTTGATAACCTGTCTGATAAGGCAGTTCTCTGTGTCTAAGGGTCTGTTTCTATGACCAGTCTGTGCCTCGTGTGCACATGCATTCCTCCCGTAGACACTGGTGGCCACAGTGGAGATGGGAGTGAAAGAAAGAATAGAGGCGTCCTGTAATTCCCCAAGAGGGTGGAGGGGCTTTTATATTTTGTCAGTCAGACAACATATTTCTAAACAGTTCGCCCTATCTATAGATTGGGGTGCCAAAAAGAGGGACAAAAACTTAAATTCATAGCCCTTGCTCAGTACAAAACCCATTTATTGCTGTCATTGCCCCCTCTCTGATGTGTGGCTATACGGTCCTCCTTACCTCTCTTGTCATTGCAGAAATGGCACTTGAGCTGTAAGAGAGTTCATGTTTATAGGGTTCCAATGCTGATTGAGTGAAGTTTTTCTTTCTCTCTTTTTGCATTAAGACATGTGGTAATTGCTCAGAAATGTTCTCCCTGGTGTGTCTTTACTGCTTACTCTGGTGTCTTATTGCTCACTGATGTTTCTGCTTGCTTACTGTTGTGTCTTATTGCTTGCTGATATATCTTCTGGTTGGCTATAAACTGCTTCTAAATTGGGTACCATAGTAGTTGAAGAAGGGTTCCCTAAATTTATTTTCTTTTTAAGGATAGCTGTGGTGCGTGTGCGTGTGTGTGCGTGCATGCATGTGTGCTCACGTGTGGGCACTCTTGTTCTCTTGTTAGCTGGGTTCTCTGTACCTTTTATCCACAATGGCTTTCCTTTCCAAATTTATCACTCTTGGGCTTTTTTATTATGTGAAAGCGATGTTCCCCTAGAGAAATGAAGCTGGAAATGAACTTCAGTGAAATCAAGAATTAGATTGAACTGCATTTTTGAGCTTGGTTTATCTTGTTAAAAATGAAGGTGAATCAAAGAAATGAAAACCCAGATTAAAAAAAACTCCACACCTTGCAACCAATTTCATAGTAAATCACTTTCTCCAGATACACTCTGTGAAAGAACTTGAATGTTTCTTTGCCCAGATCATCCACTTTCAGAATGACACTTTTGTTTTCGGAAAGGCCAATTCTGCTTTTCTCTACATTTAGGATCTTACATATGAAGTGGAGGGAATAGCACTGGGCCTGGAATAGCATCTTTGCCACATGCTGGCATATGGGAAACGTAAAAAATATGTGACAATGACCATGCTTGCCCTCTGAAGACTGACAGTGTCCACTTTATCTGTTTTATCATAACATCTTACTCAAAGCCTCCCTGTCGGAAGGACTCAGTAAATGCCCACACGGATCAGATTATGCAGCTAAAAGAAGTTTCTCCTTCTGGTTTCTGTTTTCCATTTCTGCTTATGGGGATTTGCTTGGAAGTGGGGCTTGGTGTCTTACTTATTTCCCTTTCTCAGACCTTAGAAGACACCATCACTAGTGTCTTCTTTTTTTCTTTTTTTTCTTTTTTTGGTCTGTCATGTCTGAGCCTCCCGGACACACTTCTGTGCTACAGAGCTTTTATAGAATGTGATGGGTTCAACTCTAGCTCATAGTATTTTGGTAATGGGCACATTGTGCCTCTCTCCCTGTCAGTTGCAGCAGGGCATGGGTGCTTGTGTACCTCTGAATTTATTTATACTTTAAAGAACTAGTTATTATCATCCAACATAAGCTGAATAACTGGCTAGTGTTCAGGGTTAGCTAGAAGGCACAACTTAGTGATAACACTTCTTTATTATGATCCTTTACAATTCTAAGGTCATTTGGGAAATATGGCCACAGAACTGAAGGTGCAGGCACAACTCCAGTGGCTGTTTTCTAATATTTAGTCTCCACCGAGCATTCGACAGCCCTGCATTTCCCAAACATCAGCAGCTGCATGCGGTGTATTTCCAGTATTTGCAGGGGACGTGCAATGTATTTGAGCCTGGATGCTGTTCTCAATAAAAAAAAAAAAAGAACCATAATTACTATTCTATCACTTAAAAATTGAAAATGAAAAATGTCCCTGCTGCGTTTCAGGACTTGCATTTGGAAGTGCAATTTTCTCCCTTTCGTGCTGCTAATGGACCTTGAAATTAAGTTGCACCTGTGTTGTTGCCTTGTCTGGGTCCCCACACTGTCAGTTGTGAGGTGTGTGGCACCTGAATTGCCCCAACCCTGTGCTCAGCCCAACAGGTGGCTTTCCCAGGATCAGGTACGGGCCAGGCAGTGTCACCCCGCACCCCCCCCCAGCCCCCCTGTTCCCCGGGTGCTGCCGAGAAACAGGGCAGAGATGAGATTGCAAGGTGCGTTCTTACTAATGTGAACCAGAACCAACTGTGTTTTTCTACCTCCGTGTCTCTTCCTGTTTCGTTCTTTGTAAGGGCAGGAATAAATACTTGACTACCTGACAGAAACAGTTCTTTTGGTATCTTCCTAGAAAAAGCTGTCATTTTTGATTTGGGTTTCACCTTGTGTGTCATGGTGTTTTGGTTTTTCTCATGAAGAAGGAGAAGAAGGAGGGCCAGAAGAGGAAGAGAAAGAAAAATACAGTTCAGGAGAAATGGCACTGACCTTTGAGCATGGTATTTGTAGCTCTCTTTCTCAACTGCAGGCGATCGTGCCCCCCTGACCACACCGGGCAGTGTCTGGAGACATTTTGGTTGTCACACTGAGGAAGTGTGGCTGACATCCGGTACATAGAGGCCAGGGATGCCGCAGAACCTTGTACAGTGCGCAGGCCTAGCCCCCGCGACAGACAACTATCCAGCCCCAAATGTCACTCGTACTGTGGTTGAGAAACGCGTATCTACATGGAATTATTGGAATCTGGTGTTCCACCTACGACCGGTGCGGAAAGGTGCTGGAGACGTTGCACTTTCCTGGGGGCCAGCTGAGAGCAGAGTGTCCCCCTCTCTTCGTGGGAAGGTTTTTGTGCAAGTCCTCAGCCCCAAGCACTGTTAGCTTTGCAATCCATCTTTGAGCCTTCCAAGAAAGAGATTTTTATAAATTCTTACAAGGCGCTTTTGGGATTCTGACCTAAAGAAACTCCTTTCCTGGACCCAAACCAGTAAATTTTTGGCAACACACATTTTACTCCTGTTTCTATAGAAGGTAATTATTTCTTTTCATGAAAGAGCTGCTAATTCAGAATAATGATGGCAAAGTAGTCTAAGAGAGTGGATTTACATTACAAGAATGTTTTAGAGGAAATTCTGTTTTATTAATTTTAAGCAGAGTATATAATTATCAAGACATAAGAGAGTAAATTAAATTAGTTAAGGAAAACAAGACAGGTCCCCCAACATCTACTTTACGGTATGAAACACCCTACACAGCATGTTTGGAGCAGTAGAAAAGGAGACCATCCTGAAAAGGTAGGTTGAGGGACTGTGAGAAGAGTTTTCCTTGTAGTAAAGCTCTGGAGTTTCTATTTGTTCTATAGGCAGCGACAGCTGAGGAGGGTTCAAATAAAGCAGGAGGATAGTGAGATGAAACTTGCATTTTCAGCGAAGAATTGGTGGCCATGTAGAGTTGGTGTGCTTTAAAGGGGGTCCTATGGGAAGCCAGATGAGCGAGTTTAGTGCAGCAGGTCAGGGAAGGTGTGTGCCTGACGCCCAGGGGAGGGGGGCGCTGGAGATCCATAGCAGGTGCAGCTGACATGAGCAGGACACTGGTGAGCCATGGGAGAGGACGAGGAGGGGGCTGTCGTCATGACTGGCTGATGCCTGTATGGAGGAAACAAGCCAGCGAAGACAGTAGCCATATATCAATGCGAATGGCTTTGCTGCAAGCCAGTTGTTGAGGAATGTCCGTCGGAAGGAAGTTGGAAGATTGGTTCCAGTGTGCAGGACACAAAAGGCTTCATGGAGGGCCGTGTTTTGGAGCCAGGCTGCCCTGGTTTAGCTCCCGGCGCCATCACTTCATTCCTTTGTGACTGTGGGCCCCCTTCTTAACCTTTCTATGTCTGTACAACTGGGGAAATAATAGTTGCCCATTTCATGGGGGTTGTTTATGGGATTAAGTGGAGATAAATAAACTACTTAGACTCATGACTTGTACAAAGTCAGCACTAAATGAGCGTTTGTTAATTACAGGTTAAAAGGTACGCAGTGGAAATATTGATGTAAGAATGGAGATGGCAGTGGCTAATGTATTAGAATATCACCACTGATAGTGAATATAATAACTAATATTTGTCTAGTACTATACAGATTAGAAAATATTTTTATATATGTTTCTTCATTTGAGTGCTTTAAGCTTAAGTTTCCAAATAGACTTTCTTTTTTTGTCAGTACTTCAAGACCTTTATTAAAGGCTTAGCGGGAACATATATATTTTTTAACATTTGTTTATTTTTGAGAGCGAGAGAAACAGGGGATGATCAGAGAGAGAGGCAGACACAGAATCCGAAGCAGGCTCCAGGCTCTGAGCTGTCAGCATAGAGCCTGATGCGGGGCTCAAATCCACAAACTGTGAGATCATGACCTGAGCTGAAGTTGGCTGCTTAGCCGACTCAGCCACCCAGGTGCCCCAAGAAACCCACACATTTATCAATAATCTCTTGGCAAGAGGCAAAAACCTTTAAGCAAAATGGGAATTTGGGGTCCATGCAGTTGGCTAGTTCCAAAGATGGCGCTGAGCTCATCACTGCCGCGTACAGACATGGCCATCTTTAAAAAGCTCAGCTGACCTGCCTTCTGAGTTGACTTTGTTCTAAGGTCATCTTCCCATGGTGGTGGCTGAAATGTCCCAAAAGCTTCTAGGTTTCTGGCAGCCTTTTTGGGGAAGGTTCTGATCATCTTGCCTATCTGTGACCTTGTCACAGTGCTCAGTCACATCCTGATTGGATACGGGTGGATCATGCAGGTCACCCTGGGATTTCATAGTGGGGGGAGGGTCCCCAAAGAGATTTCAGGCAGCGGATAAAACAGGAATGATTACCAGAGACCCTTATCACATTATGGTTTGGATTCCCACAGTTGTGCTAAGGCTGCGTCCAACTTTTCCTGAGGGTTCAGAGGACAGGGCTTCTAGAATGAGAAACTTTTATCTCCCGTTGTATTTTTTTTTAACTTTTTATTGTTTATTTATTTTTGAGAGGGAGAGAGAGAGACAGCTTGAGCGGGTGAGGGGTAGAGGGAGAAGGAGACACAGAATCCAAAGCAGGCTCCAGGGTCTGAGCTGTCAGCAGAGAGCCAAGGTGGGGCTCAAACTCAGGGACTGTGAGATTAGGACCCGAGCCAAAGCCAGACGCTTAACTGACTGAGCCACCCAGGAGCGTCTCCCATTTTAGACACTGCTGTGGCCGAGTGCCCTGAAGCAGTGCTAGAGCTAGCCTTGTCTATGCCATGCTGTTTGTTTGTAAATGCTCTTACACATTTACATGTTTTTGTCCTCAGCCTGGAATGCCCTTCTGTTTTTCTGGCTCTAACTTACCATCTTTTTCGAGACTCACCTGAAGCACTGTCTCCCATAAGAAGTCTTCCTGAGATCCTCCAACCCCTCTGGTGCTCTTGCTTCGTGTTCATGCGAGTGCTGTGTACATCCTTGGACCTTCCCATGCTTTGCCTGTCTCTACAGCCAGGCTCTAAGCTCTTTAAAGGCATGGGCAAAATATCCTACTTTTTTTCTTTTGAACCCAATACCTTAGCTGGGAGTCTGGCAAAATAGCAGGTCCTCAGTAGGTGTCCAACTGAGTGCACTCCTCCCTCGCTGGGACGTGAACCAGGTCAGCCACTGTCCTAGAACTTTTATCATGACAGTGACGGCCACGTGGACAGTTCTAGATCACTGTGTCTGCCATGGCCTGCTTTGACAGTTTCTAAATACTTGAGGAATTCCCAGAAGCACCTGGAAAGCTGACCACTAACTTATTCAAAGGAGAAAATGCTTTTACTTGACTACACTTTCTAAAAACTAAGGTGTTATAATAAGATAATCTACTTTGTAAGTTTTGGTGATGAGTTGTGAAGCAGGATTTCAACAGTTCTAACTCGCTCTACTACAGTAAAGATGGCTCTGAATGAATAGTCCCTGCAGAACTGTAGGAACCCACGAATCCTAATGCCTTTGGACTTAATACTGACGTTTCAAAGAGTATGTGACTTTTTTCCATCTCACAGCGTCACAGTGTGTATTCCTGTGGGAAATGTGGTTCTGCCCAGCCACTTGAGGGGGAGGAACAGAAGTCCTTAGGAACGTGCACCGTGGGACTGACGTGGGCACTTGTGTAGGCTTTACTTCTGTTTATAAAAATGTCCCTACATAGGGCTGTTCAGTGGATCAGAAATGGGACATACTGAAATACATTTGTTTGTTTTAATCAAAAGGCGACAGATCCCACTTCGTCTGATTTGGCTAAATGAGGTATGTGTATACAGTTGTGCTATCGGTCTACATATGGTATTGATTCCGTAGACATTTTGCAGCCCCAGCTTAGCATATGCTTTCTCACAGATACTCCCTTGTCTTGGCCACTCCATCCTTTACCTATTTTTTTTTAAATTTATGTTTGTTTATTTTTGAGAGAGAGAGACAGAGTGTGTGCAGGGGAGGGGCAGCGAGAGAGGGAGACACAGAATCCAAGGCAGGCTCCAGGCTCCAAACTGTCAGCACAGGAACCTGACCTGGAGCTCGAACTCCTGAAACATGATATTATGGCCTGAGCTGAAGTCGGAAGCTGAAATGACCCAGCCAACCAGGTGCCCCCACCCTTTACTTGTTTTTATTGATACATATTTCAATAGAGGCATTCCAGAGCTTGAGATTTAAAAATTCCAAAAATATTGTGGAATTACAGTTGTTGCAGTGGGGGGCAGAAGACTGTATCTGTCTCTGGGTAGTTCAAACAGTTTCTTGGGTCTACAAGCTTTGATGGATTTTCTTTTAAGCTATGCTTTTTGGTTTTGCATATCCATAGCTTCTAAAAGTAGACGACCTAAATGAAAATCAGTTACTAGTTTTTGTTGATGTTTTTTCCCTCTCGGTGTATCTCAGAAAAGGAAGAGAGAAAGCTGATGTGGTGAAGGTGGCCTAAAATTCTTTGCCGAGTTTAAAAAGGCAGCAAAGAGGTATCCAGTTAGATGTGTTGCTGGAGGGGCCACAGTTTTGGGCAACAGACGTCATCTTCCTTACTGGCCACAGCGGACTCCTTTTTCTGTGTCTCCTTTACCTTTGCACATTCAGCAGACCTCATGGTCAGGATCACAGCACCTAAGTCCATTTATGTCAAGCTAAGGACCTGTGGCCTTGACAGAGCCAGCGGAGGGACTATGTGTCTGGGGTCGATGGAGGGTTTAAACTGCATTTTGATTGGCCTTGTGAGAGCTGGCCGGCTGTCCTGTTCGCTGGTTTTAAGCTCTCTTAAGGTTTCATGTGGGTGAGCTTTTTGAGTCAATGTTAACAGTGGGAACTTTCTCTCTACCTCCATGCAGCTAAAGATGGGCTCTTAAAACAATTATTACAGTAGAGCCACAATGAGTGTCAAGTGAAGGACTTGTGCTAATGCTCCCCCCACACCTCCTCTTTGGTGACAAGATTGAACGGCAGCTGTAGGATTGTAGTTTGGGTACAGACTCTGGACGCCGACAGCCTGGGTGCACATTCTAGCTGTGCCACCTCCTGTCTGTGGATCCGTGGATAAACCCAGTTAGTTTCCTCATCAATAAAATGGGGGAAAGTATCTGCACCAGGGGATTGTTGTGAGGATTATGAATTCATACACAGGAACCCCTCAAGGCCAGGCACAAATTAAGAGCTCGGTAACTTTTGGCCATTGGGATGTGCACTTTTTTTTTTTTAATGTTTATTTTTGAGAGAGAGCGAGAGAGAGCACGAGAGAGAGAGAGAGTGCGTGCGTATGTGCGCCAGCCAGGGATGGGCGGAGAGAGAGGGAGACAGAGTCTGAAGCAGGCTATCAACACAGAGCCTGAAGTGGGGCTTGAACTCACGAACTGCAAGATAGTGACCTGAGCTGAAGTAGGATGCTCATCCAACTGAGCTTCCTAGGCACCCCTAATTCATTTTCTAAAATTTACATCCAAGTTAATTTGCATATAGTGCAACAGTGATTTCAGGAGTTGATTCCTTAGGGATGTGCACTTCTTAACTGGACTAAGAATTTGACCTTTTAGGCAGAGTGTAGCAGCACATGGTCAGTGCTTATTGAGTGTGCGAACTACCCAGTCCTAATGCCATATTTTACAGGGAGAGTATTATAGAGACCTGGGGAAAGGGACTTCTGGAAGCTGCTAGGTAGTCATGGGCTAGACCTTGTCTTTGGCATTAGACAGTCTTAAACAGAACTCCTGGCCCCCTCCTTCACTCCCTCTTGGCGTCTTACTTACCACTGAGCCTCAGCCTTACTCTCTGTGCACTGGAGATAGTGATGCCAACGTTGTCCTCCTATGCCCGTGAGGATGCAGTGAGATCATGTATCTGAGAGCCCGGCATGGTGTCTTAACCCCACTTACTTACACACCCTGCCCTTTGGGGTTAATAACCTTGTTAGGAGGTAGAGGAACACACGTAATCGGGCAAACACTGTTGGATGTTTTACACAATGAGCGCTGCCCAGATGATGCCAGGCCTTGAGTCAGGCAGTGGAAATGCAGCCAGGTGAGAAATGAGGGCTTCTGTTGTGAACGGAGGACCTCACTGTGTAGTGGAGGAGAAGGGAGGGAGGATTGGCAGTGCTCACAATACCTTTCTTGACCCTTAGCTTAGAGCTTCTCAAACCATAGTTCAAGAGGACCGGTTGGCTTTGCCTGACCTGTGGGCCTTGGGAATGACCTTCAAACCCTGTAGCCATCTTAGGGACAAGGATGGGGATAGGAGTGGGGGACAGGAATTGGCACAGCGGAATTTACATAATCATACGGCAGCGGTCATGCAGTCCTGGTGACCTCGAACTGACGAAGTCTGGAAATGGCGCCTGACCCCTCCCTGTCTTCTCTCTCCTTAGTGGGGAGGGGAATTCCTGTACCGCAGAGCTCAGCTCTCCAGGGAAGACAGTCATTAACCTGTCTAAACTTTATGCTAATAGAACTTTCTCAATAATTACTTTCATTAAGTATGGTTAATATGAGCAGTACAAGTTACGGCAAGATGAGCAGGAGAACAAAGTAAATATTTAGGACTTTATTTCAGGGTTCACTGGGGTTGGGGCAAAGAGAAGATTAGTGAAAGCTTAATCTAATGGTACCTGACGTTGAAATATAATAGACCGCTTGACTGAAGTTCCAGTGGTTTCTCCTCAGTGCCTCTCTTGATCCCAACTGGGTGCCTTCCAGGTGGCGGATATGAGCTCTGTTCTCTCCTTACAGTGTTGGCCTGTCACACAGTAACATGGTGAGAAATGGCCTCCCTGGACTTCAGGGAATGTTGTGAGGATTAAGAAGGTGGCTTTTGGCCCATGGCCATACCATGTGGGGAGGACTCTTACTCCCTAAAAGTAGAGGGCTGTTAGCAGCCGCTGAGTTGGCCAGGAAAGCCCATGACAAGTGCTTGCTTGTGGCCGGACATGCAGACCTGTCATCTCAGGGTGCGGAGGGGTCCCCTTAGCTGTGGTTTTCATGCTTTCAGGTTACCAGTGACGAAAAAGCAGCCTTAATCTCTACCTTTGACTTGATGTAATAATTGGGTGGTATTTTCAAAAGTGAAGACTTTATCCACAGCACTTTTATATTATATAAAAGGATAAAGGCTTACTCCTAAAAATATGGAAATCAAGCAGTAAATCAGGTGAGGGGAGAGCAGGGAAGGGGGTACTGTTTCACGGGGCAGAGGCTGTCAGGTCAAACCTCTGTGAAATGATGCTGAACAGACCCTGAAATGAGTGAGTGAAGGAGCCATGGGGAGACCTGAGGAAGGTTGTTCTGTGCAGGGGAAACATAGGGGGACCCGGGTGTATGCAGTGGCAGGAGTTCAGGCTCCTTGCCCAGGCTGCTGGGGTTCGAATCCGAGTTCCAGCGGTGGCACGACTTGGCAGGCACACGGAGGGAAGTAACATCTCCCATCTCCTCATCTGTACTACAGAAACTAGCCCCCAGGACACGCGGAGGCCACATGAGAAAGTGCATATGAGGAAGGGCTGGCACACAGAGCTTGGGAAATAATGGCCATCATTATAATGATCAAAATGGTTTCGGCAAATGGTTTTAAAAGGCTCTCTGTTCCCCAGACCTTTTAACCAAAGCTAACGAGCCTCAAAATTGGATGAGAGGCACCAAAGTGGGGGCAAGGTCTATTCGTTTCAAGGAATAAGCTAAATATAGTCAAGACTTCAGCAGAAGGATCACACGGTTTGGGTCGGGTTTGGGATTTTTGGTCATAAAGTGGGTACAGTTTGTGGAGATTAAATTTTTGTGTATAGGTTTCTGTCTATTCAAATAAAAAACCCTTGTTGAGGAAGGTAATGTTTGTTTTTTATTTATTTAAAAATTTTTTTTTAATGTTTTATTTATTTTTGAGAGAGAAAGAGACAGTGTGAGCAAGGGAGGGTCAGAGAGAGAGAGGGAGACAGAATCTGAAGACAGGCTCCAGGGTCTGAGCTAGATACCAGCACAGAACCTGAGGTAGGGCTCGAACCCACAACCGTGAGATCATGACCTGAGCCGAAGCTGGATGCTCAACCGACTGAACCACCCAGGCACCCCTATAATGTTCGTTTTTTAAAGAAGCCAGCCTCCGGATTGGGGATATTACTATGTGACCGCGAGTCCCCAGAAGGCTACAGTGAAGTTGTCATTATTTCTCTGTGGTATTTGTGAGGCTTGACCTACATTGGGTTCTTTTTTTCTTTTAAAATTTTTTAATGTTTTATTTATTTTTGAGACAGAGAGATTTAGTGCATGAGTGGGGAAGGGCAGAGAGAGAGGGAGACACAGAAGCTGAAGCAGGCTCCAGGCTCTGAGCAAACATTCAGCACAGAGCCCGATGCAGGGCTTGAACCCACAAAAGTGAGATCATGACCTGAGCCGAAGTCGGAGGCGTAACCAACTGAGCCACCCAGGCGCCCCTACCATGAGCTCTTGATCATAGTTTAATGTGTCCTGAAAGATGGTACTTGTAGAAGTCCTAATGGTATGTCTGTCTCAAGATCGAGATTTTCTTACTGTTTGAGTTCAACTATTCTGCTCCCCTTGACTTGGGTTAAAATCTTGGGAGTTGTGGAGTGAGGGCCTGGCCCTGCTTCACAGTCTCTACAAGGCTCCCAGGGCAGCAAAGACATGGGCTTCCACACTAGAAGGTCTCAGAGAAATAGGTGGCTGGCTAGTGATTGGCTAGCTGGCATAAAGAAGATTTCAGAACATGAGCCGGCCACAACTTGAAGGATACCAGGCTATGAGCTGTGAGCTCCGGTGGAGTATAGGACCAGGACCCAAGAGGTCTGAGTTCTGGGTCTGCCACTGTCAGAACTGACTGTGAAATCATCCATTTGGCTATTTCTTTTTTCAGAGCCAGGCTTTCATGGCCTTCTATATTTTTTATTTTTGTAAGTTTATTTACTTTTGAGAGAGAGAGGCAGAGAGAGGGGGAGACACAGAATCCAAAACAGGCTCCAGGCTCTGAGCTGTTAGCACAGAGCTGGACATGGGGCTCACACCCATAAACTGCAAGATCATGACCTGAGCCAAAGTCGGACACTTAACCGACTGAGCCACCCAGCCACCCCTCATGGCCTTTTAGAAGTGAAAGAGAGTACAATGACCTAATCTTTTCTCCAAAGTGAGGAACTGTGATCTTCCAAAATCCTTGGAGCATGATCCTCCCTCCTTATCTGAATAATTCTGGACGTCACACAACTTCTGTGGACCACATTTGGATCATAGTCTCTATCAAAGAGGAGCAGACTGTGGCCCACTTATTTTTGTGAAGACAGAGTTAAAATACGGTCTTGCCCATTTGCCTTCCTTACATGGTGCTTCTGTGCTGCTCCATAATTGAGAAGTTGTGGAAGCTGTTGTGGAGCCCTCATGGCCCCCAAAGCTGAAAATACTTAGGATCTTGCTCTTCATAGAAAAAGTTTGGCGGCCCTTGGTCCACATGAATGGTGCTCCCTGCAGTGCAGCCCCAGCCTGCGCCCTGGGGTCCTGGGGCCCCGGAGGGCTCAGCCACTGTGGAAGATACCTGCTTAGGTTCCGGGCACTTGCTGATCTTGGCTTCGCTTTCCAGAGAAAGTCCTGCTCATCTTGGCAGACTTGGGTCAGGCATCCTGTGTACATTCCTTTTCAGGCAGACCATCCTCGGGTCTCCCGCCAGGCCACTGCTGGTGCAGTCTTGATCCCTTGCCCTCCATGTGCCCTCTTTGAGCACGCTCCACTTTGCCAACACTCTTCACTCTCAGTAGGAAGCCAGAGCTATGTTCGTTCTTCCAGAAACTGAGTGATCCAGAGCTTGGAGGAAAAGAAGGGCCTGGCCCTCAGGTTCTGTGCCCTGGGCCACCATGTAACCTGAATGCACAGCGACCACAGCCTGTGCAGCTGTGGCTCCAGGACCAAACCTTCCAGTGTTTTCTGCATGGACTCTTATTACCCCAGGTTGTCTCTCTGTCCCTACTCCTCTGTGGCCCCCCACTTCCAAACTCATGCCAAAAATTATTTATATTGCCAGAGTGTGTAATTTTGCCTTAATCCCTCTTCAGCATTATTTTGCTTATTTTGTAAATATTTAAATGTTATCTTGACTCTTGAAGGTTTTTGTTGTTTACTCATTTGTTAGTTTTTTCTTCCAGATGGGTCTTCAGTATTTTCATTTTGGCTTTCAGTCCACACTTGAGATAGCCTCCAAGTTGGCATAGTTCCAGAGATCAACGTTGTGTTAGTGTCCTTGCTCACCCCGTACAAATACAGTTAGTTAGCCTGTCACTGGCCCATCACAATGTGGAAGGGGTAACGTCAAGATGTCATGACATGGAACATTTCCCTTTTTCCCCCCATTCCTGGTCTCATACCCTTTTAAAAAGGGGCAGGGAGGCAGCTATGGATACTGTTCACTTAACTGGTGTTCTAAGTATCATTAAGGCATCTGTTTAATAACCTTCTCTAGAATTTTGCCAGAAATGAACAAGCAGCGTAATCTAACTTTTCATAATCGTATCCTTTACCACGTGGAGTATGGAGGAACATTATACCATCTCTGGTCTTCACAACACTTCCTGAATCATGGTGCAAACCTTCCTCACCCTTCAGGTCTCCTCATACTCTGCTGTTCTGTAGATGTTGACAGTAGAAACTGAAGGCAGAAGTTGTTGAAGGCACTACAGAAAATACTTAAAGCATTGTATGAAATTACAGTGAAAATAATCACCCAGGTATGCCTTGTGTGCCCTAACACACCGACCTTGGTAAATGCCAGTCCAACTAATAGAGCTCTGATTCATATACTTTCTAACAGAATAGTTTGTTGTTTTGCTGCACATCTCTTGTGTCTCTTGAACCTTCATCTATTATTTGCAGAAGAGAGCTCACACATCCTCTCCAAGTTGATCAAGTTCCCTTTGAAATAGCCGCTGTCTTGGAAGAGGCTGTGGCCATAAACACTTGACACGGCGGGCGAGTCACGGTGGTACTGGTCTTTGAAGCCAGTCTTTTCTCGCCCATTCTCAAACCTGGCACCTGCGGCACATTGGTTCTGAGGGATCCATGGATGGATGAGTACATGGTATCTATTCCTGAATGTGGCTAAACAGGTCAGATTTGTGGCCGTTTACAAAATAGAACCAATAGAATAAGACTACTATTTATTGATGGATTATTATATAACAGGCACAAATAGTCATTTTAAAGTACTTGAATATTCTTAGAGCAGACCTGCAAAATAATTACTCCAATTTCAAAAGCAAGGCATGACAGGGTAGGAGATGGTGTCAGATATGCCCAAGTTGGTGAAAACCAGAGTGGGATTCAGACCCCAGTGGCTTGAACCTGAAGTCTGCATTCAGAGATGCTACCCACAGCTGGGATGATACAATTTCACTGAACATCATGCAGAAAGATACATATGGGGTGTTTGTGAAGACAAGAATAGTTTAAGCTCCAGAGGGAAGATCATCTAAGAGCCAGGACCTTTTTTTGTGATTTGGATGTGATAGTCATTGTTTCCAGTGCTAAGCATACTTCATTTTGTGACTTTGGAATTTTTTTTGTTTTTTTTTTGTTTTTTGTTTTTTTGTTGTTGTTGTTGTTTTGTTTTTTTGTTGCTGTGTATTAATCGCCCTTTAATTTTCTTCTTGCCATTCAGCATTCCAAATGAGATCATTTTCTCTTGAGAAATATCAAGACCTGGTCTCCAACTTTCATTTTTTTTCCTGCTTTAAAAATTGGAGACACTGTAAAAATGCTTGATAGAGTGATGCAAAGTCATTGTAGGAAATTTGGAAAATAGAGAAAAGAGTAAATAAGAAATAAAAAGGAGCTGCAATCCTATTATTTACAGCACATGACTGTTAGTTTACGGTTATTTTTTCCTGCTCTTTTTCCTATGCATAAAAATGACACTTGTACTCCATGTAATTTTTTTTAAGTTCTGATTTTTAAGGGAGCATTGTCTCATGTCTTTCTTATTCTTTAAAAGCTTTAATTTTTTCTTAAGTTCATTTGTTTTGTGGGGAGGAGTGGGGAGGAAGGACAGAGAGAGGAGAAAGAGAGAATCCTAAGCAGGCTCTGCACTGTCAGTGCAAAGCTCGAAGCAGGGCTCAAACTCACGAACCATGAGATCATGACCTGAGCTGACGTCAGATGCTTTACCGACTGAGCCACCCAAGTGCCCCTAAGAGCTTTATTTTTAAAATAAGTACATAATATTATCTTATTTCCTTAACTAGGTTCCTGTTTTTAAATCCCCCCTCCCTTTCTTCCTTCTATAAAGATCATTGTAGTGAACATCTCTCCCTATCTCTGATTATTCTCTGGGGAAAACTTCTTAGATATAGAATGAGTAGGCCTGAAGTGTAAGCATTTTTTAGGTTTAATTTCAATTTTTTATCAAATTAGGACATGTACGTAATTTTAAAACGCAGACACCTTGGCCTTATGCCAGCCGCAGTCTTTGCCCTGTGCCCCTGTTCCTGCCCCCCGTGCTGACTTGGGTTCCTCAAATGCAAACACACCTTTAACTCTTTGAGTTGTTTCTTCTAATATATATTTTCATATTTCTCACTACTGTGTTTATTCTGCTTTTCCTTATCTTGGAATTTTCAACATTATTTACTGATTTCTACAACGGGAGATGGGACTTAGTTTTCTGACACCACTTACAAACCTACGCGTCGTATTTTGCTGTTCCGACACCATTGCCACACATTCTCCCTCATCCTCCAGGACTCGAATACCCTGATGCTGTTGTTGAATGAGTGGACAGTGCTTACTCTCTAAGTCACTGCTTAGCCATCTAGTTACATGGTATCATAATGAATTGCCTTTTTTGATGTATCTTTTTGTTTCTTTTAGAGTTAATCTTAAATTTCTTGCTTTTAATTAATTAGAACAATAAATATTTACTAATATCAGGATGCCGGAAGTACCTCTGTGAACAAAACAGACAAAAATTCTTGGCCTCACCGAAATTCAGGCCTGTTTTTCCATCAGAGCCCCTCTTCCTGTGGCCAGCACATCAGAGAGTGTATCAGATACATTTTTGATCCAACACCTTTCTTCCCAGAGCCTTCTACCTGCTGTAGTCTGGCCTGGTGGCTTTCTGGACCTGGGGTTCACACGTCCTGGGGTTGTCTGTTCCTCTGCCCTAGGAAGACTCTTTCCCTTCTCCTATGTTCTTGACTCTCCTGTTTCCTGGATTCATGTCTTCCCCTTCTTTGGTTTATTCCCTCATCTAGATAAAGCTCGTCTTCTAGTAGTTTCCTCAGAGAGAGAGAGTACAAGGGGAGAACATTTTTGAAATTTCTTGAGTATTGGAAAAGACGATTTAAAAAAATTGAGGTATAATTCACATAGCATTATATTAGTTTAAACAGTACATTGATTCGATATCTGTGGTAAGTCTAGTTAATGGGAAATATCTTTATCCTATCTTGAATGAGACATAGGTTAAATGCAAAATTAGTTCAATGTAAAATTCTAGGTTTAAGAATTTTTTTCTGGGGTACCTGGGTGGCTTAGTCGGTTAAGATTCCGACTTCAGCTCAGGTCATGATCTCACGGTTCATGGGTTTGAGCCCTGCGTTGGGCTCTGTGCTGACAGCTAGCTCAGAGCCTGGAGCCTGCTTCTTATTCTGTGTCTCCCTCTCTCTCTGACCCTCCCCTGCTCGCACGCTCTCTCTGTCTCTCAAAAATAAATAAAAAGCATAAAAAAATTAAAAGAAAAAAATTATTTTCCTTAAAAATGTGAAAACCCATTTCTTTGACTTCTGGTTTTCGGTGTTGTTTTTGGGAAACAAACCTGGGTTTGAGTTTGGCATTCTCATACCTGGGTGTGACCTGTGGCCCTTCTGGAAGCTTGTGGAATTTGCTCTCTGCCCTGTGTTCTGACATTTCTTGAGCTGGGGTGGGCCCATTTCATCGTGATTCTACCTCTTCATGGACTCCTGCCTTGGGAAGTTTGGGTCTTTTCTTGTGTGGAAAGTTTTCTTGAACTGTTTTGTTTAACAGTCCTTGCTCCTTACCCTGCCTCACTTTTCGTTTTAGAACAGGAATTGGCATTTGCACATACATGGTTCATTTCCCCTCCCTTTATGCTTAACTTTTCTCTCCTCTTACCCGTCAGTTCATCACTTTTGCACTCTTTTCACAACTTTATATGCAGCTTTTCTACTGAATGTGTTAATTCTTCTATTTTAGTCTTCATTTACAGGACTAGGTGTTCTCTCGAGGTTCCTTTTTTTTTTTTTAAGTTTGTTTATTTTTGAGAAAGAGCAGGGGAGGGGCAGAGAGAGAGGGGGAGACAGAGGAAGCTGTCAGCCAGCACAGAGCCTTAATGCGGGGCTCAAACTCATGAACCATGAGATCATGACCTGACCTGAAGTTGAATATTGAACTGACTGAGCCACCCAGGAGCTTTTTGTTTGTTTGTTTTTTGTTTTAAATAGCATCCTCTCCTTGTTCTGGTTTTATGAATCAATCTATTTCTTTGCTTATCTGTCAGATATTTATCCCAGGGTTACAGTATCCTTAAATAATTTTCCATTTTCCGTATTTTTGCTGTTCCCTGTAAGTTTTGTTCTTTCTCTCTCTTTCTGTTGAGTTCATTTTGATTTCTTTCATGTTAGAGTGTTTTCTCAAATGTCTGGTAAGTACCTGTAGGTGCTAGATGTGTGAGGGAAGGCTGTACAGAGAGGTGTGGTTTGCTGTGGATGAGGGTGGACAGCTCCTGGGCCGTCTCACAGGGAACCAGTGACGGTGTTAGAAGACACCAGATGTCTGTGCTCGTTTCTCACTCCGGTTTGCTTCCTCAGAGATGAGTCCTTAAGTACCCACAGGACCAAAAATGTCACTGCTGAAACTCTGCCACACAGCTGGAGATTGGGGCCTTGGAAAATTTGGAGTAGAGACGTCACTTCCACTTCTCTGTTCCCTCTGCTATTCTAGGTCTAGAACTTTTTTTGTTCCAGCGTCTCCAGAAAGCCATTCGTTGGCTGTTTATGACCAGAAGTCTCTAGCATTAGCGTGTTAAGACTGGACCGACATTACAAGTTACACTCTTACCCATTAAATGAGCATTCCTGTTTGACATACTCTAAATACTTGATATTTTACTTAAAAAAAAAAAAAAACCTTTACTGATAAATAGAAAATGCTATATTACAGGTGTTTCTGCGATTACTAGAGAATTTGAACGTTTTCCCTCTGATTCCTGAGACTTGGATACTATAGGAACGTCCTTGTCTTTGTTTTTATTCTCTTGAGCACTCATGGAGGTTTGAATTCTGTTGCTGTTGTCTGGAAATGAAGGCTTCCTTTAGTTTTGTTGTTTTTGTGTGATTATCTCCCTGATGTGGCATTAGTAGCCTCCTTGGAGGATAGAGCCACTGGAATGCCTTATCTGGCACATGATAAGCGTTCCTTATCAGACAGGTCAATGTTAATTCAGCTAAAAGCCTCATTGGCCATCTTAAACCTGTTTCTGCCTCTTAAAGTGCTATTTACGAGTTAGACCAGATGGCTCATGGGCCAGAATCCATGGGCGCACAACCTGCCCGTGTCAATAAAGTTTTACTCGAACACAGCCACGCTTCTTGGTTTAGGCATTGGCTGTGGCCGCTTTTACACAGCAGTGGCAGACGTTGGCTACTTTGTGACAAATATCATTAAAATCTAGAACATTTATGGTCTAGCCCTTTAAGAAAAGTTCACCCACCCTTGAACTAAACATTTGATTGTTGCTTAACACCATGTAAATATTTGCGAAGACTCATGAAAATTGATGGCTCCTTATTCTCATGAATAAAAACTAATAAGTGTGATTGTCAGGCCTGCTGCAAAAACTAATAACTGAGCTGACATTGGCATTTCTTTTTCTTCAAACAATATATGTGAGTGAAATCCTACCCTTCTATAAATTCCCCAAGTACTTGGTTTCCAGGAATATTGCTTTTATAGCCAAATGCTACCCAAAAGCCACCCTACTTCCCTTTTCCCTCTCTTTCTCCATTCTCCACACCTTCTAGAAATACCAGCTGTACAAAAGGGGCTTAACGTGCTCAAACCTCTCTTTGTGGCTGTTTTCACAGCATTGCAGATACATATTGTGTTTGAAAAATAATAAGTAGTAGGGGTGCCTGGATGGCTCAGTTGGTTAAGCATCTGACTCTTGATTTCAGCTCAGGTGATGATCTCACGGTTCGTGAGTTCAAGCCCCACATCAGGGCTCTGCATTGACTACACTGAGCCTTCTTGGGGTTGATGGTCTCTCTCTCCTCTCCCTGCACCCTCATCTCGAAGTAAATAAACTTAGAAAAATAGTAATAAACAGTAGGCAGATGTCAGTGGTTAGCCTGTGGAAGCTGAAAGACTCTTCAGAGGTCTAAGGCATCAGTGGTTTTTGGTCATCCTTCATCTCAGTTGTCTGTAGGGCCCCAGTCTTCCTCCTGTGGCTTCACCATTATCCACTCTGGGGGCCGTCACCTCCATCCCCTCCAGAATCCAGAACTCTTGAGGGCTGCACTTCTGCTGGGGCGGAGCACCCTGGCTTGGCTGTCCCCTGCTCCGTTGTCTTTGCTCAATGGGGCCACTCTCCTGCTGTGTAGACCTGGCCCTGCCTCTGGGACTTGGGGAGGAGGATCACTGCTGGGCGCCACACTCTCGGAGACTGCGTCTCTCCCGCTGTGTGCTCACGTCCCCTGTGACTCTTCCCGAGTCCATGCCAACAGCAGTGCCCATTGAGCGTGGCCTGGACCACAGCTGCCGGCGACTGCTTCCCATGCACTCAGACGTGCTGCGTGAGGCGGGGTGCCTCCCAGCAGCGCACTGCGTGTTAACCAGTAGGGATGTGAGAGGCTCAGGCAGGGTGTACAGCTGTATGTGCAGAAAGGGTCAGCATGGCAGGCCCGAGACTGCTGTCATTGGAAAGCCCTGCCAGCAAGGCTGGCCCCATAGCTGATGTCTGGAAAGTGGGATAATGGGAGGGTTCCTGCCATTCCCCAGTAAGAGGAGCTCACTCTGCCTCAACTGTGCAAGTAATATGTTTATACTAAACATGTGCTTTGCTCCTGGGAGTCATTATGCTTGTCATCTGTGAGCCCAGTAGGAGAGGACTCGAGGGCTTCTGCCTGGTTACCGCTGGACGACACCCCCGCGCCTTTCCCTTTGCTGACCTCGTCTGGCATCCTTTCGCTGTAATAACTCTTAGCTGTGAGTCCTCCACCGAACTTGGGAGGGGTCCTGGATACCCCGCCTCTGATAGGTAGAAGGGCTTATTCTCAAGGTGACTCTCAGAATGTCCAGACCTCTCCAGGCTCTTGTGAATTCGGGACAGACCAGCCGGTGTCTGATAGTTCCACACGCATATTCTTACGTCCAACCTCTCTCTCGGAAAACGTACACTTGAAACCAGTGAAGTGGGATCCAGAAGAGCCACCCCCACCGGCTTTCTCTCGGCCAGTTGATGCCCTGTGGGGTGTTCTTCGCTTTGACTCTTGCCCCATTTCTGGCGGGAGTTGTATGTTCTTTCTCCGGTTATGTTGCCTCGTAAGAGCCTCTCAGCCATCTGTGGGGGTTTTGTGGGAGATTAAAGCAAGTGATAGAGACCGTTTCCACCTAACACTGCAATCAGTTGGGGGCTGGTGGTTTGCCTGCCTTCTTCCTTCCTGTGTTCTCCTCACACGCAAACCTTCATTCCTTCCCACCTCTGGTCATGCTTTAACACCTTGCTTTGTACTCAACTCTCACCCTGTAAATGGTCCCTCTGAAACCATTCCCTTCAGTTCCCCCATTGGACATGTGGCCTCCATGGCTGGTTTTGCACCCCCACCTAAAGATGGCCACCATCAGGCTGCTGGAGCATAACTAATCACCGTGACGGAGGGGTTTGCTGATTCTGCGGCTTTTTCTGTACTTGGCGCCTATGGTTAGTAGACAAGAGCACCCTGGAGGGACCAAAATGAAAAGCAAGACCAAATTCATTAGCCCTTTGCAGCGGCGATAGAAAAAAGCACAGCAGAAAACACTTCTTTTGTTGGAACCAAGTAGAGCAGAGCAATCACTTGGTGATTACATGGGGTACGCGGGATCTGCAAATTAATTAATTGAGCCTCTTTTGGCTGCTGGGGACATCATGTGAAACCAAGGGGACAAGGACATGACCTCAGGGAACTTACATTCTGGTTGGGGAGACAGGCGGTAGACAAACAGCTTTGTGTGTACTGATAATGTCAAGTAGCAACAAGAGCAATAAGGAACAGAAAGCAAGGGAAGAGAGAGAAAACGACCTCAGGTTGAGAGTGCATTTTGCATGGTTGGGGAAGGCCTCACAGAAAGTGCAGTTTGAGCCAAAATCTCAATAAACTGAGGGGGCCATTGAAGGCACTGAAGACTGAGGAGATGGCCGAATGGGCGACAGGTGGTCCAGGAGTCTGTCCCTTGGCATGTGCGTCGTCCAGGTGAGGCCAGCGTGGCCCAGGTGCAGCGAGCGAGGGCAGGAGGGATCCGAGCTGAGGGGGAGGTTTGTGGGCCAGGTTAGGGTCATTCGTTGGCTGCTGTGAGGATATTTTTGTGCTAACTGTGGTAACAGCTACTACGATTACTTGTGTAGTCAGTTTTTCCTAGAAGCTTATACACTTGGGCCCTGCTGGAATAATCTGATGTTCTTTATTTGGTGGTCACTCAGGCGGCCTCAAGGATTGCTTTGTCTGCCCCCTGGATCAGCAGACAAAGACTGGTCCTCCTGGGACCTCCCCTGATTGTATATCTACAGGGTCCCCCTCACCCACTCTTTCCCTCAGAGGCTGTGTCAGGCCGGGATGGGACAACATAGATGATTATGTCATCTTTTTTTGTTTGGCATTTGGCATTTTTAATTTGTGAGTGTGTCAGGCCCACTTAGAATGAATACAATGGAAACACTTTTCCCTCAGGTTTGCAGGTGAACAGTGCCTCATTTAGTGAGTCCTTTTTAGGTTGTGTCTGTGTCTTTGGAACAGAGTGTCCACCAGGAGAGGTAGAACAGGAAGCAGTACTAGAATGTTCCTCCGGGGCTCTGTTTTGGAGAACAGCGAGGAATTTCATGTGCTCAAGATGCTTAAGTAGGAGACCCGACTCCATACTCTTCCTAGTCCATCCTGTGGTATCTGGTAACAGGAGGGTCTGCGTCTGTCGCCAGCTGGAATCAGTATCTTTTAAAAAAAATATATTTATTTATTTATTTATTTATTTTGAGGGGGGAAGGGGCAGAGAGAGAGGGAGAGAGTGAATCCCAAGCAAGCTCTGCACTATCAGCACGGAGCCTGGTGTGGGCTTCATGTCCCCTGTGAGATCAAGAGTCAGTTGCTCAGCCGACGGAGCCACCCAGGCACCACACTAATCTGTAGTTTTCATTGAAGGATACATTTAGTTCTGGTTTCTTTGATGATGAAATTAGAGAATTTGGGTTCCAACTCCAGACTTCTATGACTTTAATAGAATTTAGGTTTATTCCCCCGCAACCTGGTCAGTCCAGGGTCCCAGACATCGCTCAGTGGGTTTTCTTCCTCTTTGCCTTAGGCCATAGCTGGTGGCTGAATTTCTGTTTGGAGGTCTCTGTTCCGTGAGCAACTCTTGGAACCACTGGTTGAACTATAGACTTTCCATGACACACAAGGAATCTCTGTCAAAGCATGTGACTTCCTGCTCATGCAACTCTTGCAAAAGCCACTGTAGTTGAGTCAGATACCTAAGTTGATAAGAGCTGGTAAGTACCTGGAAGCGTGTTTCAAGGCGAGGTCTCCAGAGAGCTTTCTGATGAAAGAGGTCATGGGCCTCTACTCCTGCCTTCCCAGATAATGTGCCTGGCCAATCCACTGTTGTCACTGGTAAAAATAGCAAGCAGTCATGCCTCTAGGTGAGTGTAGGTTCTTAATAGACCTTCACGCATGAGAGGTAGTGTATTATCTCATTTATTTACTGTTTTTTGGGGGAGTTACTACTGTGCACCCTGGCCCCATCTGCATGTTTTTATAACAGGTGTATGATAATAAGTGTTACTATTCATTGAGTGGTAAATATGCAGATTGAAAAATGGATGGTGGATTCATTAAATTGCAAACAAATCCATTATCAGTGGGCACTTGGTTCTAAGCGCTAGGATGGTTACCCATGCTGTGATTTGAGTATAAAAAGTGTGAAGGGAATTAATGAGTGCCTGCAGGTGTTAATATGAATAAATGCTTTGCTCCTTTTTTTTCTTGCACATATCTACCCCTGTCTTTCTTTTTCCCTTCCTCTGTTTATTCCTCTTCCTGTAAATTGAAGAAAAGCCAAGCTAGAAAACTGTCTATATTGATAATGGCCAAGCCCCATGAAGCTAGACTGGCTGACACGGGTCTGTACAGCAGCTCGCAGGGCGGTGTCTGTGGCTTTGCTAGAATGAGGTGAGAAACTCTTCTGTCCTTTCTCTTGGTCCCTTCTTGCACAGAGCACAGTGGCAGGTGTGAAACACAACAGGGAGATGGGAGAGCTGGACCACAGCTCTGGAGGGCAGCTTGGCCCCTTGGCCCCCTTCCAGTTTCCTGCCCGCCTGTCCTCTGGGTGGTTCAGTGTCCAGATCGGTGGATCGAGCAGAGAGTGGTGTTTGGGCTGCTTCACACAGCATTGCCCATTCCTGTCCACTTTTCTGGTGCCTCGATTCTTTCACCTCTGAGTGAAGGGCAAATAAAGGGGAGAGATGAAATTGTATTCTGCCTTTTTTCATGGTGGCTGACCTGCACTCTTCCGGATATGAATTACGGACAGCAGCACCTGTTGCATGGCTTCGTGGACCTTTTAAGCAGGGGAAAGACCTCCACGTTGGCAGTAGAGTAACTGCACTTTCCTGTTTTCGTTTTTATTTTCATCTGTTTCCAAGTCTTAACCTAGAGTCTCCACATGAGGATTTTATTGGGATGTTAGGTGATGTTGCTTCAGAAACCACTAGGATGTAGTAGTCAGGGTATGAGATTCATACATGAGAGACAAATTTAGAAAAATTGGAGTCTAGCCAAGGATTTTTATGTCAGGTTCGTCCCAGTGCAGGTCAAGTTCTGTCAAAGGGCATGGTGGTCTGTATAGGGAGGGTGTGATTTTATAAGAGGCAGGTCCAGATACATGGTTTCAGATGCCACATACATAGAATGACATTTGGTGGCTCTGAAGGGGTTTGAAGATGCCAGAAAAAAACAACTGGAGACTTGGAATGGGCAGAAAAATCTAGAAATTATGGTTAAGGTACGTTGAATACAGTCGTAGTAGAGACAGATTGTGCTAGAAGGATCTGCCGAGGCTGGCAGTGTATGAGACCATCAGCTACGTGGCTTTCCTCAGTCAGGCTAGGAAAATAGAGTCATTCTGGGGTCCTCTTTAAGTCATGCCCAGACATAAGAGCTATGAAATAGAATGTATTGAGAAAGAAATCTTCATGGGGTTAAAAATGTATTTCCCTATGATTGGTCTTCGCTTTTGTTCTCTTTCTCTCTTCTCTGTCTTTACTTTAGTAGCTGGCTTTATTAGCATTATGACAGGCATTCATTCCATTTTGCACAGCACACAGATTCCCCCCAAGTATCACAAGGCCTTGCTGGTGACCTGTCAGTGATGTCACTGGCTTCAAGCAAACAGGGAAGGGCTGTGGAGAGTCTCTGTAAGAGCATCAGGAGTACTGTTAGGGTGGTGGTGCCCCGCAGAAGCGCTTCCGGGAAGCTGGGGTTACCCCGAGTTGCAGTTTGTATTTCAGTCTCTTAAACCTCCACATGGTAAAAATACTCCCCTCTTTTCCTCCAGATTCTGCTTGAGGATAAGGAGGGTGAGTGTGCTGGCTTCATAGCTTTCTGTCCAGATTGTGGCAATCTGTGCGTTTAGGATTTGAGGTGGGACCTCAGAATGACCGCAGCTTTTATTTGAGAGGTAGAAACGGTGGTGACGCCTCCGGAGGTGAAGCGTGGCTCATCTGGTAGCATTTGGCAGCCTCAAGCCCATGGGTTTGTTTGTTCATAGTGGAATTTTGATTCTTCAGATTTGCCATTGAGGCCAAGAATGGGGGTGGAAGGAGAAGGGGATGGGAAACAGACTAAATGCATTAAGTTTCATCTCGCACGGTGGGCAGAGCCAATTATGTTTGAGCCGCTGTAGTTTTCCACATGGCTGTGTTCCAGCAAATTTGGATGGACACCTAGAACTCCAAAAACACAAAACACAAAAACAAAAACTCCACACAATTTAAAAATCCACTACTGTCGTATATAACTAGGTGAACCTGGGGGTCAGTTTCTGGAGTTTATAGACACTAAGTAAACACCAAAATGTTAAATTTCTTGGTTGGTTATTAAGGGAGTGGCCAGCGCATTCATTTCTTCTGATTTCCTGTTCTTAATATCTTTGGCGTCAGGTTTACATTCGTAGAAGATTGTTAACTATTCTTTTTTTTTCCTTTGTAGCCTATGACTAGCATTTAAGGTTCTTTTGCTTCCTCTTTTGTTTGGCCCATCTTTTGTTTCTCCCTCTCACTTTTTGGAATTAATTTCAATACTTGAAAGAAAAACCACTTATTCTTTATAGCATATATGAAAGACAGACAAAAATAGAGAATCTTTTAATATACCTGACCTTATTCAGTACATGTTGTAATCTGTGTCATATAACCTCTTTTTTCCATTACTTATTTTACCGTGCTAAAAGAGTTGAGTTGACAGCCTTTTGCCTGGAGTTGCTGCTGTTGACCACAGTCCGGCAGGGTACATTCTAGCAAGGCAAGGCAGGCTGAAAAAACCAGCAGACTGACTGACGGGCGGGGAGGCTCATGTGATCTGGAGCGGAGTGGAGCAAAATCCCACATCTGCTCAGTAACAGTAGTGATCTTGGGAAACAAAGGGGGAATACCACTGGCTGAGCTAGATTAAGGTTGCCTTCTGGTTTGGGGCAAGCAGTGAACCAGAAGACCAGCCACATGTTTAGTGTGGAGATCTAGGAAAGAAGACCAGCATAGGTGGCTTTTCTAAGCCCTTCACAAATCTGTGTAGGAGAGAACAGAGAGGGCTACACTGTCTTCTCCTCCTTAGCTGACTGTGAACTTGTATGTACAGACAGAGGAAACTCGAGAGGACACAGCAGAAAATAAAAGCCTGGATAAATTTAAATACTGCTGAGTATTGAATGTGCTACTGACAAACCAATCTGAGCTGTGCAGACATTGGGGATCCCTAGGACTCTAAGCTTAAACATTTTAAAAACCAAGAATTAAAACACAAACAAACCAGGGGAGCCTGGGTGACTCAGTCAATTAGGCTTCTGACTTTGGCTCATGTCATGATCTCGAGGCTCATGGATTTGAGTCCCATGACAGGCCCTGTGTTGACAGCTCAGAGCCTGGAGCCTGCTTCGGATTCTGTGTCTACTTCTCTTTCTGCCCCTTACCTTCTCAGGCTCTGTCTGTCTCAAAAATAAATAAAATAAACATTTAAAAAATTTAAGCAAACAACCCTAAGTACAGACCACTCAACAGCCAGATACTATGGAGGAAATGTATTTCACAGATCTAGTCTAGGTAAATTGCTAAACAAACAAAAAAATACCAGCAACAACTCTGGAGGTGGAGTGAGGATCAGAGTTCAGAGTGGCTATAATGTATATCCAAAATAGCTAGTGTTAGCAGAAATTGATGAGATATGCAAAGAAACAGCAAGTGATAAATACTTGCAGGGGAAAAGCAGTTACTAGGAACTGCCTGTGAGTGGGCTCAGATCACAAACTTAGCAAAGATTTCAAAACTCCTTTTAGAAGAACTACCGGAAACCATGTTTTAAAAATTCAAGGAAAGTATGATGACAATGACACAATTAGAGAGAGAGAAACTATAAAAAAGAATCAGATGGAAATTCAGTAGTTCAACAGTAAAACAACTGAAGTGAAAAAGTTCACCAAAGGGATACATGATGACATCTGAGATGTCAAAAGAAATAATTAGTGGGCCTGAAGATGAATAGAAATGACCCAACCTAAAGAACAGAGTATAGAAAGAATGCTGAATAATAAAGTCTCAGAGACCTATGTGAATTCAAGCATACTAATATATGTATACCAGGAGGCTAAGAAGAAGAAGAGGAGGGAAAAAAAAGGGTCAGAAAAGACATTTGAAGAAATAATGGCTAAAACTTAAAAATTTGATAAAGACCAAGATATTCAATGACTCCAGAGTAAAAAACACAGAGATTAACACATCAACACATAGTAGTCAAACTTTTGAAAGACAAAATTTTAAAAGCAATAAGAGAAAAACAACTTTTTCCATCAAAGAAAGCCGTGTTTACAAAGTGGTGTAAGAGGAAAAAAGGAACAAGTAATTCCACTTCCAGCAAAACTATCCTTCAATAGCGAAGGCAAGATGAAAGCTCGCTCTGACAAATGAAGACGGAGATTTGTTGCCAAATAGACCTGCCTTATATGAAAAACTAAATGATGTATCTCTTATGCTAGAAGATGACACCAGATGGTAACTTGAATCCACACGAAGTAAAGAACACAGTAGAAGGTAAATGAATGGGTAAAGATACAAGATTATTGATAAAGATGGGTATTTTTTTCTTATCTTGATTAAGAGTCTATAAAAATAACATTGGATTTATAACACATACTGTGATTTAGAAGTTTAAAAATTTATATTAGAGTAGAAGAAATGTTTCAATCAATAACTTAAACCTCTATACGAAGAAACAAGAAAACAAAGAGCAAAGTCAACTCAAAGCAGACAGGATTCAGAACATAATATAGAGTGAAAATCAGTGAAATAGAAATCAAAACAATAGAGGAAATCATTGCAACCAAAAGTTGGTTTTTTGGAAAAATCAAGAAAATTGACAAACTCTAAGCTTGATTGATGTAAAAGGAAAGAGGAGATAAAGCCACCAAAATGATGAGTGAAAAGGGAACATTACTAATGACCTTACAGAAATGTAAAAGATTATAAGGGAATACTATGAATAAGTTTATGCCATCATAGTAGATAATTTTGATGAAATAGACAAATTTCTAGAAAGACCCAGGTAATCCATAGTGACTCAAAACTGTCTGAATAACTTGATAACAAATAAAGAAATTGAATTAGTACTGAACAGTCTCCCTATGAGGAAAAATCCAGGCTTACATGGCTTCATTTGTGAACTTTATCAAATATGTAAAGAGGAGGTAATACCAATCTTTCTCAAAATTTCATAAGCTATAGAAGGTACTCCCTCCCAACACTTTCTATGAATCCACTCTTGCTTAGTTGAACAAGACTCACAAAGAAATGAAACTGCAGATTATGGACTCCTATGAACACCAACACAAAAATTCTTAAAATTGAAAATTACCAAATCCAGCAACATATAAAAAGGATTACATATCATGACTAATTGAAATTTATCCCAGGAATGCAAGTTTGGTTTAACATTCAGTGGTTATTCACGTAATGCCATGTTAATAGAACAAAGGTTAGAAATCACGTATCACCTTAATAGATTGAGAAAAACACTTGAGAAAGTTCAACATTGACTCATGAAAAAAAATTCTCAGCATCATGGGAAAAACCTACAAGCAGTATCATACTGAATACTGAATGGTTTTCCCCTAGGATCAGGAAAAAGGCAAGGTTAGCGAATTATTTCCATAAAGACTTAGAAAAAATAACCCAGGTTATAAAAAAAAACTTTCAAGTCCTTAAGAATGTTGTGTTGCGTTTCAGTTTTTACCCAAATTGTTTAAGGTCAGTTATTTTCTTTTAGAGTATAAATGTGTATCTCGTTATATGTTGATGTTGAATTTTTTGTATAAATAATATAATTAAAAATTTAGCATTAGATTATATCCCTTTGTAGTAAGTCTTGTCCAGGTTTTTTTTTCACAAGCCCTAATCTCAGAGAATTGCAGAGCTGTTTTTAAGGGAACTGGACTTTGTGCAAATCAAATTTAAGATCAGCAAAATAAATTTCTCTGTTTCCAGGTCTTGGAAGCTATTTTCAGTGTGACATAAATTCGGGACCGCAGATGAGTTTGGATGGTTCCTTGAAGTCTGTTTCTGTTAGATGTTATCCGAAGTACACCGAAAAACCGAATCTGGGCTGGGAGCCGGGGAAGAGATGGTTTTCTGTGGTAGTGGTCATGGTGGTTGAGTGTTGATGTTTGGATGGGGGCTGTTTGTGTTTGGCTCATAGGGGCCATGGGTTGGAATTGGGGCTGGTTAGGCATAATGCGTAGAAGCTGAGGTGATTGCAAGGCAATAAGCATGAATGCAGGTTCAAACTCTAACTTCCTCTGAATGAGGAAGGTGAAAGAAGAATGGAATAAGAAAGTGACATTTAAAAAATGATGCTTCCCCTTTCCTCTGAAAGCGAGATGTCCCCATTTGAGAATAATATTTTTACCCAGGTCTTTTTGACAGCACTTTTCCATCTTGCCCAGAAATACATGAGCTCATCATTTCTCCTTCTCCCTAGGGGTTCATGGTCGACCCACCCCAGTAGCAGCACCACCGTTCACCATATTTAAGTCACAGAACCAGTATCAGTTGTGTGAGCCATTGTTGTCTTTTTATTCTGGGGCATACAAAAACAGACTGGTGCAGGCCACTGATCCTGCAGAATTTAGTCGTTATTGACTTTGCAAGATTTTTGGGTTATGCCCATGTGCACACACAAACACACCCCAATTAGAGGGCAAAGTGAACACAAGACAAGCTCTAGAGGGTGTGGTAAAATTTTACAGAGTTCACAGGCAGCCTGCAGGTATCTACTTGAGCTGCAGTATTCTTGCAAAGTTTCACGCAAAAGGGAGAATTTAAACTAGACCTGCAGGCTGGGTTGGATATTGAAAGTTACTTCAATGACCTTTGCTAAGTTGAAAAGTGGAAACAAGATTTGTATGTAAACTTTTGTAGCTCTTTGATTTTGTTTCATTTTTAAAAATAGGGGGTACCTGGGTGGCTCAGTCAGTCGAGTGTCCGACGTTGGCTTAGGGCATGGTCTCAGGGTTTGTGCGTTTGAGTCACATGTTGGTCTCCGTCTCACTGCTGCCTGTGCGGAAACTGCTTTGGATCCTGTGTCCCCATCTCTCTCCCTGCCCCTCCCTCCTTCCCTCACGCTCTCTCACAAAAATAAAACATTAAAAAAATGAGACGCGTCTGCATCAGGATTTTATTTCAGCATGATGAACTACTAGTATTGATGAGGGTAGTTGCACAGTCTGTTCTGATTCCAAAGTGGTAGGGCCAAGCCAAATGGGAGGAAAATCTAAAAGAACTCATAGAAATTCTTTTCCTCTCCTATCTAGTATTAAGATAATATTTAGCACCTGGGTGGCTCAGTTGGTTAAGAGTCCGGTTTTGGCTCAGGTCATGATCTCACAGTTTGTGGGTTCGAGCCCTGTGTCGGGCTCTTTGCTGACAGCTAGCTCAGAGCCTGGAGCCTGCTTCCGATTCTGTGTCTCCTTCTCTCTCTGACCCTTCCTGCTTGTGCTGTCTCTGTCTCTCAAAAATAAATAAAAAACATTTTAAAAAATTTAAAAAGATAATACTTAGATAAACATCTAATACTTGCCCCCTCTGTCATCTTTTATTTTTTAACAATTTCAAATTGGGTATGTATAGGCTCCATTAAAAAGAAAAAAAGTTTTCCTCTTCACAGCTGTCTTTAACCCCATAAGGTGTGTCCAAAGACCTCCTTGTGCACTGTCCCCTTCCTGTAGGAAGCACTCACCCCGGAACATGTAAACCTTGCCACCTCCCAGCATCCTCCTCCCTGGCCTTCCCTCTGCCGTTCATGGAACTCTGTGAGTCTATCTCTCATCTGGTATCATTCAGTGTTTGTCATATAGTTATGGAAATCCTGAGTGATTACTTTATAAAATTTTTTATTATCTTTAATAATATCCTGTTCTACTCTTGTGATTCTAGGGAGTTTCATTCCAAGAAATGAGACATTTATTTTTTATGTTCCTAGAATTCTGACTTTTAACTTTTATGTTTTATTATTATTTGAATCATTTAAAAAAAATTTTTAAGGGCGCCTGGGTAGCTCAGTTGGTTAAGCATCCAACTTCGGCTTAAGTCATGATCTCGTGGTTCATGGGTTTGAGCCCCGCATCAGGTTTTGTGCTGACAGCTCAGAGCCTCGAGCCTGTTTCAGATCCTGTGTCACCCTCTCTCTCTGCCCCTCCCTTGCTTGTACTCTGTCTCTCTCTCTCAAAAATAAATAAAAAACATTAAAAAAATTTTAATATACTTAATGTACAGGGTTGTATTACTTTCTGGTGTATAATACAGAGATTGAACAATTCTACACATTACACAGTGCTCATCGTGGTAAGTATACACGTAATCCCCATCACCCATTTCACCCATTCCCCCAACCTGAAATCGTATGGTATTTGTCTTTCTCTGATTTATTTCACTTCGTATAATACTCTCTGGATCCATTGGTGGTGTTGTATTTGCAAGCTTTCATTCTTTTTTATGGCTGACTAATATTCGATGCTGTATACACACCCCACATCCTTCTTATCTGTTCCTTTTTCCATGGAACCCTTGGGTTGCTTCCATAATTTAGCTGTTGTAAAGCTGCGGTAAACTGAGGGGTGCATGTATCTTTTTGAAGTAGTGTCTTTGTATTCTTTGAGTAAATACCCAGCAGTGGGGTTACTGGCTTATATGGCACTTCTATTTTTAATGTTTTGAGAAACCTGCATACTGTTTTCCACGATTGCTGCACCAGTTTGCATTCCCACCAATAGTGCCTAACAGTTCTTTTATCTTCACATCCTCATCAACACTCCTTATTTCTTGTCTCTTCTACCAGCCATTCTGACTGGTATAGGGTGATGTCTTATTGTGGTTTTGATTTGCATTTCCCTGATGATGAGTGATGTTGAGCATATTTTCATGCATCTGTTGACTATCTGGATGTCTTTGTTGGAGAAATGTCCATTCATATCTTCTGCCCATTTTTAAATTGGATTATTTTTTTGTGTTGTGTTGTAAAAGTTCTTTCTATGTTTTGGATATTAAGTCCTTATTAGATATATCATTTACAAATACGTTCTCTTATTCAGTAGATTGGTTTTTGTTTTGTTGTGTATTGTCGATGGTTTCCTTCACTGTGCAAAAGCTTTTTATTTTGATGTAGTCCCAACAGTTTATTTTTGCTTTGTTCCCCTTGTCTGAGGAGACCTATCTACAGAAATCTTGCTATGGATGATGCCAGAGAAATTTCTCTGTGTGCTCTGTGTTTTCTTCTAGGGTTTTTATGATTTCAGGTCTCACATTTAGGTCCTTAATCCATTTTGAGTTTATTTTTATGTAGGTTGTAAGATAGTGGTCCAGTTTCATTTTTCTGCATGTAGCTGTCCAGTTTTCCCAACATCATTTGTTGAAGAGACTTTTCCCCATTGCATATTCTTGGGTCCTTAGTCATTGATTAATTGACCACATAGTCATGGGTTCATTTCTGGGCTCTCTATTCAGTTCCATTCACCTCTGTCTGTTTCTGTGCCGGTACCATACCATACTGTTTTGATCACTATACCTTCCTAGGATATCTTGGGATCTGGATTTGTGATAGCTTCAGTTTTGTTCTTTTTTAAGGTTGCTTTAGCTACTTGGGGTCTCTTGTCTTGTAGTTCCATACAAACTTTAGGATTATTTGTTCTGGTTCTGTGAAAAATGCTGTTGATACTTTGATAGGGATTACATTAAGTCTGTAGGCATCTTTGGGTAGTATGGACATTTTAACAGTATTTGTTGTTCTAGTCCATGAGCATGGAATATCTTTCCATTTGCTTGTGGTGTCTTTAGTTTCTTTCAACAGTGCTTTATAGTTTTCAGAGTACAGATTTTTCTCCTTGTTTAAAAAGTTTATTCCTAGATATTTTACTCTTTTTGGTGCAATTATGAATGGGATTTTTTTTCTTAATTTCTCTTTCTGCTATTTCTATTAATGTATACCAACACAATGGATTTCTATATGTTGATTTTGTATGCTGCCACCTTACTGAATACATTGATCAGCTCTAGAGTTTTTTTGGTTTTCTTTATATAGTGGCATGTCATCTGCAAATAGCAAGTTTTACTTTTTTCTTCCAAATTTGGATGCCTTGTATTTCTTTTTGTTGTATGCTTGCTGTGATTAGGACTCCAAGTACTACATTGAATAAAGGTGGTGAGAGTGGGCATCCTTGTCTTATTCCTCATCTTAAGGGAAAAGCTCTTAGTTTTTCACCACTGAGGATGATTTTTTTTATTATTTAGCCATTGTTTATATACACACACACACACACATATATATATATGTGGCTTTTATTATGTTGAGGTATGTTCCCTCTAAACCTACTTGGTTGAGGGTTTTTATCATGAATGGATATTGTGCTTTGTCAGATGCTTTTTCTGCATCTATTAAAATGATTATACAGTATTTATTCTTTTTCTTGGTGATGTGATTTAGAGTGATTACCTTTTGATCTGCAGTTAGGTGGCAGAAGTTACGATTAAATTAGTATCTATGTTCTAGTGAATGGAATGAAAGTAAAGTGAGATCAATTTCTCCTAGGACTGGTTGTTCACTGTAACTTTTGCAGGAGCAACTGTTCTCTGACCCTTTGGTTAATTACTGTATTATTGAAAATTCCTAATTACTCCTGTTTCCCTCACTTAAACTGTCTTCCCTTTTCAGTACTTATTTAAGTGCTTAGTTTGAGAGGAAGGAAGCCGCATACCACAGAGAAGCTGATAAATCAGGTGGCACATTGTAAACTCCAGTCAAGAGATTTCTGTCGAAGGCTGCAGGCGGGGAGGACAGACATCACCAGCTTTCCTCTCTAAGTGTTTCTCGGGTGATTATGTCCCAAGACCGGACTCACTCTCTGCACGCATGCAGCTACGTTCTAGAGCAAAGGCTGGTATTTAAATCCCCCTTAAGCTTCAGGCTGAGCACTGAAAATACTCCATTAACTAGTCCACTCCAAATAAGGGACCCCTGGATGCAGTCAGTAATTGAGAAAAACACTTTACCAACAGATTGTACTGAACACAGATGATAATTTCCAGAGGAAAGATTAAATGTCTGTTCTCTCTGTGCTTTTTTAACCTGTGTAAACTGAGGGAGCCCCTAGCACAGTCAGTCCACTTCAGGCCATTGGAGGTGCTTTAAGACACATATGAGCTTATTGGAGAATAAGCCTTGCCTTCTGAGGGTGGTTGGCAAAGGGTTGGTGGAGGTTAGCAAAGGAAAATAGGATTCCTTCATCTGTGTTCCTCAGTCACAGAGAGAGCATACATTCTTAAAGCAACTTAGCTTAATTTTTATGTGAGAGCAAATTTACATATACTGCAAGACACAGATCATATGTGGCACCATTTGATGAGCTTTGATCAATGTGTACATCCATGAAACCAGTCCTGCAGCCAAGATGCAGATCATATTCATTCCCCAGAACGTTCCCTCATGCCTCCTTCCATTCAGTGTCCCTCCTCCATAGGCAGTTGTTGTCTGGATTTCTATCACCATAGATTAATTGTAAAATCTGTTCTTGGGCTTTAGAAAAATGAAATCATACAGTATAAACATTTTGTTGTGTCTGGCTTCTTTGAGCATAATATTTTTGAGAAGTCATCCAAGGTGCTGCCTACATCAGTAGGGTTTCTTAGAATCACAGGGTAGTATTCTGCTTTATGAATATAGCATAATTGATTTATGTGTTTTCTTGATAATGTACATGAGTCATTTCCAGTTTTGGACTAATAGGAATAACGCTGCCAGAAACACACAAGCTCATCATTTCTTCTGAGTAGCAGGCTATATTCCCATAAGTTGTTCATAATTTTCCCTTATTCTTTTAACATCTGTACGACTTGTAGTAACATCCTCTCTTCATTGCTTATATTGCTCATGTATGTTTTCTCTTTTTCATGATCCCTTTTGCTAAGGGTTGTACATGCTAATCGTCTTTTCAAGGAACCAACTTTGGCTTTGTTAACTTGTCTCTCAGTCCGGATTAAATAGAGAAGTGGAACACTTGGAGGGGCTGTGTGTGTGTGTGTGTGTGTGCGCACATTCAAGCCCACACAAGTGTGTATGTTAAGGAATTTATCAAAGGGCTTTGACCTTACAAAGTAGTGGGAGCTGGTTTAATAGTTTCTGTAAGTCTTTGTGTCTGGCTCTGAGGCTGGAAATGCAGGCTGGGCAGCCAAGAAGCAAGAATACGTTATGTAGAGCCAGGTAAGAACCTACTGGAACCCAGGAGACTAACTGGAGCCTGTAATGACAACAGAGACACCTCTTGTTTTTATTTTTCTCCTCTGACCTCGGGATATGGATGTTCTATAGGAGCTGTGGCCCTTTGCCTTGAAATGAAAGTGATTTGGGTGGAAGTAAATCACTTCTTCTCCTAGATATCAAAAAAAAAATTTGCAAATCGTTGAACTGACAAAAGGACTGAGTAGGAAAAGGGTTGACAAACTTTTTCAGCAAAGCACCAGCTAATAATAAATATTTTAGCTTTGTGGACTGATGGTTCTCTGTTACAGGTGTCTGGCCCTGCCCTTGTAGTACAGAAGCAGCCATGGACAATGCGTCAGGGAATGCCATGCTTGTATTTCATTACAGCTTATTTACAAAAAAAAAAAATAAAAGGCAGGGGAGCAGATTTGGCCTCTAAGCTGTAGCTTGTTGTCCCCTGTTCTAGAGATTTTGATACACCTTTTCAACTTACCATAGTTGACCTAGGGTTAATATTTATAAACTTTGTGCTTAATTCCATTAATCCTGCAACCTTTGTACTATTGTTAAATATTTTACATCTACAAATGTTTTAAACCTCACTCTACCCTATTATGACTTTTGCATTAGTCAACTGATGAAGAAATCAAGGGAAGGAAAAAATGATAGTCTTTGATATTTTTCCCAGTATTAACATTTATGATGATTTTCATTCCTTTCTATAATTCTACATTCCCATTTGATGGTATTTCCCTATCAATGCAGAGAATTTTTTTGTTTCTTGCTTGCCATGCAGGTCTGCTGGTTGTGAATTCTCTCATCATTTACGTACCTGAAAATGGCTTTTCTGGGGCCAGCATTTTTCAAGGGCAGAGATAAATATGCTGGTAGAAAATTCTAGGTTAATGGTAGTTTTCTTTCAGCACTATGGAAATACTGTTTCTTTGTTTTCTAGCTTCCATCTTTTTCTGATGAGAAGTCAGGTCACATTTCTGTCTCTGTACCCTTTTATGTAATGTGTCTCATTTTTCTCTGCTGATCATTTTTCTTTGCACCATTTTATCTGGCTTTTAGCAGTGTGATGCTGAGAAATTAAGTTGTTTTTGTCTTTATGGTGCTTGTGTTTCGTTGAGATATTGGATCCAAAGTTCATATTTTCCACCACATTTGGAAAGTGTTTGACCATTATTTCTTTAAGGATTTATCTTCTCCATTTTCTCTTTTTTTCACCAGTAGGCACACATTTAAATAGAGTTTAACCTACATGATGTCTGACAGGTCACTAACACTGCTTAGTTTTTCTCCTTAGTCTTCATTGTCTCTGTTTTTCAGATTCAATAATTTCCATGTGTTTCCAGTTGGTTGATCCTTTCTTTTGCATCTCCAAACTTGTTAATTCTGTTCTATGAATTTTTCCATTTTAGGTGAGGAACTTTTCAGTTCTGGAGTTTCTCTCTTTCTCTCTCTCTCTCAAAGCATTTATTTCTTTGTCTTTAGTCATTTTGTAGTAGCTACTTTAGTTTTTTGTCAACTGCCACATTTACATCATCTTGGGATAGATTTTGTTAGTAAACAAAAAACTTTGGTTCACTTTTTCCTGTCTCTGCCTGTATGCTAATTCTTTATTGTATATTGGACATAATAATGATACATTGTAGCATGTCTGTATTCTGTTATCTTCCTGGGAAGAGTGTTGAATTTTGTTATAGCAGGCATTTAAATTACTGACTTACTACCTTGAACTTACCAAGACTTGATTTTATAGTTGGTTGAGTGTGCCTGTTTGAGTTTTTGTCCTAGTCTTCTGAAGTATTAAGTCCCAGAGCTGATGCAAGGGCTTTCTGGGATTTCGGTGGAATGCCTGAAATGTTAATTAAACCTCTCTGTATTGTGAGAATTCAAATTCAGTCTCCACTTTAGTAAACTGCAACTCAGTCTTTGTTTTTGTATTTTGTTTTTTAAAAATTTTTAGTGTTTATTTTGGAGAGACAGAGTATGAACAACCGGGGAGGGGCAGAGAGAGAGAGGGAGACACAGAATCTGAAGCAGACTCCAGGCTCTGAGCTGTCAGCACAGAGCCCAATGCGAACCCACAAACTATGAGATTATGACCTGAGCTGAAGTCAGATGCTCAACCAACTGAGCCACCCAGGGGTCCCAAGTCAGTCTTTGAATACCTTTAGAGCTTCCCAAGGAGTCTCTCCTACAAATGCTCTCTTAGGGGGCAGTTCAGAGATTTCCGAGTAGTTTATATGCAGATTTTAGGGCTCCCCTTCTTTGGTTCCCTCTTTTTGGGAATATCCTATCTCAATTTCTGGCTACCCTGATTGCCCAAACAGAATCCTAAGACAATAACCATTTACTTACCTTCTAGTCATCTCCCATCATCCAGACAGAGAGGTCCCCCTCAGGAGCAAACCATATAAATGTGGATCTTATCCAGTGCAGTTCAGTTCATTTTTTAAAAAAATTACATTCCTTCTACCATCTGCCCCTTTTTCTTACTCTTCATTGTTTTATTGTAAGAATTATCTATGGGAAGATTATGCTAGGGTAAGCTTCTCTACGATTGCCAGTATATATTTCTCAGCTTTGTTCTGTAAAGAATCACAAATTAAATCAATCACCTAGTTTTTGTCCTGAAGGGCAGCTGAGCAGTGTGCCACAGCCAACCAAGAGTTTGAGGTGTTTTCCAGTCACTGCTCTGATGCTCTTCTGCCCTTGTTATGTATGCCAGGCCTTTTTTGCTTTTGATACAGTAACCACCATTTCTAGGTTGGGAAGGAGAGTGTGCCCCTCCCTCTGCCCTGGATACCTTGGCTAGGGAATAAGTGAGCAAGTGCAGTTTGTTTTGGATACTGTAATGGTGGGACAGGTCTTCTGAAGGGGATCTTTAAGAAGTAATCCCACAACTAGAAGATGAGAACCCTCCAAGAACTGACAGAATGAAAAACAAAATTCTGGTCTAGGGATAGACCCCTTCCTGAATCAAATTCCCAGACATTTGAAAACCTTTGCCTTTCATTTACTAGCCTTTTCTGTTGAGTAGAAGAATAGCATTTCAGGGTAACACAGTATTTAAGAATATGTACATTACTCTCTCCACTTGGTAAGCTGAGTATCACTGTCCAAATTTACATGGTCTAAATACCAGGCATGATTCCTTTCCACAGGAAGAAAACCCTGCTAAGGGCCAGGAGAGGTAAATGGAATTAAGTTGTAAGAGCCTGATTTTTAAGAGACCTCCCTAGCCAAGCACCTGGCTAGCAGGGAGAGCATGTAGGTTTCATGCCAGTGGCCTAGTAGATTTCATGCAACTCTGGGTAAACCAAATGAGACTTAAAAATTGAGCAGCCTTTCTTCAGACTCAATACCCTCAGTATTCTGGAACACACCACCGGTATCAGGGTGTCATCTGAATTCTGAATTAACTTATTTGTATTTCCATGCCAAAAAGGGAGAAGGGAGGCTATAACCAAGCAACCAAAACAAAATGGAAACCTCAGTTCCTATGAGAGAGTGAAAGCAAAAACTTACCTTGATCGCCTATGCAAAGAATAATCGAAACGCTTCCTTGTTGCCTGTGGATGTCTTGGGTGGCCAGGTAGAATCTCTGTCCTTTACCAGCAGCTGCATAAAGGCTTTTGACAGGCAATTCACTTGTGACTGCCTGTTTTTGACAGTTTGTACAATTAACATAGTTTAGCCCATCTCCCACAGTTAATAACTCTTTATTTCTTCCTTCTTCAGTTTCAATGAAGAAATGTGCGCGTTTACGCGCACGCACACACACACACACACACACACACACACACACACACACACACTGTGTATACATTTCTCTAGTTTTCTAAGAAAATCCAAATTCTAAGCACCTTTGGCAATTTAAGAGAAACAAATGTGTGAGCCGTGCTTAAGTCATCTGTTTTAGATGGAAAATGGAATCACTTGTATTTGGAGGGGATGAAGGGGGGTGTACGCGCCACACTCCAGAGGCAAGCTGCTGTTCCTGGGGGCTGGGGGCATTATGCTTCCTTTCCTCTACCAGTCAACTTCGTGTGAGAAGGGCGAGTTGAGTTATTTTTTCCAGTAAGCAAAGACTGTGTCCTACCTTGCTTGTTGGGAAAAAATAGGTGTAAAAGTCACCTTAGGCCCCCAACTTGAGTATTTGATGTAGCTTTGCAAGTATAATAATGTTGAATTTTTAATGACGGTCACCTACTTCCCAGTATATTTTCTTAAACATAAATTGATGACTGGGGATGCACCGAAATCTGTCAGTACAGTATCTTATTTTGAAAAATATTACCTACTGAAACTTTTTCTTCTGTAAATAGGACACCAGTGTAACTTTTTTTTTGTTGTTTGCCTTTTTTCTTTCTTTTGCTTTTCATGTACAAAAGCTAGCATTCTCCCAATTTAGTGACTATTATGGTCATTTATTGTAATGGTGTTTGTGTGTGTGTGTGTGTGTGTGTGTGTGTGTGTGTATACACACATATATATAATCCCAATGTGGAATATTTTATGTCCCTTATGTTGTTACTTAAAATGCTGAAGAACATTTTGTTGCAGAAGAAAGGATGACAGAAATTAAGTATAAACTTATAGAATATTGGCATTTGCATAGAAATGAATACATGTAGATTTATGCTTAAAAAGAACTCTGATTATCCAAGTCATATTGCAAACTCAGTTTAATGTTCTAATCCCAGAGCTATTAGAATCTATCGTACATGCTCTTGTGCTATTTATTTCAAAAGACTTGAACTTTCTTTTCCTTCCATAAATCCACAGCATTTTAATCACTGCCTGTGTCTCACACTCAACCAAACATTGTGACATGAAATCAATCAGAGATGAGCAAGACAGACATAAACATATGCAGACAGCAGGACATGGGCACTGAACAAATAGATGAATTGACTGAATGAGCGCTGGTGTGGGATATTTCAGTGTATTGGAGGCAGTCTCTCTCTCTCATGGTTTTATCTCCCTCAGCATCCACATTTGACTTTAAAGGTTGTTCTGACTGTGACGTGAGCAGTAGAAAGAACACCAGGCATAGTACCTGGCACAGAAGGGGTAGGTCAGATGGAGAAGGTTTTGCTGACTTTATTGCATGAGGAAACGTAGACTCACAATAGTTCATTAACTTGCCCAGGTTGTCCAGCTGGTCAGTGGCAGAGAGATACTCCCTGCCAAGGTGTCTTAGAGGACCCTTCCTGGCCTGCCCTTGACACTACATATCCTTCACTTACCTTTTCTACTGTTTCCATGGCTGAGGCTGGGATGTGGTCAAGGGCTTGAAAACAATAGCACGCAGGAGTACTTTTCTGTCTTGGGATGTTTTATCATGCCGCCTCCAGGAGCAAGCTGCTTCATGGTGAGAAGTCATCCGGCATGGCGGCCATGATGGCACTTTTTGAGAGGATTCAGCTACCATTTGAAGATTAGGGAGCACAGGTCTTTATGGCTTTATAACTTTAGAGGCTGATGCCTTGTCCTCTTATAAACACATGTGAAAATTTGCAAAGGATTTACCACTTACTTAAAAAGTAGGCACCAGTGAGAGTTTAATTAAATGAAAATGACATTTTCAAGGGCAATTTAAGAAAGACATTATAAGCTGCTATCAGTGAAAAGGCAGAGTTAAACATTGACGCCTGTCTTTATAGACCTTGTGGTGGATAATATCTTGAGCTTCCTGACCAAGGAAGGGCACATTTTGACTCCTTGATGACAACTCACTTTAGGTGTAAACTCTATTCATGAAGACTTTATGGAGTAGTATCTTTTAGAGTGCTGTGCTCAAAATTCTATTCTTAAACTGTGGCTGGTGCCCTCTTTATTTTTTATTTCGTATTTTTCAGCATGTTGCTTCTCTACTCAGAGACTCTCAGTTACTTCCCCACACCATTCTACCCAGCTTCGCACGTGCGTGCAGCCATCCGCCTGTTTCCTACGGAGGCGAGTCGTGTTCTCCGAAGCTGGAATTAGCGATTTTGTAGTGTGACGTGCCAGCTTGCCTTTCCAACCTTGTTTCTTGCCCTGTGTCCTCTGCCTCAGCCCACTTGGCCCCCCTCCACTCTCCTCACCCTCTCCGACATTGATGATCGATTGGTAATGCTTATCCACTGGATGGATTTGCTGTCTTGGTAGAACACTCTGGAATATGAGGTAACAATCTCTTTCCATTTCTGGACTTTCCTCCTCTGCAGGATCACTACCTTATTTTGCCATTTACTGTACTGGTTCCTGATGGTGGCCGCTCATTAGAGTCATCTGAGGTGGGGGGAGCATAAAAAGGGTCAGTGGCTGAAGCATTCCCCAGACTATTTAAATCAGAACCTTGGGAGGGTGCGGTATCTTAGTGAAAGCTCCCCAGGTGATTGTAATGTGCTGAGAGGGTTAAGAAGGACTGATTTATTCTGTGATCTTGGCCAAGTTATTTAATCTCTCTGGGCCTCGGTGTCTTATACTTTGAAGTGGGGATTGCATGCATTTATTGCTTGGACTTCCTGGCAAGGGCATGTGACATAATGCAGGGGAATGAATTCTAGGGGGGTGTAGTTGGTGCTCTGTCTGGGTTGGCTGTTGCTATTACTGTTCATCTGTGTGCTCAGCTCTCACATTCCCTCCTATCTATTCCTACTTGTACTTTAAAGCTCAACAGAAATCCCACTTGTCTGTTGATGACCTCACAGGCAAATTAAGCTCCTGTAACAAAGAGAGCTAAAAATGCAGTGTTCAAATGAGACACGGTGGTTTCTTTTTCACATAAAAACCCAGTAACGAGCAGTCCAGGCCTGCCACGGGGCTGCTCTCCACCTGCCATCAGGATTCCCGAGCCCCCGTGTTGCTGGGCCGTTGCATGTCCATCTTCCAGCCCACAGGAGGCATGTCAGAACTGTCCATTCAGCCAGGCAGATTGTCCTGAACTTGGAGATGGCTGATAATTTCCTCTCCCATCTCTTTGGCCTGAACATAGTCCCACTGAGTTGCAAGAGAGGCCCTAACTGCGTGTTTGAGCTAAAAATGCCGTTGCAGTGGCGTGAGGGGAGATGAGAGCTGAGAGAATGGCAGGGGGCCTGAGAAGTGGAGGTCGCTGCAGTCTGTTTCTTCTCTGCCGCCTGCGCATCTACGGTGTGTGTTGCCGGACCTGATTCTGGATTGCACAGTAGGTTAACTATCCTTTCTGTTGTGCGAGTTCTAGTTACGTTTTAGACTCTTTCAAGGTGAAGATGGTTTTGTATTCCTACATACACTTCTTAGGAAGGTACTAAAAGCATTCTAGGTATCTACCTATGTAGGTGCAGTCTTTGTTGAATGAAACAGTGGCAGGTTGTTTTTTTTTTTTTTAGGACTTTTGGTAACAGCTTTATTGAGATCTAATTTGCATGCTGTACAATTCGGCCGTTTAAAGTGTACATTTCAATGGCTTTCAGTATATTCATGGAGTTGCGCAACCATATCACCACAATTTTAGAATATTTTTATCACCCCAGAAAGAGATTTTATACTGTGAATTTTCATCACCCCCTCCCAACCTCTGCTTCCCCCAACCCTACACCACCACCAGTCTATCTACTTCTCTTTCTATAGAGCTGCCTTTTCTAGACATTTTCTGTATATGAAACTATGTGTCTTCTGTGACTGCTTCCCTAGACTTAGTTCAATGTTTTTAAGATTCATCCATGTTGTAGCATGAATCAATACTTCTTTACTTTTTATGGCTGAATAATGCTTAGTCACATGGCTGTGGCACATTTTGTCTGTCCATTTATCACTTGATGAACATTTGGGTTTGTTGCCACTTTTGGCTCATATGTATCCTGCTACTGTGAACATGTGTTTGTAAGTTTTTGTGTGCACGGAACGTTTTCATTTCTCTTGGGTGTGTACCTATGGGTCAGATGGTAACTCTTATTTTTAGCTTTTGAAGGAACTTCTAGACTGTTTTCCCAAGTAGCTACACCATTTTAGATGCCTGCAACAGTGTTTGAGGATTCTGATTTCAGCACGTCCTTGCCAACACTTGTTACTATCTGAGATTTTAATAACAGCTCTTTCACCAGCTGACATGGTATCCCACGGTGGTTCTGATTTGTGTTTCCCTGATGACTAATGACAGTAAACCTTCTTTTTCTTGTCACTGTCAGATTTTCTGCCCACTACACATATGTGCTCCTAGGTGTGTAATAACCACCCTTTTTTGCCTGAATATTCCTAAGAACCAGACATGATTTTATCAATAGGAAGTACCTGGCGCATTATTAGAACGGAGGGATGTTGTGTGTGTGTGTGTGTGTGCGTGCGCACGCGCGTGCGTGCACACATGCGTGTGTGTGTGTGACGTTCTTATAGACTGCCTCTCCCACTGGATATCTTAATGCTAAGGTTCTCTTAATTCTGTTTCACCAATAACACAGAAAACCTTATTAATGCCAGCTTAAAAGCTTTGTTTGGCAAATAACCCTGCAAATAAATAAATAAATAAGTAAATAAATAAATGCAAGAGGGTATGACAAAGGGCAGCATAAATACTCTAGGATTCTTTGGCCATTACTGTGTTTTCATGATCCTCACTGCATTCTTTTTCCATATTGGTTCCATTCTTGAAAAGTACCTGGAGAAACTGTACATTGATTATGATTTTCTCGTTGACTTTGCATGATGATCGTAGCATTTGTACGTGGGCAGTCCTGCAGCTCTGGGCATTTAGCAAGTCCACGAGGCCCTTGGAGGTGTAGCAAGGAGTCAGAATTTGTCATCTCAGTCTTCCTTGTTGACTCTTGAGATTCCCTGTGCAGAGCATGCAGATGTGAGGGTACCTGGGTGGCTCAATCGGTGAGCATCTGGCTTCTGCTCAGGTCATGATCTCACGGTTTGTGGGTTCGAGCCCCGCATCAGGCTCTGTGCTGAAATCGAGCTCAAAGCCTGAAGCCTGTCTTCAGATTCTGTCTCTCCCTCTCTCTGACCCTCCCCTGGTCGCTCTTTCTCTCTTTCAAAAACAAATAAAACATTAAAAAAAAAAAAAAAAAAAGAACATGCAGGTGTGGTGATGGTAGTGGTGGGCCTTTTAGTACCTAGGAACAGTGTGATGGAAGTAATCCTGACTAGAAGACAGGCCTGGCTTAAACAAGTAGAATACCTTACATATGGGAAATGCTTAATGAGTTTTCCTTAATCACTGAATGAATAAAGCACTTCATCTCTATAAACCTTGCTTTTATGCATCAGGAAACGTCAATAGTTTGCTCATAGGGTTTCAGAAGTCCCTTGCAACTGTAAAAATTTCTGGTACAGTGATTGTATTTCTAGCTTCCCAGGTTAAAAGAAAAGCCAAACACACGCCATTCTTTTCAAGGTGCCCAGTATATAACCCTCAGGGTCCGTGGGTGAGCTGTGCCCATCACCCACGGTTGTCCTCAGCTCCTTTTGGTGGGCAGAGAGCTTCCTGTCCCTGTGAACCCTGGGGCTGGAATGACTCAGTTATAGAGATTAAATCACTTTTTTTATAATGCAAATGTAAAGTGGCCCTAAATGAATATTTGCCAAGCTGAGAATGACTGGTGAGGTCATTTTTAATGGGAGATTATATTTCACTGTGGCTGATTTCTGTCCGATTTATTGCCGTTAGCTCCTGAAGCCAGGCCAGCTGATGGAAGTGCTGGCAGGAGCCTCGTCTCCGGGCTGAGCACGGAATGGAGTCCGTTCCCAGCTGGCACGAACAGCTGGCCGGTGGCGCGCACCCACGGGCGCTCTGCCGGGGCCATCTGATCTCGGGGGCTGCGTGTTCCTGTCAGGTGTTCTGAGAGAAACACTGCCTTGTCCTACACACAAAACGCAATCACTGGAGACCCTTTATCTTTTGAGAGGAAATATGTGTGGGCTTTGGGCGGGATCGAGCCCTCGCTCATGTAGATGGTTATCTAAGCCTTTGGCAAAGGAAGTGGACCAGGAGACTGAGCTCAATTCCCTAAAAGTTGCTGGGGTGGACGGATAGTCACGCTGAGGTTTCTGGGATTTTTTTCTTAAACCTACTGGTTTTTATGTTTTCTTTCCTTTCCTTTCCTCTCCCTATACAGTAGCCCTTGAGGGAATCAGACATCCTGAACCTATCAGATGCATATTGAGTTCTAGATCCAGAGTGAATGGTACTGTTCTAGAAATGTGTTCTCCGGTGTTCTACACTTGAAAACAAGTGCCATTTCAAATACTAGTCATTTTTGCTGTAGTTAATATGCAGAAAACTGAGCATTGACAGAGGAATCTGTCTTGGCGAGGTCAGCTTTCACTCTGAAATAGAGGTCTTCTGTGTGGGACTCAGTTATGAACACTTCCTCTTTCTCTCTGTCCCCTTCCATGTCCTCACTTTATCATCATTGCCCAAGATCATGGACTCAGGTTTCTTGCATACAGTACCACCCAGGAGCATTGATAGAATCAGGACTAAGGAGGACACCTGACCACAGACTCTTCTTATATATGTGCATACATATATATAGATCTTTCTTGTTCGGCAGCAAAGAGCACTTAGCATTAACTTTAAGTTAGCATAGGTGAGTGTTTCATGAGGCAGCATCGTTAGTAGTCGATGATGTTTTTAAAACACACGACAGCCTCTCCGTGCACGTGTGTTGAAGTGGGCGGCTACAACATAACGGGATCCTTGTACGGACCCAGTGGATCTTGCATCTGACTTAAAATACAATGGCATATATGCTCTAATATATCTCACAAAGCCCTAAGCGTTTCTTTTGAAAATCCAGTAAGGTGTGAATATCAGTCATTCACATGGGGAACAGGCCATGTTGCACTCCCTGCATCTGAAATCACTCTTCTTTCGTTTACGCCATTTTCCCTTAAGTCAAACCAAATTCCCTTACCTCTATTGATGTGTGATCCTGAACCTGGAATTCCTGGTATAGTTACTCTCCACGAGGATCTCCTACCCCCTTCCTTCTGTCTCCCCTCTTCCCTTCTCTGGAACTTGAACTTCTCACTCCTTTGTTACTCTCATCGTCTGTCGGTTGAGAAGAGTTCTGTGCAGCTGGCAGTGTGTCAGGTGCTGTGTGGGACACTGGACCACAGCACGGAGGGGCCTGTCCTGCCTTCCGGGGGGCTGGCTCAGCTCACGTGGGTCTCGTTCTGTCATACGAGGTCTCTTCATCCCCACACCGTGAGGAGCTCCGTGAGGGCGCAGCCATTTCTTGTGAGCATACAGCTTTGACATTTCAGTACATGGAAGGCAGCAGGCATTTGAGAGACAGTCCTGGTGAACGTGGGCCGAGTTTGGAGGTACATGTTGAGAATTTTAAAGATTCTCCTTTCAGAGCTATAAGATGAGGTCCCTGCCTTCCTTTTCAGGAGCTGTGGTTTATATAAAATGTGACTGTGTATGTGTGTCAGCACCTTAGAGAGGCAGGTAATATCTCAGAAGTTAGCACCTACCTTCGTTCCTACACCACCTATTTCTGTTCTCACTGTCTCTAAGCCTGTCTGTGCCATCTCCTTCCTTCTTCCCCAGAGGCGAGGAAGCAGGAGTAAAAATCCTGTGTGTCTGATTCCATATCTCTTTGTCTCTGTGGCTTCCAAATATTTATTGAAAATGCCACTGTCTCCACACATCTCTCCGTAAGCATATGTGCATATGTGGGGACTGTCACGGAGAACTTGACTCCACACTTGACAGGAGCACCTGCTCCGGGTGTGTTAACCAGCTCTTCTGCCGCTTCTGCTCCTCCTGCACATGTGTTCTTCCTGAGCGGTAATAAGCATCTTTGATCATAAGAAAGGGGATTTCTTTTTTCTTAATGTTTATTTATTTTTGAGAGACACAGAGTGCGAGCAGGGTAGGGGCAGAGAGGAGACAGAATCTGAAGCAGGTTCTAGGCTCCCAGGTGTCAGCACAGAGCTCCAGGGGGCGAGGGAGTTGGGGGGGGGGGGAGCTTGAACTCAAGAGCTGTGAGATCACGACCTGAGCCGAAGTCAGACACTTAACCAGCTGAACCACCCAGGCACCCATGGGCGTTTTCTTACATTAAATCCAGTATCCAAGCCCCTGATGTACTGTGTGGGTCCAGATGGCTGATAAAACAACACAGTTTTCATGCCTAGGCAGTCTGCCTTTTGTGTCATACCTGGTGGACAGTGCCACACTATCAGTGCAGAGGTGAAGTCTTTGAAGAAAGATGCAACTTGGGCTGGTTTGGGAGGGTCAGGGATGAGACTGAATCCTGAACAGTGGAAAGGGCTGAGCCTTTTTGCTTACATTATGATCTTTTGTTTTTCTCCTTGCCCTTTTACCATAAAAAAAAAAATGAACATAGGCAGAACATCAAGTGAATGTCAGGGAGAAGAAGCTTCTAGTAACATGCTGTGGCAGAATCCAGTCTCCTTTTTTCAAAGTGCCTAATGTACAGTAAGCTGAGTCTTCCCTGAAAAGCAGTAACTTAACCTTTTTTGGCCCGAATTTTTGTTTTGTAACCAACCTTAGGTTGCAAGCTCTTCCCTAGATAGCAGAGTCTTCTGTGTACACAGACTAATAAAACATCATTTACTGAGTTTTCGAGTTTGTGATAGAAACACAACGGGGAGCTGTCCTCTCAGGTGTGCTGAAACCCCTCAGCACCTGGGAAGTGGTGGGGGTGGTGCTCCGATGCCTGGGAGTCAGCTTACTGGGGGTTGGACTTAGGAACTATCTCCGTCTCTCCCTGGGAAGGCCAGCACTTCATGTTTCTTCCTTTCAGGGATCCCTCCCACCCCAGAGTCTTTAGCCATTTAACTCCACTTCTGGACAGCATCACTTATTCAGACCCACCACTGTGTAACTAAATAGAAAACCCTTCACAAAGTAATAGAATTGCAGAGAGAACCCTTTTGATTGGCTGACTGACTGCCAGGTGGAAGTGAAGGGAAAATCCTGCCCCTGCGCAGGTCTCTGTGCTCCATCTGGGCGTCCGTGAGCTGGAGAGTCACAGGGAGACGAGGAGCAGGAGGAACAGGTGTGTGTTCAGTCAGCCACACTTACCGAGTGCCTGGTGATGGGGCAGGAGACGGAAGCTTCCCATGACAGCCCCCCCCATCCTAGGAGGTGGGTGGGCATAGGTGGAGGAAGGAACGAGATTGCTCTCTGCCGCCAGAGAGACCTGAGCAGGGAGGCAGCACTAAATCTGAACTTAATTCTGGTTTGGCATGGGAAGGAGGGATTAGGCCTAATTCTCTGCTGGGTGAATCTTAAGCTGAGTCTTTAAGCGAGGGGCTTCAACCAGATAGAGAAAGGATGGGGGCGGAGGAATGCCTGCAGGAGTCCTCAGAGAAGTCCTTGCAGCAGGTCTTTGCGGCATCTAGGATCCTCATTTTGTGACTCTCTTAGCATAGCAAATAGAGGGGTCGGTGCCTGTTTCTGAAAATAAAGTTTTATTGGAATACAGCCCCACCCATTCATTCCCCTGTTATATGTGGTTGCTTTCCTGTTATAATCCAGAGTGGCATAGTTGTGGCAGAGACAGTGTGACCTGCCAAGCCTCAAATATTTACTCTCTGGTTCTTTGGAGAAAAGGTTTGCCAACCCTTGGCATAACACATTGTTATTCCTTGAAACCCTTTATGGAAAGGACCCACACTGTCAGCAACCAGGCTTTGCTTGCAGGACTTGTGGTCCTGTTGGTTTATGTCACTGCCTGGTGATTTCTTTTCACTCCACACTACCATACCTCTAACCCTATAGTCTCTGGTTTCCTTAATTTCTGGCTCTGAATGTCTGGATCTGGTGCAGTGCTTATAGCATGTGAAAAGAGGAGGGAATTTCCCCGTAAGCATCCCTTTCCATGCCTCATTACCCCAACCGCCGGCTCTTTCAGATTCTGCTTTTGTGGATCCTGTGCTACTTATTGGCTTGGTAAATGTTGCCAAGCAAAATCAGAGATGAAAATAGGATCCGTAGTCACTGAAAAGTATCTGTGTCCATTGGTGAGGCATTTGTTAGTGGGATCTGGAGCTGGCTCTCCCTGACAAGTGAGAAAGGAGGAGCACTATAGAGACATCTACCACCTCAAGCCTGCATTTGTATCAGGAACACAGAGAATGCCTTTCCAAAAGATCTGTGCTTTTGAAATATTGCTTTCTTAGAGAGAGTGTAAGTGGGATGGAATATATAGCAAATGCCATCTTTTTAAGCATCCAGTATGGTCTGTGGTGAGGGTCAACTGCTGAAAGTGCCAGACTAGACTTTAATGAATATTAACTTACTTAATAAGAGTTGGATGAAGCTGTGGTACTGGTATTTCAGTATTACCAGTCGGAGAAACAGGCTCTGACAAGCTCAGTATCATCCACATTCCCTTTTAAATGACTGCCTCCAGTCCATGAGAAGGAGGGTATTGATTTTATGCTCTAGTTATCCAGGTGGCAGGTGGACTGGTCGTGGGAACGCTGAATCCAGAGATGAAGAGTCTCTGTGTCAGACTCTGTCCAAAGAACTAACTGTCGAGGGACAGGTACAACTTCCGTTTTAGCCCCGGCAGCCACCAACATCGGTTGAACACCACTATCAGACAACACCATAGTTTGGGATCTAATTTCTCACTAGTACTTTGTGTAGAAAACTATCAGCCATAAGTAATCGTGGCGTTTTCCAAGCATGTCTGGAAAATACAGTTGGTCCCCAGAGGGAAGCATTTAGGTTTAGAGCTGTCCCAGTTTCCAGCTAAAATGATCATTCCTAAACATAAGGCTGATCTTAACTATTCCTTTCTTAGAAGCTTTCAGTGCCCTACCATGCCCTTGGCTTAAAGTCTGTATTATCAGGCCAAGGGTGCCTGGGTGGCTCTGTCCATTAAGCGTCTGTCTTTGGCTCAGGTTATGATCTTGTGGCTCATGAGTTTGAGCACCGGATTGGGCTGTCTGCTGTCAGTGCAGAACCCGTTTCAGGTCCTCTCTCCCCCTCTTTCTGCCCCTTCCTCGCGTGTTCTCTCTCTCTCTCTCTGTCTCTCTCTCTCTCTCTCTCTCTGTCTCTCTCTCTTATAAACAAACATTTGAAAAATAAATAAAGTCTTTATCAGGGCACTTGCTTGAAGCCTTTCTGGTTTGGGCCCTGCCTGATTTCCTTTCTGACCCCTCAGGCCCTCCCATTTCTGCATTCCACTCAGGGCGCGTCCTTACATTTGAAGCCTCCCCAGTTCCTTGAGCACCATCTCTGCCTCACCCCTTCACCTGGCGTACTTCTGCTTTATCTTCATATCTCCACTAAGATGTCCCTAGATCCAGGAAGCCTTCTCCGACCCTAGAGACTGGGGTGGGTGTCCTTCCTGTGGCCCACCCTAACCTGACGTCTGCTACACTGTCGTCCAGGGGTTTACTTGTTTGTTGTCCACCACTAAACGGTAAGCTTTTCGAAGGCATTCTTTTTTGTTCTGACTCTGTCGTTCAGAGGAATAGGAATCCACTAGAGCTAGCTAATAGATAGGGAGTTTATTGTGAGGAAACATTTGAAGCATAGGGAGGTCTTTGCAGAAATGTAAGAACCATGTCCAGAAGACGCTGTACCTCACTGATGTGTCTGGTGGCTTTCTACTCCTCTGCAGTTGTTTGTCTGTCTTTTGCTAGCTGCTCTCAGCTCAAGCACATGTCATGAAGGTGCTCCTGACCTCAGTTTGTCTGCATAGCATGACAGGGACCTGGTGGTCGCTCCCAATCTTCTGGCTTCATCTCCTACTGTCCACTTGTTTGGTTTCTCTTTCCAGTTGCACATTTCCAAGCAAGGCCTCTGGTTGGGCTAGCTCACCCTTTCAAGCTGGGCCACAGGCATCGTGGGTCTCTGGCCGTCCTACAGGTGGGCTGTGCTTGGGGACAGGTCCTCACTGCAAACCAGCTGCACCTGTTGGCAGCTGGAGGGCTTCCACGGGTCAGAGCAGGGCTCCCAGTATAGACTTCCTGTTTCTGTTTCTTGCCCTGCCTATTTCTCACAAAGATGGTAGGTTTGTGTTTCATAAACTTACGGGATTCTTTGTTCTCTTCCATCTTTACAGATATCATTAATGGAGCTCAAGAAAAATGTGTATTGCCTCCTATGGATGGCTACCCCCACTGCGAGGGGAAAATCAAGGTAAGGCCCAAGTAATGTCTATTCATTCTCTTCATCTTCTGTCTTCACTAATGCCCTCTTCCTCTGCCCACTGTCCTCTCCCTAACTCCCCGGCACTACAGATGGCAAGCAGGCCCTTTAAGGGAGTCATCGAAGGGATGCCTCAATCCTGCCAGTTTGGGGCTGTGGCCATGACAACCCTCCCGTGCATATGCCAACTCCATTGGGTCAGCGTACAATGGCTCTAACCGGTCAGACTGAAAGAGCCTGGGCCACTCTGGGTGCCTGCTGTTCTTTGAAGCTGCCTCCCCCTGGCTTTCCCAGCCTCCAGCAGGTGATCCTTCAAGGCCATTGACAAGGACCTGCCATTATATAGAGTCCAACTTCCCTCTCCCCCAGGCCCCTGCCAGGAGGTCTCCAGATTGTGATTTAAATGTCACATTTGCATTTGCAGCTGAGTAACCAGAGACCCTTGGGCACTCTTTAACTCTTAGGATTTTTTTTTTTTAATCCTTTTTATATGGCCTGCTCAGAGGGTAGACCACAACAGTACTCACTAGTTTTCAGAGAAAAGGTTGATTCCAGTGTAGGCTTAGGACGGTGAGAGCAAACCCCAGAAGCATTAACATGGTTCCTCTTTGGGACTCATGCACGCCATGCACATCTTGCACACCTTGCACGCCTGCTCTCATTCACGCTGTCTGTTCCCGGACCTGTACTGGAGCTTAAGAAACTGTGGCTCTCCGGGCAAGAGGGGTTTTGATGCCAGGGTCCCATGAGGCAGTTGTTCTCAACAAAACTCGCCTGGCAGCTGCCTGTCCTGGGCTTTCCTGCCTGGTGTGCCTCACGGCCTTCCTCCGCCCTGAGCACCTCTGCGAAGGCCCGGCTCCAGCCGGTGTCTCCCTGTGGGTCATCTGGAAACTGGGCATCTGTTGTCCTGACCTCTGCTCACAGACGACAAACCTCAGGCCCCAGTCTGAACCGTTCACTTTCTTGCCCTTCATACCTTCTCTGTCAGCGGACGCGCAGGGCCACCGGGAACGGTCTGCTCGTACATGTCCTTACCTGGCTCTTGTTGTTTCAGTGGATGAAAGATATGTGGCGCTCAGATCCCTGCTACGCAGACTACGGAGTGGATGGGTCCACCTGCTCTTTCTTTATTTACCTCAGTGAGGTGAGTCGCTTCTTTGGCTTTAGGGTGTGGAAATGTGTGGTTAGACTGTTGTGCGGCTGAGCCTAGAATTTGTGTATTGTTTTTACACAGTGGACCTGTGGTCCTCTTCTTCATGGTGTTCCTCTGCCCTTTTATAGGGTGATTTTTGTTTTGCTTGAAGAAAGAAAACAGGCTATGGGGCGCCTAGGTGGCTCAGTCGGTCGAGCCTCTGGCTTCGGCTCAGGTCAGATCTCACGTTCGTGCGTTCGAGCCCTCCGTCAGGCTCTGTGCTGACAGCTAGCTTGGAGCCTGGAGCCTGCTTCTGGTTCTGTGTCTCCTTTCTCAGCTCCTCCCCCTCTCATGCTCTGTCTCTCTCTGTATCAAAAATAAATAAAACATTAAAAAAAATTTAAAAAAAAAGAAGAAAGAAAACAGGCTAATGTAACTATTTACATTTTCTTCCCCCAATTGAAAACAATCTAATAAAATAGGGGTGCCCAGGTGGCTCAGTTGATTGAGCCTCCGGCTCTTGGTTTTGTCTCAGATCATGATCCCAGGGTCGTGGGATCAAGCCTCATATCGGGCCCCGTGCTGTGTGTGGAGCTTGAGATTCTTTGCTTCCGCCCCTCTGCCCCACTCCCTTCCTCCTCCTCTCTTTCTGTCTCTCAAAATAAAAAGAAAAGAAAAGAAAAAAGAAACAATGTAGTCAAATACAGGAACATAAAATTTGCCATCTTGACCATTACATGTCTAGGACAGTGGAATTAAGTACATTCATACTGCTATACAGTCATCACCATCCACCTTCTGAACACTTCATCTTGCAAACCTGAAACTCTACCCATTAAATGATGACTCCCCATTTCCTCTTCCTTCTGTCCCTGGAAACAGTCATTCTAATTTGTCTCTCTGCTTTTGACACTATTCATGTAAGTATCATTATACGGCATTTGCCTTTCTGTGACCGCCTTATCTCATCACCGTGAACTCAAGAGTCATCCATGTTATAGCGTATGTCAGACATCCCTTCCTGTTGAAGGCCAAATAATACTACAGTGTGTTACGGACCATGTTTTGCTCATCTATCCATTTATCGACTGATGGATATTTGGGTGGCTTCCGCCCTCTAGCCATTGTGAATAGTGCTGCTATGAACATGGGTGCACACATACCTCTTTGAGACCCTGCTTTCAGATCTTTTGGGTGTTTTTCCAGAAGTGGAATGGCTGAATCATATGGTAATTCTATTTTTATTTTTTTGAGGAACCACCAAACTTCTCCAAAGTGCTTGCTCCGTTTTCATTCCCACCAGCAATGCATGAGGCTTCTAGTTTCTCCACATCCTTCCCCTCACTTGTTGTTTTCTGTTTTTGATAGTAACCATGCTAACGGATGTGAAGTGGTATCTCATTGTGGCTTTGGTTTGCATTTCCTTTTATTTTTTTTTTAAGTTTACTTATTTATGTTGAGAGAGAGAGTGTGTGTGTTTGTGTGGGCACACGCAGGGAAGGGGCAGAGAGAGAATCTCAGGCAGGCTCCATGCTGTCAGCACACACTCTGATGGAGGACTCAATCCCATGAACCGTAAGATTATGACCTGAGCTGAAATCAAGAGTGGTATGTTCAACCAACTGAGCCACCCAGGCGTCCCTGGTTTGGATTTTCTGAACAATTAGTGATGTTGAACATCTTTTCCTGGGCCTATTGGCTGAGTTAGCAATTTGCTTACAGGCTGAGTTATATCCTTTTACTTTTTTATTAGAGCTTTTTTTTCATTTCTACCCTTGAATTTAAATCGCAGCTTTTTTTTAAAGGGTAACAGGACGTTTTACAGACCGTCTGAAATTTGTTTGTCCCAGGCTTTGATAATTTTCATTTTACTTTGAAGAAAATGGTGGAGATGGGTAGACTTAGGACCACTTGGGGCAAGCACAGGGAAGGACTGAGGAGAGGAACAGAAGCTGGCTTCCCACTACCCTTTGTGGACAAAGGCGGTCCAAGGGGCTTGTGAAATGGGTGCCGGGGAATTGCAGAGCGTCGCCCTTGCTTGTGCTACTGCCCTTTGAACACCTCCCTGCTGCTATAATGCAGGAAGGAGAATGCCTTAGTTTTGAGGCTAATGACATGCTTTTGCCACAGTCTTTCGTGTGGGACTCCGGCACCTCTCTTCTGTGTCACAGAGTAACAAGGGGACAGCTTGGGGGAGGGAGACCAAACCAGTGTTTCCACAGGGCCTGTGGCCCTGAATTCTGGGGGATTTGTGTCTTTCCTTTATCTTTATGTCACTTTCCTTTTTAAGATGCACTGAGACTTTTTTTTTTTAACTTGGTCATACCATGGGCACCCTATGGCCATCATGAGAAGCCTCAGACCTAATGAAAGTTAAAATACCTCTTGGAAATTAAAAGCCCACAGAGTTGGTAGTGTGATGCGCCTCATTAGCAGTCTGCCGGTAAATTAATTCTGTAGCATTGATGTGAGTGTATTTTTGGCTGGGGGTGGCCTGTGCCCCACCTTCTCCTGAGGAGTAAGGCCTAGGGCCTTGGGTGAACCCGCACTCCAGTGAGAAGTCAATTTAGAAGTACCTTTCCAGCCCCCCCAAGGAAAAGGTTCCTCATTCAGTTTAATTTTCACAAGTTTCCTTCCCCTTCCACTTGATGGAATTTAGCCAGAGTCCAACTGTGCTCCCTGATTGACAGGCGGGGCTAATTTCACACCTTCCCGAGAGTTCCCGTGTGTTGGGTGCACTGCTGAGCTGCCTGGAGGGTTACCTCCCGAGCCGGCCTCCCCTCCGCCTCCCGAGCCGGAGCTGGAAGGTCCTCGGGAGAGCAGTCCAGATGGAGAGGGACTGCGGTGATTTGTGACCTAGTTCCCTTCCTTCAAAACTGCCATCCAACCCAGCTCACGGCGAAGGAAGGGTGTCACCGAGGCGAGAAAAAATCGAGGTTCCGATGAGTGTGGGACAGACTGGGCGGTGCAAAGGTGGGATGAATCATATACTCTTTTTTTTAATGTTTACTGCTTTTTGAGAGAGTGGAAGTAGGGGAAGGGCAGGGAGAAGGGACAGAGGATCAGAAGTGGCCTCTGCAGTGACAGTAGCAAGCCACAGGAGGGATCGTGACCTGAGCGGAAGTCAGACACTCGACCGACTGAGCCACCCAGGTGCTCCCATGCAGCCTTCATACTGGAGCCCTGGTGTTTCATTTCAGAACCTGTAACAATTTGTTTCCCTTTCCAGGGTGTGCAATGCTGCTTTATTAACCTTTCCTTGTTCGTCTTATGCAGATGATCAGGCTTGACTTTTTGTTGAGCTGAATTCAGTTCAGTGAGCACTTCTTGAACCTCCCTTAGAGTTGTTGAATGTCAGCACTTGGTGAGAACAAGTTTTCTTGGCACCACGATAGGCATTCATTACGAGTCTAATGGAAGAGGAAGAATGGAGACCGGCGATAAGCCAGGACAGGGTGGAGAGAATTTCCCTGCGGACAGAACTAGGAAACTCTTTTTCAGTTTACATCTGAAAATAACTTGGAACTCTGGCCTTTTAAGAAAAAAAAAAATCGCATTTTATCATAGCATCTTACGAGGCACTCTGAAAGAGCTGGAGGAGAATTCCACAATGATGGCTTCTTAGATGGGAAATACTGCCATGGAGCCTCATGCCTGACTTCAGACTCTTTTCCATGCTTTCTAAACACTGTCCTTTTGGAGAAGTTACTTACCCTCTTTGTGCCTCATGTTCTTCCTTTATAAAATAGCGATTTTAACTTTGTCTTTAAAGGATCCTACCTGAGGGTGCCTGCGTGTATGTGGGAACATGGTTAGAATAGGGCTGGGCAGATAGATGACATTCAGTAAACATAGTGGGCACTTTTATGGGTTTCAACTTTGAGCTCAGTTATGGGGACATTTTATCTGGCAACTTGAGTTTGTTTTATAATTAGAACCAATTTCTAGTTCTCATTCATCATTCTAATTTAATTTTAGATCCTTTGACTTCTGGTAACAGAAATTCAGCGATTCATTTCCTTTCTCTGCCTGGGACACGAGTGTTTGCGCTGGCGCCAGGAGCTGGCCGTGTGAAACAGCAGCGCTCCTGCCATCGATAATCTGAAATGACTGGAGGTGGTTTTTAAAGCCAGTTAATTCTGTGCTAGTATTTTTGAAATCCTGGACAGCATCTGGCTTTTGGTTTCAGCTTTTGTTTTGTTTTGTTTTGTTTTCCCTCTTGCTTTCTTGAAACCTTCCTTCCTTTTTGTTGACTTCGTTTAACCGCTTAACATATGCCAGGTTTCTCTTGCAGTTAGAAAAATGAAGAGAGAGGTCTTCATCTGATTTGTTTACTTGATTAACCGATACGCCGGTGGCTTTTCCTCTTTACTTAATCCTTATTCAAGAGCCTATTCTGGTGTCTGTCTCTGTTTAACCTCAGAACTTCGGCAGATACAAAAAAGGACATGAAGTAACAATAGTCAGTCACCAGGTGAGCTGAGGCATTGATAATCAGCCCAGTCCTAGGAGATGGCATTCTGCCTTCATTTTTTTCCCCCTAGGTCATCTCCATGTGCCACTTCCACTGAATTATGGGGCTATAAACTTCTGCTTGTACCCTCACCAACTTGCAGTCTACATGTCTTTCTTAGTAAATCCCAGAAAGTGCAGCCATCAATATTTCCCCGCATTTTTCCCACAGACACTTGCTATGTGTCTGACACTGGACTCGGGACTAGATATGGTGGTAAAGAGTCTAGGCATGGCCCTTGTTTGGTGGAAGACATTAGGAGAAGAATGAAACATTACTGAGCCCTGCTGTATGCCAGACACCTCAAATACACAACCTCATTTAAACCTCTCCCCAACTCAGAGTAATGGGCAAATCAGAGTGGCTCAGAGAGGTCAAGTGCTTAGTGTTTCTGCACTTTGCATTACTGTTGCCCCTTCATATCAAAGGAAAACTGAACTCCGGTAAGTAAGTGATTTATTGCCTTCGACTTTGCATTCATGTCTATGCTCCAAGCCTATTGTTTGAAACATGGCTCTAATTTAGCTAGTTTGCATTAATGAATCTTCATTGCTAGTTTTTGAATACTCAAAATTTTGATACCCTCCCTCAAAAGAGAAATGGCCCTGATTCTCCTGAGGACGTAATTTGTGAAAACCGGTGCTCAGCCGTTCCGAGTGGTGGCAGCGAATGAATGATTCATTAGGCAGCCTTGCATTTCCAGATCATCGGGCAGTTTATTTTCTGTATCTGTTTTTGCGAGCTGTGTAACTATTCCTGTTACAGAGACAGGCTCTATAAAGTAATTACTCTGTCATTGTTTCAGGTATATTAACTTAGCCCTCTGCAGAGCCTTTTACTGCTAACAGATTTTAGGAAATTTAGAATGAATTTCTTTACCCCAATTGATATTACATTGATAGATGATGCTGCTATACTTGACTCCCACATGTTTTCTTTTCCCTTCTCTTTACACAGTTATTCTAGCAACTAGCAATTATCAAACCCTTCTAGACTTCTTCTTTTGTTTGTGCTGTTTTTTTTTAAACAATTACGTTGCCTTTGCATGTATAGTTGCTCAGAAATAAGAAAATTACCCAGCGATTGATGGCCAGATCTTACAATTTATACAAGCCTGTTGCTTCAAATGCCAATTTTGGCTGGACTAATGAGCATGTGTGCGTGCTTGTGTGTGCGTGTGTGTAGGTGTGTGAGACTCCCTCATGAAAGAACAAAAGAAGCAATTTCATGCCTTACTCATCAATCTGTGTCTTATATTTCACGAACAACAGACAGAAAGGTCTTTGCCTCTGTTTTCCCTTGGCAATATGTAAAACTAATATTGGCTGAGCATGCCATTAACCTTGAGCTTAAATTCAGCGTACTTAATCCCTTGATTAATGCCAAGATTAATGCCCAACAGCAAAGGTTGAAAGCTTAAATGTTTGTGAATGCGAGCATGAAATGAAATCCTAATAACCAGTACAGTGATTTGGATTTATGGGCCATGTTGGTGGCTAGAGATAACTTAGAAATGGTGTTGCATAGACTAATTTGTCAGAGTGGGCAGTGATGAAGAATTGACTGTTTCGGTTGCGAGAGAAAACCTGAATGAAAAAACATAACTAACATTTTGGGATGGGTCAGGGAGTTCTTTAAAAATATCACTAGCCTGTTGCCTGAGAATCCCAACACATACCTTTTAAACGTGTAGCCATATGAGATAGGAAATCCCCATTCTGTGAGAGAATATTTCTTGGCACTAAAGCAGGTGGCAGAAACTTAGGATCCTGTTCTTTTTGAGTTCAGCCTTTGCTTGTGCCCTTTTCATCTGTGTGTTTTCATTGCTCTTATTACCTGAATTCTAATGTATTCTTAGAAAATTGATTTTTTTTAAACAGTTCCTGAGTCTATAGCTGAGTATCAGTCACCCTGACCTGTCGGTTCTGTGTGCTCGGACCCCCCCCCGCCGCCCCTCCAGGTTTATCTTCTTGGTGACCCCTCGTGTTGTTAAGTTTCACATACGACACCATTTATACTTAGATCTCTTGCTCTGCCTGCTGCCTTACAAAAATGAGAAGGGCAAATGACAGGACTTGGCAAACCCCACACCCATGTGTCAGACAGGACGTCAGTGCGGGCGTCTCCAATTTGTGTTTCGCCAGCTTTTCACTACTGTCTCTTTGTCATTTCTGTTGCATGCCAATAAAATCGCTGTACAATTTTATTGTTTTGAACTTCTTTAACGTGTAAAATTTCAAACATACCAAAAAGAAGAATACAACAAACTCTCATGTACCCATGACTCACTTCAGCGATTGTCGTCAATTCTTGGTCAGTTTCATTTCATTTACTTCCTCTGCTGATCCGTTATTTTGAAACAAAATCCAAAGGTCTTAGGTTTTGTGAATGTTTCAAAATGCATCTTTAAGACTCCTTGGAATCCTAAACCTATGCCCAGTATAACTGATAATCATACCATCTCATATCTAAAATGAACATAATTCCTTAATATCATATAGTACCAGGTTAGTATTTGCATTTTCTGGGCAGTCTTACAAATTAAAGTCTATTTATGTGAACTGGGTTTCACGTTAAATTGTTGGTGTCTCTAAAGTCTCTCTTTAATTTTAGGTTCCAGAACCTCCCATCTCTTTTTTCCTTTGTTTTTTGTTTGTTTGTTTTGTTTTTAAGAAACTTCTTCATTTGCCTTAGTTTGTTGTACTCTGAATTCTGATGATTACATCCTTGTGTCATTGGATAATCGGGTTCTCTCCCCACTTCATTTCCTGTAAATTGATCTGAGACTTGGCCAAAGTCAGGCTTAATATTTTTTTTGCAAAACTTCTCTGTGGATGGTATGACAAGTGCCTCTCAATAGGCACACAATGCCCAGTGTCTCTGTTTTTTTTTTTAAATTATTTTTAAATGTTTTTTATTTATTTTTGAGAGACAGAGAGAGGCAGCTCAAGCAGGAGAGGGTCAGAGAGAGAGGGAGACACAGAATCTGAAGCAGGCTCCAGGCTCTGAGCTAGCTGTCAGCACAGAGCCTGACACAGGGCTCGAACCCACAAACCGTGAGATCATGACCTGAGCTAAAGCCAGACGCTTAACCAACTGAGCCACCCAGGCGTCCCCCAGTGTCTCTGTTTTTATGATATCAGCACCTGTTGACGATTGTTGCCTGGGTTCATTAATTCCTTAGGGGTTCCTTAATATGTCAGTAACATTTATGAAGAGAAGTGACCGCTCATCTGGTATGCAGTTGCCAGGAGGGAAGCTCATGTAGGAACCATTGTTTACCTGTTGGTTTCCTAGCATCTTCCATTGGTGGCCAGGATTTTGTTTCTATGTTTTTTGGCTTTTTCATCACGAAGTCATTGTTTGAAACATATTTGGTATGTTCAATCTCCTTCAATTATTTTCTCACTAGGTCTCAAACTGCCCTTTCTTTGGCCAGTGGGAGCCAATTAATATGGTCTTCTGAATCCTTTGACATGATTCTGATAGTTTCCGATAGTTTTTATTTATCTGGTATGACAAAGTCTTCCAGATTCATCCTACACAATTTCTACCCTAGAACTGGAATATCCCCTTTTTCCAGGGACCACTGGCTCCTCTTAGTAGGAGACCACAATCTGGGTGCAAAAAGCCTTCACTGCTCTTAGGTTTTGCTGGGTGTTGGGAGATAAAACAGTGAACAGAAAGAGGAACATTTCTCCTTAAGTAAAATTTATGTCTTTTAGATTACAATAAGGGACATAGAGAAAAATAAAATGGGAGAGGATTCTAAGAAGTACTTCTGAGGAATGATGGTGTCAGTCTTATTTTATTTTATTAGGGTTCTATTTTTAAGTAATCTCCATCATGGCGCTGGAACTTACAACCCCAAGATAGAGTCACATGCTCTAGTGTATAACACCAGCTAGGTGCCCCAATGGTGTCAGTATTAGATAGACCGATCAGGAAATACCCTGCTGAGAAGGTGACAGAATGCTATTTGAGCACCAGTTTGAAGGAGGCGAGAGAGTAAGAAGTGCACATATCTGGCAGAGGTGTTTAGTGGGCAGTGGCAACCATAAGTGCAAAGGTCCTGGGGTGACCGTCCGCATCCATTATTTTTTTTTAACATTTATTTATTTTTGAAAGACAGAGCATGAGCAGGGGAGGGTCAGAGAGTGGGAGACACAGAGTCCTAAGCAGGCTCCAGGCTCTGAGCTGTGAGCACAGAGCCCAGTGCAGGGCTCAAACTCACAAATCATGAGATCATGACCTGAGCTGAAGTCGGGCACTTAACCACTGAGCCACCCAGGTGCCCCAGCATCCATTATTAAAAATGAGTACATAGAAACTAATCTCTGGGGAGATTTTTATCTGTTTTGTTCACTGAAATAATGGTGTCTGACATACATATTTATTGAATGAAATATTCTATTTAAAGCCATCTCAAAAAAAAAAAGAGGCGATAGAATTTTTGTTTGTTTGTTCTGAGTAACTTCTCCCAGCTATCACCTTTTTAACCTTGAGAAATGCGTTGTGAAATTTGTAACATTCAAAATCTGTTAAAACATTAAGTTTGAGATGTGAAGCCAGGGGTATTTCAAGCACTTACTGACAATTGAATATAATGCTCTTTTCGTATTAGACCTCTAAGGCATTGCAGGGGTTCAGATTGGACTGTTAGAATGGAATGGGCTGATTTTACTAGAAGGCACAGCTTTCTTGCCCATCTTTTATTCTCATTGTCACGTTAGCATTATTTGCCTGGATCTATGCTTGAGGCAAAGTTGCCCGTGAACAGAGAAGAGGCGCTCTTCCCCCTGTGTTTAGAATGTGACTCTGTCTATAAATTGGCTGCCTTTGGCTATCAGTGTAGATGCAGCCCAGTGGGGCCAGCTTGGCACTGGGCGGCGTGCAGCAGGAAGCGTGCCTGGAGACCTCTGCTTGGTTATAGGAAGCATCTCGGTGCGTCTCTGTGTGGTTCACGGCAGAGGAATCCGTTTGCTGCCTCTCCTGTGTGAGGAAGATTGACACTGCTTCTCCTACAGTGATCGGGGATGGATTTTTGAAACTCTTTGACATCCTGGCTTCAGAAGCCTGCTGGCTTTGGGGCACATGGAATACATACTGTAGCTTTTGTTTAAGTTCTTACCCTTCCCTAACCACTAGAGAACCATGTTGGACTGCCTAGGTTTTGGCTCCCTGTTGCACATCTGAACTTTCTGTTCATAACATTCCTGCCTCCCTTGATAGGGGGCAGTAGTACGGTATTCTAGAAAACACACGAGGCTCCATTGCCTGCCTGGATACAAATACCTATGTTCCCTATAGCTTTTCATCTCGTTCCTCTTCGCTGAGATCAAGGGAAAGCCTGTCTCACCTGCCTTGGCTGTATTGTTGGAAGATTCTCGTGAAGTGATAAAAATGGGTTAAGTGCCGCGCATGTGGAAAAGCATATCCTCATGAAAGTCTTCAGTTTTCAAGTCACGTCTTTGAAATATCCATTCACCACTCACACTGTGAATATAGTTTCCACAAGTGGTGACTGTTCCAAGCAGGAAAAAAAAAAAGTACAGCAAGGACACAGAGTGGCCAGGTATGTAGGTCAGAAAGGGCTTCTCTGAGGAAAAGTTAGAGCATAGTCTGGAAGTAAGGGACCGACACATGGAACTCTCTGGAAGGAAGAGGGTTTTAGATGGAAAGAATAGCAAACACCAAAGTCCTCAGGCATAGGGTTACCAGGTAAAATGCGGGGTGCACAATGATAGTTGAATTTGGGTAAAGGGTAATTTTTTTTTAACTATAAATAGGTGACAAATACTACATGGGACATCCTTATACTTAAAAAAAAATCATTGAAATTCTGATTTAACTGGGAATCCTTTTTTCGCAGCCCCCCACCCCAATCTATACACATGAATCTGGCACCTGTGTGAGGTAGGAACGTGCTGTTTGGACTTGCCAGGAGGGTCTTATGTATGGAGAAGGGGGGGTGAGGCTGGCAGTGTAAGGGTTGAGGTGAAATTCTATAGGGTCTCCATATGAATTCTGGGTTTTATTCTAAGCACAAGGAGAAAGCTACTGAAGGGTTTGAGTAGCGTAGGATGTGATCCAATTTAGGCTTTAAAACAATCCCTCTAGCTGCACAGAACAGGCGTTGGGGGCAAGAGTTGCCAGCAGGAAGCTGTTAGTGCTTTCATTGCCTGCACCACACTTGCCACACAGGAGGAGCAGAGCAAACTTGCTTTGAAGGATTTTATATAAAAGACGTGGGCAATAATAGGCCAGCATTGAAGAGCATGGTTGCAGGAGTACAGGACACAGAGGTCTGGGTTCTGTGCACGTCACGTGGTGATGAAGCGCATGGGCCCTGGGACAGGTCAGATGGCCCGTCAGTCCTCAGCCATGGCTCTGTCCTGTGCTGTGTCTTCATCGGACGGGATGAGTGGCCTTTACCCAGGGATTATTTGAAGACTGGGTGAGGTCATAGGTGTCAGGTGCTTGTCCTAGTGCTTGGCTTCTGGGACAGTATAGCTTTTGTTTTCATCCTTTGTTTCCCCTCATACACAACCATTTTGAACCAACACTATGGCCAAAATATTCATCAGCTCAGGCGATTGGTGCACGGGACCACTCTGGAGACCTGAACCACTTACTAATGTGTAGATGTCTTTGACCATTTCATTGGCTTTTTGAAACTTGAGAAAGGGGAGTCACTGGGGTACGGAGTGGGGAAGAGAAATCTCTCTCTCTCTTTCTCTCTCTCTTTTTTTAAAAATATATATCTGAATGAGTATCTTCATTTGCTATGTCATCAGTAAGGCAAATGCACGTATGTATATGTATGTGTATACATATGTATAGTCAGTGTATTAAATGAATAGATAGGTAGCCAACTATAACCAACCAGCCTGAAAGGGTGATATAAAATTATCTTTTTCAGATCTTAAAGTGTAATAATCAGATTGAGGTCAGTGGAGCCAACTCCTTGAGTTTGTAGGTGAGAACCCTAGGAAGCTAAGTGGCTTAAGGTCATATGCTCGTTGTTGGTAGAGCTGGGCACAGAGTCCGTTTTGGCCAATTCCACATTCAGTGCTCTTTCCCCACTCAGTAGCTGTCTGTTCTACACGAAGCTTGGCCTTTAAGGGTGGCTGAAACATGTCCTGGTCCGCAGTTGTCACCCACCCCTGAAACCCCCTGGTGAGCTAATCTCGAGAAGTCCCCAACCCCTCGGAGCCTTGATTCCCTCCCATGTAACCCTGTCATGTTGCCTGTGTCATAGAGCTTTTCAGGGGATTAAATGATGTAATGCGTGCAGGCTTATTTGTTTTTTTCCCCAGAGACCCTCACTTATTATAAACCTTCAGTAAATGCATGCTTATATAATGTCATTCCTTTAGAAATTATTCTATTAATAGACATTCATTATAAGAAATCATCGCGTGCAGATTAGCCTAAAGAAGGAAATAAAAAGCACCCATAACACCGTCATCCAGAGATAAGTTCACCTTTCTTACACATTTTTCTCATTTAATTTTGATTGCACTTACTATCTGAAAAATACAGCACGAAATTGTCTATGTCAGTGATTCGTTAGAGCAAAGCACTTCACATTAATCACAAGAGAAGAGGCCATAACGGTGCCTGATCATTGTTCTTTCAAAAGAGTAGAGCATTACTATAAAGAGTTAAGCCAGTTATGTATAAATAATGTGCATATGTATGTTAAATCTCCCACTAGTTTCTGCTGTAATTTTATTACTTCTTTCCTCTCTAAAATCTAACTTTTTTTAATGTTTTATTTATTTTTGATACTGAGAGAGACAGAGCATGAGAGGGGGAGGGGCAGAGAGAGGAGACACAGAACCAGAAGCAGGCTCCAGGCTCTGAGCTAGCTGTCAGCACAGAGCCTGACACGGGGCTTAAACCCACGAACGTTGAGATCTGACCTGAGCTGAAGTCGGAGGCTTAACCGACTGAGCCACCCAGGCGCCCCTCTAAAATCTAACTTGAGGGGTGCCTCGGTGGCTCAGTTGGTTAGGCACCTGACTTCGGCTCAGGTCATGATCTTGAGGTTCATGAATTCGAGCTGACAGCGCAGAGCCTGGAGCCTGCTTCGGATTCTGTGTCTCCCTCTCTTTCTGCCCCTCTCCTGCCTCATGCTCTGTGTCTTACTCTCTCAAAAATAAACAAAAATTTAAAAAATGAACATATAAAATCTAACTTGGGTTATAAGTGTATCTACCAGCAGTTTCTTTTTTCTTAAATGTAATGAATCATCCGTTCTACAGACCTTGAAAGTAAATGTGACCTACTTGAGTTGGTTAGGGACTCTGTTTTGATTCACACTGTGCATCATTAAGCTGCAAAACCTTCTCAGGTCAAAGAATTTTACATCATTGGGAGGGGACATGGCAAAAATCACATCCGTTAATTTTGCATCTCCTCATTCCAGAAAGGTGATTTATAGGTCTCTCGCTGTGGAATACGTGTTAGTGTTGCACATTTCTAGCGTGATTGGTCTTTTTCTGTTTTTCCTGCCTCTTCATTCTGTGGCCTGAGGATAACATGCTAAAAAGATTGGTTCTGTGAAAGGAGTTTTGCCTTCAGATTGAAGGTTATTTGAGTCATGGTTCGGCTCCTCTATTGATTCTTGTGTTCCTGCCACCCTGAACTCAGGTGGTTTTCAGTTCTCAGATGTGCGGTGGTGACTTGTGGACTACCCCTGGCAGTGGGCGTGAGGCAGGGGTGGGAGTGGACAGTGGGACAAGCCAGTGCCACCTCCGTGATGCCTGGTCCCAGGCAAAATACAGGGGTCACAGTTGGAAAAGTATGGCCGAAGGGAGGAGTGGGAAAAGGTAGTAAGCAGGCCAATGTAGGCCCTGAGGGTTCTGAGGCTAGAAGAGGTGGTAAGAATGATTTGGATGAGACGTCATCCAGAGCAGGGTGGGCTGGGCTGGGCTCATTCTGGGGTCCAGCTTTCTTGGTAGGATGCTGTGGTAGGGGGTTAGACTCATGAAACAACCCAGGGTAAGTCAGGCAGAAAACCAAAAAAGGGATTAAGAGGTTGAGTTATTAGCCTTGACCATGATTTTCCCTGAGTGTTATTAATGACCCTCTTATTTAGGAAACTATTGCTCATTTGAGGGCTGTTTGTTTCGGTACTTAAAGAGTTATTGCCAGTCCTGGCTTGCTTCCAATCTTGGTTATCCTCTGAGGTTTCAGAAAAACAAAATGGTTTTGTTTTGTTTTGTTTTGTTCCCCTCCCCCTCCATGGAGAAATTGATTTATGTATAATGTAATTATTTGGTTAGCCAGTCACCCCATCACTCTGTACAAAAACAGCAACCTTAAAACCCTGCCATTTTCATTCGGCGTCAGGATGTTCATGATTGGTGTGTCCTCCATTATGAGTGAAAATATAACAGGAAGATTCCTTGCTAAAAGCTACAATACACTGACTCCACGTTCTGCACTTTCAGAGATGCCCTTGAAGCCTTGCAAAATATTACCCAGTGATTTAGAACTGAGATAGATGATCAGTTTCAAAGAGGAAGTCAAGTCTTGAGTATTCTGTAGGGAAGTCGTATTTCAGAAGATCACCTTGGACAGCATTTTCATCAGAGGGAATTTTGGAAGGTTCTTTTTAGGACGGACGAGTGAGGAGGAGATGTATCCTCCTTTATCAGTATCTTGTCTCGCTAATGCCTCTCCTTTCGGTTGATTTTCTTTATTCATCGTCTGTTTCATCTTCCCCTATTATGCTATTTGTGGGGAAGTGTTTTTATCCTGACATTTTGCTGCGAACATTGTGTGACTGACTTAGTGTGAGGCTGACTTCACATCTGTGCTCTGCTCGCCCATCCTCATCTTTGTCTGGGTTGAGGGTCTTGCAATGGAAAATGCTTGCTGCAGTCCATTTGAAGCCTTCATGTGGCAAATATGCTTCATAGCAATGTTTTATTTAGTCCATTTACAAAAATTTAATTTGAATTAAATAATTCATTCCGGTCTAAGAATACAAGGTACAGATGTTTGCGCTGCTGCTGGGAACAGCTGAGGCTTCATCTGCGTGCAGGCTGCTTTTCTGCTGGTTTTGCCTTAATTTTCGCATTTGTGGAGCACTAGATATTGCTTCTCCTGGTGATATTGATGTCAGGTCTCCATTATTAGACACGCGCATCCGAGGCAAGTTAGTATTTTCATTTTTGTGAGTAGAAACCATTTCAGCTTTCCTCTTGGGGAGTCCTTTGGAGTCTCTGAAGTCATTCACAAATATGGTAGGAGTCTAATTTTATGCCACAGGAAAAAAAAGAGAATATTGCTCTTTTCCTCTCCAGGCATTCCACCCTCCCCCAAGCTTTGTTCCCCTCCGCTTACTGCTTTCACTTCATTTGCACTGGCAGATGGCTTTATGCAAATCACCCAGTTATTTTGGTCATAGTAAAAATCACCTTGCATTAAGAGCAATTTCTAGATTAGGGAAACTGCTGTGTTTGTTTGAAAATGCACCCCAGGCTGGAGGGCAAACCATGGTGACTGAGCCCACGTCACTGACCTATAAGGCGGCAGCCCTGCCTGCACCTCCTGCTCGCTGGCCCTCCGAGGTGCCCCCTGTCCACTTGCTCTGTGTCTGTAAGTCCAACTCGCTAGAGAAAACCTGTAGAAAAAAATATTTTGGATGGCTCTTTCTTAGCCATCTTTAATAATGTCACCGTGTATTCGTACTTGGTCATGTGCCACCTTGGAATTGTATGGCCAGCAAAATTAGTGCGGTTTTCGTTTTTCTTTTCCTAGAAATGGTGGGTTTTGCCTACTTTGCTTCCGTAACCTTTTTGAAGTAACTTCTGCAAAATCTTTTCCTCTTCCCCCCAACTCTCTCAACTTCTGTGCATTGGCAGAGCAGTCCATCCTATAGAATGGCTCTCCCAAGATTACTGAGGGTTTTTTTTTATCCTTTTTCTTTTGATCTCGTTCTCCAATACTTTTTACCATCTTCTTCCTTAAGATGAGACAGTGTACAGGGAACAGCCAGAAATGAGGGAAAGCCTTGATCAATTAGCTTTAAACGGTCAGCTGCTTTCCTAATTCTGAGATACAAGATTGGGCTCCGTGGCTCAAACGCCCTGCTTTTTCCCTTCCAGACGAGGCACAGCAGACAGTGGATCGTTCCTGCCCTCCCGTTCTCCTTGCCCTGCAGTGTCAATCTTCCTCCTTCCTTCCTTCCGGAGGCCCCCTCTCCTCTGGTGTAGACCCAGGAGGCTTACGCAATGAAGGAATCAGTTGGTGTGAAGAGCTTTGAAGGACAGATGTAAAGTGTGATTGTGCGCTCCATGAGACCTTCGCTCTTGTTCGTCTGAGAGGGCACCTGTCTGTGTTGCTAGCTGAAAGCATGAAAGTCTGACTGATAGGAGCAATAACCACTTACATGCAGGTCTCAGTGTGTGCCACGAAGGGTGCATGGTGCTTTCTTTATGCATTAATTTGTTTCCAGATGAACCAGCATCCTTAACATCTCCGATGTATTTTTCAGGTTGAAAACTGGTGTCCTCATTTACCTTGGAGAGCAAAAAATCCCTATGAAGAAGCTGATCATAATTCATTGGTGAGTGATTTTGGGAACTAGGCTTACAATGTGATTCTGATGCCAAGTAATACACATGAAGTCTTCTAGAGATGCCACCTGTAACCTGAAATAATGGTAAACTGAGGAACTTCTGTCTGCAGACCTGTGGGAATTTGGGTGATCAAATCAGTTAACTCTTAGTGTTTATTGGGCAATTCTCTGAGGGTTCCTGAGAGGTAGGCTACCCATAGGAGTAAGACATGATGCCCGATGTGGGGGCGCTCTGTGATCTTACGAAGGTGATGGTTGAAAACAGTGTCCACACCTGTGCGCATGCTGAATTAGAGTCCATTGGAAATGAGTGTGGAAGTGACAATCTCAGCCCACAGGGGTCAGGACAGGCCGCAAGGAGACAATGACTTTAGAGCTGAATTTCAAATGGCAAGTGAGTTCATAGAGGATCAGGGAGAGGACGGTCGGTCTCATGTGCGGTGGAAAGTTGCGTGAGCAAGAGTTGGTTTCCAGGGAGTAGAGCATGGTTCAGCAGAGGAGGCCACAGGGGTTTGGATGAGCTTTGGTGGAAGATGAGATTGAGAAGATTAGTAGTGACTGTGAAAGGTTTTCTGTGCCATCCTAAAAGCTTAAGTCTTTATTCTTTTAGACCAGGGATCAGCGGGCTTTTTCTGTAAAAGACCAGATAGTAAATATTTTCATCTTACCAGGCTGTAAGGTCTCTGTTGGAACCAGCCTATCGCTTCTTGGCCTTTGGGCTAAGATCAAGTGTAGTATCTGTTGGAACTGGCTTGATTCTGACCTTGAGTGCAGGAGGCAGCATAGACAGGATGTAAGTGAACAGGCATGGCTGTGTGCCAGGGGGACTTTGGTACCAAAACAGGCAGTGAGGAGGATGGAGATCTGGCCCCCACGCCAGCTGGCTGACCCATGCCATAGACCATGAGAGTCTTGGGAGATGTTTGGGTCCAAGAGGGATCAGGTGAGTTTGGAGAACAAAGGTTGGTGACTGCTAAGAGATGGAGTCAGCATGTTCTAGATGTTACCTGAAATAAATACGAGCATTACTAGTTTTCTGTCATTCTATTCCAGTCACTGATTGTATGCAGCTACCTTAGAAAAATGTTCTTCCTGGCTTTTAAATGATTCTGTCCTGAATTTTAAATCTTATTTAACTGTGGTAGGAAAATGGTATTCCTGGCTTTTAAAGTCCTTAGGAAATAATGAACTTTGTTTGAGATGGGGACAAAACTATAAGATGCACATTTATTTCCCGCTTAACTTTGTGGACACAAGAAGGCTTTTTGGCGCTCTCCATAATGCCAACGAGCCTGTTAAGAGTTGACTTCATGGGGTACCTGGGTGGCTCAGTCAGTTAAGCATCCGAGGCTCAGGTCATGATCTTGCAGTTTGTGAGTTCGAGCCCTGTGTCGGGTTCTGTGCTTACGGCTCAGAGCCTGGAGCCTGCTTCAGATTCTGTGTCTCCCTCTCTCTCTGCCCCTCCCCAGCTCATGCTCTGTCTCTGTCTCTCAATAATAAATAAAAATGTTAAAAAAATTTTTTTTTTAAAAATTGACTTTCCTTTTTCTTGGAGTCTGCCACCTCTCATTAGGTCCAAGTAGCAATAAATTCAGGTACGGAGAATTTGAAGGTACATCAAGCATACCCATTGTAAAAAAAAAAAAAATGCCTTTTAATATAACTCAGGGCTTTGCAATGACTGTGGTGCCTTTCTCAATTTCTAATTTGTTAATGATGTCCCTTACAGCAGATCAGCAGTCAGGGGCCTTTACTTTAATTTGTCATCCTGGGTCCTGAAAGGAAAGCTGTGCAGCAGACAAGACTCACTTTTGAAGCCCTGTATTTAATTGACTATCTCTTTCAAGTTTTCAAATGTCACATCATGACAACTATTATGCTTTCTGACTTTTTATCTTCTATTCATTTTTTATTAAATTTCTGTTTCTAGGCGGAAATTCGCACAGATTTTAATATTCTCTACAGCATGATGAAAAAGCATGAAGAATTCCGGTGGATGAGACTCCGGATCCGGCGAATGGCTGATGCTTGGATCCAGGCAATCAAGTCTCTGGCAGAAAAGCAGAATCTTGAAAAGAGAAAGCGGAAGAAAGTGAGCTTCTGATTAATTCAGTTCAGTTAGATGCCAGTGTTCTTTTAAAATCCGATTTTGCTTGGAAACAAGACTAAGAGAAATGTCATGTCTCTAGTGATATTCCCTCAGGGTGAATCTGCTCAGTCTCTTGTACAGCCATTTTTGGGCTTTCCTTTCCCCAGATATAATAATCCTGCTTGGCAGGGACTGGCACACATGTTTCTCGGGTGAAGCCAAGCAGAGTGTCTGCCTGTAAGATTCCCTTTGACCCTTCCTGACGGTCTCTCCCCGTAGCATCAGGAAACATAACCCTCTCGGCTTTACCCAAATACAGCCTTGGAGCGCTGGCTGTTCGATCCTGATGGCCGTGTCCTGTTGGGCACATTTCTCAGTTCTGGGGTTTGGGCACCTGGTGTATTCCACTGCTGCTACATTGGGTTGCTACCTATGCTTAGGTTCCTGAGAGAGAGATACTATCAATTAAACTAGAGGCAGTTTTTTTTTTTGAAGTTCATGAGGATTTGCTTCGAAAACCTCTGGAATAACCCTGAGCCTGGAAGATTTTACATCCTGTTAGTTACAAGTTCAGTGGCCTTGGCTTTAGATTAACTGTTCAGATGACAAGACAGCAGAGCAAATAAAACAATCTTCAGTATCCACATTTAAAAATTAATTAAAAATGACTTTGGTATTTCTAATTTGACTACTTTGAGATCCTCAAAAGAAAGGAAATACAGATGAACTGAAAAAACCCCAAGTCATAGTGTAGTGGCTCCATTTAGCTTAGATCCTTTGAGTTTATGAGACACCAGGTCCAAATGTTCAGGTACCAAATAGTCCTCAGTAGAAGAGTATGAGGTCAGAATTCCAGGTGAGCTGTGAGAAATAGAGCATTTTTATATAATCCTATGCTATAATCTCTAGGATACATTGTGAGATGAATAAATATTAGGTGGAGAACAGTGAACATTGTTTTCAAAAGGAAAAGAGAATTTTATACATCTATATACCTACAAGTGTACATAAAGTGTACATATATACACATGAGCTACATATAATACACATTTGTGCTTTCTCATATTGTTAAAAATAGAAGGATAAACCATGAAATTAAAAATAAAGGAGATGCATAATGGTGCTTTTTGTACAGGATTGTGGGTGTATGTATTACCACTCACCTGTTAAAATGTTAAAAATGGTTAAGATGTTAAATTTTACGTTAGCATATATTGTACCACAATAAAAAGGATCAAATGTGGGAAAAGAAGGAATAGCATGGAGGCAACAGGTGTAGAAACTAGACTTATCTAAATACATCTTACTGTGTAGATTTGGTATTAGAATCATTTTACATAGCATAAAACAAAATTTTACTACAAAAAGAAAAAAAACAGTACCTAAAAATTACAAGGAAAATAAAACCTGAACTGACCACCCATTCAGCTGTGCAGTAAACACACAGAGAAGGACTATTCTTAGTGACTAGAACACAATAAGTTCGGCATTTCTGATGGGGTATCACAGAGCACTAACCAACCGCAAAATACTTTAAGAGAAGTTTTACTGATCGTGTAGTAGGTGGTGGTGTAGATATCCTCATTCTGAATCCCTTGTGCATATTAGAATAAAGCCAAGTACTTATGTTAGTATCCTTGAGAAATGGGATTTTCAGTATAGGAGAGAGGAAATAGCATATGTGAGATGGGTAATGTTATGTAAAAATCCTGTAATCCGTGTTTGAATGGGAAATACCAGTATGAATTTATGATTTACTTTATCCTCGAGGAGAGATAAATTTCCAGTTACCCCCACTAAGAAAGGCTATCAACAGTGATCAACCAGAGTCCCCTAAGTCAGAGACCTTGATCTATAGATAGCATCTCCACTAGATGGTATAGAGGTTCTTGGAAAAATCGTTGGGGAAGGTCTGAGACAGAAGTTGCCCGTGATAAACTTGGAACCTGTCATATCAGAAGGCAAAATAACTCTCCAAGCCTACAAGAACTATGTCAGAAACACCAACTTGAACAAGCCTCCCACTGGCAAGATGGGACGATGTGGTAATCCATAAGGATTATAACTATGGTTTATTGAAACATATCAAACATACTTCTATCTATGATTTGATCATGATACCTTTAAAAAACTGGACTGATGGTCATTCGAGTATGCTAAAGAGCAAATTGGTAATTTGAAAACTGATAAAGGGCAAGCAAGAATTAAATATTTACCAGGCTTTGTTTATGTAAATGGTACTTCAACAAAATCAAACAGTTGATGGGGGGATGTTTTAGCTAATAAGTGTGGTAGAATATCACCATTTTGCAGCTCCTTATGGATGAATGCATCTAGTTAACAATCATCAGTAGTTGGTAACATCACCAGAGGCATACAGTGTTCCCACTGGTGGAAGTACACGGCACCATCTCTGCAGTAGTATCTCCAAAAATATCAAATATGAAGTTGATCAGGCCTGCAGACCTAATTACTAATTTACTATAAATACAAGAGACACAAGATTCTGGTGTATAATCAGCAAAATCCAAAGTGTGAGAGTCTCTACAGGAGACACCACCCAGGCCCTTTGACAAATAAATTATAACTCTACCCACCCCCCAAACGATGGGGTTAAAGAAACCTAAGAAATAGATGAGACAATGAACAGATTATATACTTTATTTGACTTCTGACTCAAACAACCGCACTTGAAAAAAAAAATGGAACAGTTGAGGAAGTTTAAGCATTAGCTGGATAATGAATGGTCTTAAGGAATTAATAACCATTTTAGGGGTGATAGTGATGTTATGGTTATATTTTTAACCAAAGGTTTTTTCCTTTTAGAGATACAAAGTGAAATATTTGCAGATGGAAGGGTATCACCTCTAGGATTTGCTTCACCATAAGCTATAGGGGTTGGGAGAAAATAAGTGGTATACATTAAATAAGATTTGCCAGGAGTTAATAACTGTGGAATTTATGTGATCAGTACATTGGGATTGACTACATTGTTATGTCTGATTTAAGATATGTTTGAAATTTTTTATGTTAAAACCTTAAAAATATCCCAACTGTGGGTGAGGGGGGCAATATTATTAAAATGGTATTTTATGTCTCTGACTTACTCTCCATTAACTCTGATTTTCCAAATATATCCTGTTTTTTAAAAACTGATTACCATATCTCATGATTGTCCATCTCTATGGCTCATAGCCAGGGCAGTAGTGACTTTCTTTCCATTTTTGGGGTACTTTCTGGAAAAATCTTAAGCCACATTGAGATTTCATTAGAATGTAAGCATTACTTTAGAATCGGTTAATTGCTTTTGGTGTGTTACTATGGAGTTTGTACTCGGTTCAGTGGGAATCAATATATGCCTCTCCTTTGTTTTTTGTTTTTTTTCAGGTCCTTGTTCACCTGGGGCTCCTGACGAAGGAATCTGGATTTAAGATAGCAGAGACCGCTTTCAGTGGTGGCCCTCTTGGTGAATTAGTTCAGTGGAGTGATTTAATTACATCTCTGTACTTACTGGGCCATGACATTAGGATTTCAGCTTCACTGGCTGAGCTCAAGGAGTAAGGAGATTACTTTTCAATTTTAAAATCAGAATACAAAAAAGAAATTGTAAACTCTTAAAGCCCTCTATTAGTGTGTAATTTCTTGTGGAGGAAAATGAAAGTGATAATTCACTAAACAGGAGATAAGAAGATTATTTTCAGGAGCTAAATACATACACTGTGAAAAGGATAATATGTTTTCATTGTAGCTGCAGGCTCTAGAGGCTTCATAAATGAATGCCAGAAAATTCAAACTAAGGAGCTTATTCTTTGCTATTACAGGTGCTTCCACCATGTGCACCGCAAACATTATTGACTTTCCTAATTCTCTGTCTCTTGCTGAAATTCATACCATTCCCTACTCAACCTCAAGCTGTCTCAATCTTCAAACCGAGCAGATTCCTTTTTTATGATTTAATTTGGATAGAATGAGTTTCTTGAAAGCTCTGATCCAGTCCTTTTTTCAGTAAAGCCAACTTTCCAGTCTGAGTCTGTTCGCTGTACCTGGCTTTTCTGTTTCCCTGAAACCTACTTCGGGCTCCAGCCCTCTCCCAGTCTCCTTATAGATTGCCGCAGCCGGCGAGGCAGGAATGCTTAGACCCCCTTCGCTCTTTTTGCATAACTGCCCATGGAGACTCTCTACCCAGCAGCCAGTGATTGTGTTGGAGTGTGTCAGATGTTCCACACGAAATACCTTGAGAGGCATCCTGGAGCTGGAAGGGTGTCAAACTACGTCCCCCTCTCTCTCTACTTTATTGTCCAGGATACTGATGCCCGGAGAGGCAGCTTGTGTTAGGTCCAAAGTCCACACACCTGATGAGTGGCAGTGTTAAGATGAAAGCAATAATAGCAAAATAATATAAAGTGTCATGTTTTAAATGAGTTCTATATGTTAAAACCATGATACAGGCATTAGTTACAGCACTGTCAACAATGACACCCAGAGTATTGATGACTAATAACAGCCAGCATTTGTCAGGCACCTACTGTGCGGCAGACACTGAGCATTTCACATATTCAATCTCACTCAGTCCTTAGCACAGACTTTCGGAAGTAAGTGCTATTGCTCTCTGCATTTTCAAGGTGAGGAAACGGAGCTGTTCAAGGTCAGGTGGAGAACACACGAAAGAGCTAGGATTTGAGTTTTATCCTATGTCTGCTCTTGACCACTGTACTATATTGCTCGTTCCAGATCTAGATCAACCTGAGGTCTTCTGACCCCTAAACACCACCCTTGTCCCTTTGGCATGCTGCCTCCTGCTTACTTTAAAACACATTGTGTACATGATCGTGAAGTAACATGCACTTACACATTCAGCATTCTGTAGTGCTCTCTGAGCACTAGTCCTTGTTATGGGATAGACACAGATGACCAGCATGTGTTCAAGGGAATGCCAATCTTTTGGTAATTACAGCTAATACATTGCATAATAATTACACTAATTGCACTGTGATTAGTACTAATTGAGGCATGGATGCTAGAATGTAAGCCAAGGGGGTATAGAAACTGAATATTGCTCACCATGGTGTATGTGGCACCTAGAATAGTGCCTGACACCCAGTGGGTGGTGTGACTATTTACTGAGCAAATGAGTGATGGGGTGAATGAATGAATGAATGAATGAGTGAGTGGGTGAATAAATGGAGAACATGGGATCCTTAGGGACAGGTGCTTCCTAGGGAGATGAGAAAAGGCTTATTAAGGGCCTACCAGGCAGAGACTTAATTTGTTGGTTAAGAAGTCCATAGAAGTCTTTAAACACTGGTCCTGGGACCAGATGTGTCTTATTTAAGAATTATGGTGACAATATAGAGTAGCAGTTTCTGCACATGAAAGCCACTTGGGGATGTTTATAGACTTCCAGAGACCAGACTGTATCCCAGACTAATTAAGTCACAATCTTTGGGGACAGGACACAGGCATGAGGAATATCTTGATGTCTCTAGGTAATACCAATGTGCAGACAAGTTTGGGAATCACTAAGAGACAAGGTGGACCAGGAATCTACAAACTCCGGCTCTGGGCCACATGCAGTTTTCTGCCTGTTTTTGTTAATAAACTTCTTGGAACACAGCCACACCGATTGTTTATTGCTTAAGACTGCTCTTATTCTACACGAGCTGAGTTGCGTAGGTGAGGCAGAGAAGTATTTTCATATTCTTGGGAAAAAATAGACAACCTCGTATGGTCAGAAGGCCAGATGAGAGAAGAGGGGTGCCCAAAGTGGTGGCAATGTGGGGCTACAGAGCACCCCCCTGCCCCCCATGACGTAGGACAGCCATGATTCAGTGAAGGGCAGTTAGGGGGCGTGGACAGGGATAAATGGTACCAATGATGACTGATTTCTGGGCGAATGGCAGTGTGGTTTGGTTAGCGCTTTTTACTCCCATATTTGAAGTTGGCATACAGTCGGGTGGGTATGTGGACGCTCTCTGAATGCAAGGGTAGGTTCGTGTGGATGGGTGAGGAGATGGGTGGATGGAAGGAGGTGTAGTGAAAAACCGTAAACCATGGTGCCAGGTATGTAATACAGTCTAGCTGGAAGGAAAAGTTTAATACAGAAAAAAATTAGGAAACAGTAGAAGACAGTATAGAAGTTTATATTGTAGTGGCTAGAAATGGACATTTAGGAGGGCAGTATGGGCTGGAGTAATGAGAGCAGGTTCTGTGGGGAAGAGGAATTGTCACAACTCAGGGTGTATCTGGTATATGTTAGGTACTTTCTATTTAATGCCACATGGAACCACCCAGAGAATCCCTGACTGGTTGCTATCTTACCATCTTTCTGTAACAAATCCTGTTTTGTGGTAGGTTGAGTTTTTTTGGTTTGTTTTTGATGAGGAGGACAGACCAGAGAGGTTAGTGACTTGTCTGAAATCTCAGAGCTGCTAGTGGATCTAGATAGTACAGACAGATTCAGACACAGTTCTTCCTTGGTTTCAAAGTCTGTGTGTGTGTGTGTGTGTGTGTGTGTGTGTGTGTGCGCGCGCATGCCACCATTTGCTTTTTCCAGAGTTGGAATCCGGGCTACAGATAGGCCGCGCTGCGTGGGCAGAATTTGGATTGGCGGCGGAGTGGGACAGGCTACGCCATCCTCCCAGACAAGATGCTTAGGATGTGTATTTGGGTATTAATGTTGCTAAGTGTATTATTTTGAAATAAATTATTTTTTCTGTTTTTCGTCTCGTGTGCCCTTTTCCTAGAATAATGAAGAAGGTTGTAGGAAACCGGTCTGGCTGCCCAACTGTAGGAGACAGAATTGTTGAGCTCATTTATATTGATATCGTGGGACTCGCCCAATTCAAGAAAACTCTTGGACCTTCCTGGGTTCACTACCAGTAAGTGCTACTTGCTGTTCTAAAGTTTATAGAGCTTTTCTGCTTTTTTATTTTTTTAAACAAGGGTAATATGGTTACAGACAGAACAAGCTTATCAAATATTATCTTTTGGGTAGTGTGGAGTGGGTTTCTCATTCCTAATTGAAATTCAGATTTTCCACAGTGACTTTTTACTTTCAAAGGCTATTCATTCTTTTCATGGATTTCTTTTAAGAGAGAGTGAGTGTCCAGCCTCCTCTCCACCTTCCCTGGTGCTCCGCTTACCTCTCCCAGGGTGCCTATGCCAATCCCGTTTGTTTAAGTAACAATTCAGATAAAACGTGGAAAATGTCACTTCTTGTGCTCCTCCGGTTTGAAAGGATGACTCATTTCTCTTCCCCTTTCCCTCATCAGTTGTCGTTTTGGGAAGTGAAAGCTGTGACTGCATTGTCTGAAAGCTGGAGTCTTGCACTTTTTAGGACAAGACCCCTGTTGAGAATGACTTGAGTGCACGTCTTTATCACTTCAGAGAAGAACCCATTGTTCTCTGCAGTGTGGGTTTGGGACCATGATTTTCTGTTTGAAACGATTTTACATCATACGCAAGCACTAAATAACAGTGAATTACATAATGAAGTTTATCAATTTTTCCATTTTCTTCCAGTCTTTCTAAAGGAGGTTTAGTCTGATGCTATGATACCTCCAGCATGTCTTGTAACACTTATGTGCATTTTTAACAAAATGAGTGTAGCTGTAAGTTTCAGCCTTCAGGCAAAATATCCAGTTTGAATATCATAATAATTTTTAAAGAAGAAAAGTATGTTGGAGTTTTTTTTGTGTGTGTGTAGTTGTTACTTTCTCCTTGCTAAAGCTATTAGCGGCTTTTATTTATGGTCTCTAAAGGTTTCCAATAAATGTAAATGAACATTATCATTTATTTAATGGTGTCTGTGGTACCTAAATTTGGGTAAAACACATGACGTTACTACCACTTGACTAACTGATAGTGGATATTGACCTACAGTTTAAACCAAATTCCTAAAAAATCATTTAGAAAATCTTTCAATTAGCATGACTTAGAAATTCCTCCATGTGTTTCTTTGTTATTGTTCCTGGGTAAAGAGATGTTTTGATGTGTTCTAAGTTAACCAGTAATTGAGTCCTTAATGACTTAAAGTAGGTCTGTTTTGGGTTAGTTTATAGTCTAATATTATTTATTAACTTTAATCCTGAAGCTTATTTAAGATTGCAAGTCCTGTAGAAATTCAAAGGAAACAAAGTCAAAACGTTAGGACTCTTCTCCAAAACATAGTCCACACCCATTGTCTGTGGAGTTTTCTTGTCAGTCAGTATAATTTTTCTCACTGCGCAGTAAAGTACTCAGGGAGAGGGGAAAGGGATTCACTGAGAAGACACTGTATTTTTCATTTCATTTTGGATATAGTTTCATGAGAAAGCAAAAGCAAAATCTTGGTTTAGGCCAGGATAATAACACTATGCCTTGTGCACCCCCTTTTCCGTGTCCTTTTTGGTTTTTTCCTTGAAACCTTCATATATCTCAAGCTGTCACATTTGTTCTCAGTTATGTGGAAATAACCATCTTTCTTTTTGGTTAATAAGCCATGTAAGTAAACAATCATTTTCCCCCTTTTAGCTACAGTATTAAAAAAGGGAAGAAAAGCAGAGCCCTTGTTCCCTGGTGGTTAGCAAAGGGCAGGCATCTGGTGGATGCGCAGAAGGAACGAGACCTCCCTGGCATCCCTGGACTCCCATTTCCTCACCAACAAGATGGGCTGCTGGGATGGAGAAGGGCCCTCAGGGGTGGTGTGTAGGTCAATTAAAAAGGATGGTTTCATTATTCAAATGGTTATCACTGATCAGTATTTGAAAGTTGTTGGATGAAAAGAGCCCATCACAGAGGGGTTTTATGGAAGGGTGTCCACATCCTCCATTTCTTTAATAAATTGCTTACGTTGTGATCCGAGCTGGCAGGAGGTCTGTTAGGACTTTGGCCCTCTAGTCTTTGCAGTGTGACGAAGGTAAGATTTCATCAAAAGACCAAGCAGGTCCTCTAGAAAACTGCTTGCCCATTTCTTTCCCTTTTGAAGATTAGACATTCTCAAGACTCTGAATTCATCTCTGTGCATGGGAGATGGTATGAATCCCATTAAATGAATTCCAATAAATCCATTAAACGTGATCTTTCATTTAGGAGCAAAACCTTGAGTCCTGTTGATCTTGGGAAAAAAAATTATAAATTCTGTCCAGTTTATGTGGAGACCCAAGAAATTGAGTTACACCTGTTCGCAGTGCCTACATGCAATGAGCATATTGTTAGGGATTGCAAAACTCATACCCATTTTGTTTCATAAGAGTTCTTAGCTAAGCATTGAGGACACACAGGAAACGGAAACACAAATAGTGCAAGATATACCATGTTTTTTGGTTGATTTTATTTTAGAGAAAGAGTGAGTGAGGGAGAGGGGCAAAGGCAAGGAGAGAAAGAATCCCAAGAAAGCTCCACACTCGGTGCAGAGCCCATTGAGGCTCGATCCCACGACCCTGGGATCATGACGTGAGCTGAAATCAAGAGTTGGACGCTCAACTGACTGAGCCAGCAGGCACCGCAAGAGATACTATATTTTACATCAAACTCCAAATAAGAAAGTAGGTCCTGGCAAAGAAGTTGTGAGCCTCCATCTTACAGTAATGTGGCTCACAGCAAAGAGAACGTTCCAGGAGTCCTTTGGCAGTACTGCAGCGATTCCTGTTAGAAGGAGGCTGGCTGCCTCGGGCAGCAAGGCCATATCTTTTTAAGTCATCGGTCTGTTCCTGATGGTTCAAACACACAAAAGACATTAGAGGAACTACATAAACATTAACAACACAAGCCCAGTTCCAAACACAGAGCTCTGGAATGTGATCGAAGAAGGAAAACTATAATGTTAAAGCTCTTCTGCCCTACACAGAGATCAGTCCCCTGCCTCTGGTTTATAAAACAAACCCAGGTCAGCTAAAAAAAAAAAAAAAATAGATGATTTCCAAACCAAAGCGTAAACATAAGGATGTAGAATCACCAGTTTCTCAGACCTTCAGTCATTCATCCTATAGCTTTCTGCTGGGAAGAAGCCAAGCGTCACATAGCACTGTGTCTGCGTCTGGGCTTGGGCTTGGGCTTGCAGGCATTAGGCTCCTGCCAGGCCTCCTTACTCATCAGGGTTTGTCTTAATGATCCAATTTCAAAATAAAACCAGTAAAACTCAAAGTTAAAAGTAAAATAACAAACAAAGCTAGAGGGGAATAGACCCTGCTAGGTTGATGGCAAGTGAGTGGACGTAGCCAAAGCCTTCGAGATAAAGGATTTTCATGACAAGGGTGACCTGTCCCTCCCTGCTGTGGCTGCACAGAACACTGTAATCCTTGAGCCCCGGCCCCGGCCCTCAGCGGGAGCCGAGCAACCCCACCTGTCATGTGCCCGCCCCCCCCCCCCAAACCCCCAGCCGACTTTTACAGAGTGGGCACTACTGTCCCTGCCATTTTCTGGGCAGTGCCATCTTTCACAGAAGAAAATGCACTGACTTCAACCAGTGGCTTCTGTGTCTTATTTAAGTATATAAGTTAAAGAGTTAATTAATATAGGAATTTTTTAAAAAGATGTTATATACACTTTTTAATGTTTATTTTGAGAGAAACAGTGCATGCGATTGAACATGGGGGAGGGGCAGAGAGAGAGGGGAGAGAGAATCCCAAGAAGGCTCCATGCTGTCAGCACACGAACCATAAGTTTATGGTCAGAGCTGAAATCTAGAGTTGGATGCTTAACCAACTGAGCCACCCAGGCGTCCTTTTTTTTGGGGGGGGGAGTAACATAAAGGTTTTTATTGTAAATTCTTATATTAAAAAATATATATAAGTTGAAGAATGGGAATCTTTCATTAAGAGCAAGGGAAGTTCCTGGGCTATTCAGAGAATGGCTAAAACACACACTGGTCACTTCCTTGGGCCCCTAGCTTTCTTGTTCCTGTATTGTGGGCTCCCATTTCTGTCTACCTCTTGGCTGCCAGGCTGATGATGTGTTCTTGGTGATACTGTGAAAATTGTCAGTATAACTGGAGCATGTTTCTTGAGGTCCACACAGGAATCCAAAATAAGGAAACTTGTTGTATGGCTGGCTTGTATTTCCTTCTGTCCTCTTTCTTTTCCTCCCTTCCTTGTCTAAACAAATGGTGGTGATCTCTGATGAGAAAATCCTCACACTCAAGTGGCAGTTTACTCTTGATTTTTCTGGAAAATACAATCTGATGTTTGCATTTTATGTTTTTGAATCACACAGTGATGATGTAAAAGAAAAGAGGTTGAAAGAATGCCTTCATAATAGTGGGAAAAGGAAAAAAGAAACTGAACCTGATACTGAGAACTTGCCATTGTCTGATTCTACAGTGTAGGCTTACATATTTGCTTTTATGCTTATCGGTCCTAATATTAGGAGCCATCCATAAGTATTGCTGACGTATGACCACAGAAAACAGAACTATTTTTATTGGCCAGGCACACGCTAAATTTACATTAATGTTTTGAAAATCAGTAATGAAATAAATATAAGCAAATTCAATTCTGTTTTAGAATCGGTTCCTTTCTGCTATTGGTCGTTGTTTGAGGACTCTAAAGCAGTGATCGGCAGCTTCTTTCTGTAAAGGGCAGTGGAGTAAATATTTTAGGCTTTGCTGGCCATATGGTCTCTGTGACAACTATTGAAGTTAACTGTTACAGGTGAAAGCAGTCAGACCGTAAGTAAACAATTAGGTGTGGCTGTGTTCAAATAAAACTTCATTTTTGAATACTGAAATTTGAATTTCATCTTCTTTCCATGTCACAAAATAATGCTTTAAAAAAAACATTTAACATAAAGATCATACAGACATAAGGGGTGCAGCAGACTGGGCTGACCGATTGGAACACTTTGTTGGAAGAGGCAATGAAATGTCTTCAGTTTCACCTCTTCAGGCTCTGGAAGAAAGCAGATGTGCTGTTACTGTTAAATGAATAAAAAGCAACACTGTCTATTGAGTGAGATTCTAAACTCTACCTAAAATTAAATACTGTTACTGATGGATGAAACTGATAAATGACTGTTGAAAGAGAGAAGGTATGCCATGTGCTTTAAGGAGACCAAAACCTCCATCTGGGCTGTCCTAACAAAATGCCACAGTCTGGGTGGCTTAGAAACAACATTTATGGCTCACATTTCTCAGAGCTCGAGTCCAAGATCAGGGTTTTGGTGTAGTTGAGTGAGGCTCTCCTTCCTCCGCGTCTGAGACTTCTTGCTGTGTCCTCACTTGCCGGGATCGGCAGCGACACTGTTAGGGATCTCATTTTAAGAACACTGATGCCATTCCTGAGGGCTCAACCTTCATGACCTAGTCACCCCCAGGGCCCCACCTACCAGTACATTACCTCTGGGGATTAGGATTTCAGCATAAGAATTTGGGAGGAGCAACACAAATATTCAGACCGAAGCCACTTCTAAAAACGATAGTTCTCTCTTTCTTACTGTCCCTAGCTTGGGGTACAGCAGGGACCATGGTGGTCTTCAGTGCCAGCTCTCATGGGACTTTTTATTTTGCTAGCATTTCAGCAATCTCCTGTGACTAGTCCGCCAACCTGAAGCAGATCAGATCTGCGTGGGATGGTTTGGGCTCAGAAGTCACACATGGTGACGTTTGATATATATATATTCTAGAGTACTCACACTATCTGCCCAGTAGTGTTTCTGCTTAAATGTCAGGGTACCCAGGTGGCTCGGTTGGTTAAATGTCCAACTTCAGCTCAGGTCATGACCTCATAGTTTGTGAGTTCCAGCCCCACATCGGGCTCTCTGCTGTCATTGTGTAGCCTCTGTACGCCCCCCACCTCTCTCCCTTTCTCTCTCAAAAATAAACATTTAAAAAAATTAAAATGTATTTCTCCTTTTTTGGTAGTCCCTGCAGGAGGGGTTAGAATTTTTACCTTCAGAACTTCAGGGTCAAGGTTGCAGTTTTATCCACATTGCTTTTTCCTTTCAGGTGCATGCTCCGAGTCCTAGACTCATTCGGCACCGAGCCAGAGTTCAACCATGCTAACTATGCCCAGTCTAAAGGCCACAAGACGCCCTGGGGCAAATGGAATCTGAACCCACAGCAGTTTTACACCATGTTCCGTGAGTATTCGTGCCTCACCTCTCTTTCCAGAATGCCACGGAAGACAAATGGCCACATATTTTAGGTTATGATTTCCCAGGGCTCTTAGCTATAGCAATGTGTGCTGTGGAGTCTTTCCCTTGGGAGTAACTGGGGGTTTGTTTGTTTGTTTAATTGGAATTGAAAGGCCATGTGAGCATTTTGTGGAAAGCCTTAGAAATGTACTAGAGGAAAAAAATGTTCAACACAAAGTATCACTGGAAACCATTTGGGAAAGTACTTAGCATGGATTCTGGATGGATAATCACTGAACATGGTTCATTTCACTTTGTGCTGCGTAGGGTCCTCTTGATTACTGATGAGGAGTGAGGTCTTTCGTGTAGGTACACTTTCCAAAAAATTAAGTCTTAATTATTTAAGCATCAAAACTTGTAAAGAAAAAAGTCAGCTTTTTTTTTTTTTTTTAAGGGAAACTATTTTAAGCTGTTTCATACTTAATCAGCTTCTTAAGTGCAGGCCCCAGAATGAAATCTCACTTTCTCTTGCTCATGAGGTGTCATTGTTGCCAGTAGTAGTGATAATTTTAGGAGGTGTTAAATGGACTTCTAAAAAAATGTCCTTACTGACCCCCGCAGTAGGTATTTGCATTTTTCTGTTTCTCGACTATTCCTTCCCCACTTTGACCATTTCTTACTGCTGCTATCAATTTACCACCTCTAGCCTCCTTACTAATCAGCTGAGGACTCTAGAGGAAAATCCAAATTTGACTGTGATCATGCCAAAAATAAATTTTATAGTTCAAGTCCATATACCTTGGTGATGAGGTGAATCCTGTTCTGGAAATGCAAGGTCACATGAGTGAAACACCAGTTCATTTGGATGCTCAGAGTGGAGAATTCCCATTTTCCAAAATTATCAGAATAATTTTAATCCAGAGATTTTCATCCTAGAATTAGCGTCTGAGATGTGAATCTGTTTGCTTTGTTAAGACCCAAGGGACCTGTGGCCGACTTTCTCCCTGTGTGACGGCCCCTACCCCTTGCAGCCACCTGAAGATGACCTTTTTCTCAAGTTCACTAAACATAACGAGGAACACAGTGTACTCAGGCTTGCATGTGAGGTGGGAGACTGAAGAATTAAGAAGGGTTATGGCAATTGGGAGGTGGTGATTTAAAAGTCAGGGCATGGTCACGTGTTCTCTTCAGCTCGGAAGGATTTGTGAGAGCGTGTTACATGCATGGCAGACGTTATTGTTGTCCCTAGGGTTATGCCATCCTGCTGTTGCAGCCTGTGTGGGGCACAGTTTAGGGGATAAGCATGTTAGATGTCGGATGGCTGGTTAGCACAGTAAGGCATGGTTGGAGTTCGCCTTTGGTTTGACTTTGTTGTATGACTTTGATGGGCTGGGATGAGGTGGTACAAAATAACATCAGAAATGATTCAGTGATGTTCATCAAATGAAATGTTAGCTGTGTCTAAAATGGCGAGAATTGCCTGAATCATAGGCTATGTGTATGCCCTCTGCAAGATGGTGTGTCCTGTATCCAGGAAATAAGAATAGGAAGTGTTCCAGAAAGTATAAAGTTCTCTTTTAGAATGTTGAAATTCAGAGTCCTAACTACCAATTTTGTTCTCCATGAATGGAGAATTTTCGGCGATGTTGGTTGATGGAGTTGAAAGAAAGTCACTGCTTAAAATGTAACTAAAATGAAAACATAGATTAATTCATATTATCCTGGGAAGGAGATGAATTTCCTAAGTGACTCAGAATTCAGCAGAAATCAGGAGGAAAATGGATAGATTTGATGACCTTTAAAAAAAATAGAATGAACCTATATGGTAAAAACATAAGCAAATTCTACCTTGGAAGATTAGTATTCTTTAATGCATAAAGAGCTTCTAAAAACCGAAGAAAAAGTTGTGTGATCCAACAGGAAGATGGACAAAGGCCATCACTTGTTTGGAGGAAAAAGAAGCTTATTGCCCCAAACATTTGAAAACATATTACCCTCACTCACCATAAAGAGACATGCATATTTTAACTGCACCAAGACACCATGTCCCAACCATCAAGTTGACCAGCATCCAAAAGTTGGTAGCATTCCAGTGGTGAGGGTCTGTCTTGTCCCGCTCTGCTAGTGGGCGTGGTACCTACTGGGGGACTTTAGTCACAATCTGGCAAATCTACCAATACAACTTTCCTTTGAACAGGCTATATCTAAGAGTCTATGCCAGAGGTAAGTGACCAAAAATTAAAAATGGTGTGTGCACAGGTCATTTATTGTGGCACCATTTGTAATAGGCAAAGCCTGGAAATAACCCAGATGTTCATGATAGGAGACTGAGTGAATGACATGGCCCACTGATAGAGAGAAGCACTCTGGAACTAAAGAACAGTGAGGGCAGATGGGGAGCCTGGGCGGCTCAGCCACTTAAGCGTCTGATTCTTGATTTCAGCTCAGGTCATGATTTCATGGTTCATGAGCTGGAGCCCCACATTCAGCTCTGCACTGACAGTGTGGAGCCTGCTTGGGATTCTCCCTCTCCCTCTCTCTCTGCCCCACCCCTGCTTGCACTCTCACACTCTCTCAAAATAAATAAGTAAACTTAAAAACCAAAAAAGCAGTGGGGGAGGTCCCCACTGCTCTGGGGAGAGGACTGGGATACTTTATAAGTGATAAAACCAAAATGCAAGGCTGCCTGTCGACCTGTTCCCTTCCGTGTAAGAAGGCAGTGTGTGCATACATTAGTGTGTATGAATTTGCCTGTATTTTAGAAAGGCGTAATGCAAGCATAAATAACGTGCGGATGAAAATGACTTCCCCTGGAGGAAAGGTGTGCGGGACTAGGGATAGAAGAGTAGCTATCTCTTTAACGTACCTTATTTTGACTTTGCAACCATGTACATGTTTTATGTAATTTAAAAAAAGAAGAAATTATTCAGTAAAATCTGAAAACAGACTTAAAAAATAAAACAGGCCCAGTGTTCTATCAGATGAGTGCAAATGTCCCACACAGAGAAAATAATTACTTCAAGTGACTTTTAAAACGTAATCTTTGGACCATGCATTCATAATGGGAAATACTTACATTGCTATTTGAAACTATTACAGGTATGCTTTCAGGACCAAGATATTCAGGGTGCTAGATCAAGGGGAATATTTAAAGAATTTAAGTAAAGACTGTGTAATTTCAGCTTAAGTAGGAAATATCAATATATATCTGTTTCTTTTTCTTTTAAAAGGACATATTTCCTAGCTCTGTACTTTGAAAAGAATCAAGAGTAAAGACAACCCAGTAGCAAGGAGTATCCTAGGTGCCCAGACTGGGAATCCTTAGATACCTTTCCCACTACAAGGAACCTCCTGCTCACATAAATAGCTGATCCCAGGTCCAGCGCAGGAACCGTTCATAATGGGACATGTCGGCACACCACAAAGCAAGGAAACTGGGGTGGGGTCAGAAGGACACAGCAATCAGAGATGGGGTAAATTCACAAGGAAGAACAGCTACAGAGGATTGCAGTCAGAACAGTGACAAACACTCCTTGAGTATCCTCCAAATGAGTAAATCCACAAAATCAATCAACCTCCCTTCCAACGTTGCTAGGGCACTGCTTCATTCCTCTGAAAAATAAAGGGGAAAAATCCGGCTTTGATCCTGACTTTCTAGGACAAATCATACTTGAAGATAATCAAAAAGCTGATGAAAGAAAATTGTTAATCATGAAGAAATCACAGCTAATAAATGCCAAAGGAATAAAGAATTAGAAAATCAGCATTTGGGGGGCGCCTGGGTGGCTCAGTCAGATAAGCATCTGACTCTTGATTTCGGCTCAGGTTGAGCCCCGCACTGAGTGCATAGAGCCTGCTTGGATTCTCTGTCTCCCTCCCCTCCCCTCCTCTCCCCTGCTTGCGCTCTGTTTCTCTCAAAATAAATAAAAAAACATAAATTAGTGGGGCGCCTGGGTGGCTTAGTCAGTTTAGCATTTGACTTTGGCTCAGGTCATAATCTCATGGTTTACAAGCTCAAGCCCTACATTGGGCTCTGCTTACAGCTCAGAGCCTGGAGCCTGCTTCAGATTCTGTATCTCCCTCTCTTTCTGCCCATCTCCTGCTTGTGCTTCTCTCTCTCTCTCTCTCAAAAATAAATTAACATTAAAAAATTCTTTTAAATAAATTTAAAAATATAATCATTTTGGAACTCCTAAAGAGGCAGCTGCAGAAGGCAGGGGTCATGTATGGTTGCTTCAGCCATCATGTCACGGTTGATGGCAAGCATTCTCTTGGATGACGCTGTCTTACATGGAGGAAATAGGGACATGAAGAGGGAAATTAAGCAGTTTGAGACTTTTATCATGTTGTGATGTGTCCGGGCTGGAGAACTGATACAAAACAGTGACTCCCAAAGCCCGCCCAGAGGGAACTTGAGTGCATCCTCGAGAGGGTGTCCCTTCCACGTGCAAGGGTGGATCCAGTCTAGCCTCGTCATCCCCACAGAATCATCCATTCCCTCACCTTCCGGATAAATGTGGCTGTTCTAGTGGTCTGAAGGGGAAGACTGTTGCTTTGAGCATGAGGAAGTATCGAGTTCTATTTATGTATTGTTCATTTTTTTTCAATGCGGCAAATTTACTAGCGTTTACTGTGTGGGTTGACCGTTGGCATTGCATAGTGGGTGTATATTACGTGTATATTACAGGTGCATTTGCTCATGCTCTGCTGGTGAGGTGAAAACGAAAAGTGGGACTCCACAGAAATCGCATTACACTCGTAGAACTTCATTATCTTCCAGTCCGACTGTCCTGTGGCCAGGTTGAGCAGTGTCCGGGCAGGTGTGGAGTGCAGAGTGAGGCTGCAGACGCAGGTCAGAATGGGCCCAGAGGGAGGACAAAGAAACAGAAAGGCGCTGCTTCTGACCCGTCTGCAGGACCAGCGACATGAGGTTGTCCTGACCAGAGCGCGTTGGCTTTTAAACATTCAGAGCACGCTTCTTGCTTTAAAGCCGCTCCTATTTCTGCTCTAACCATCTCCTCCCTAAGTTGGTCGAGTTTTTACAAGTTGAAAAACCTGATTTTTCTTTACTGTTTTGCCCCAGATCTCAGAATTTCATGGGAACTCTTCTCTTTGTGTATTCGGTTTGCACTCAGGCATTTTTGTGCATGTCAGCGTAGACCGTTCCGGTCACCTCCCTGAGTGGCTTCTACACAGACCAACTGAGTGGTCAGACAACACTGAGTCCTTTTGGCTACATGTACTGAGTGATGACTTTTTCCAAGAAGCTCCAAAGTTGGGTTGTTCCTCGCTCACAGTGGCTGCTTGAGCATGCAGTCACCTCTGTCCACACTCCAGGTGGCCCGTGGGCTGGGCACTAAGGCCATGTCTTGCCCCACAGCCAGGTCTGGAGAGCTCAGCTTGTATTGGACTATCCCTGATGAGAGACCACAGTGCCCTTCGTTTGCCCTTCTCTCCCCTGCCCTTACCCCTCCCTGCATGCTGGCCCCGGTCCCCCCAGACGGCCTGCTGGTCCCAGAAGGAGCCCCCCAGATGCCTCGCCTCTCTTGCTTCCTTCAAATCACCGTGAGAGCAAAATTTTATTTTTTCCCTTGAAGACTCTATTTAAAAGACTTCCTCCATTGTTCCAATAAATTGAAGAGACATGTAACCCAATTAAAAAACAGAAAAAGCCTCCCCTGAGGGAAAAAGCCTCCATACCCTGATATAAGCATTATTTTATTTTTCATGGGTATATTTTTACATAGTTGTAAATACATAATAAAATTCTATATCACCTTTTTTGGCCCTTCTCTTAAGATCTCATAATATTTTTTAAGGATCTACATTTAAAATCACAATTTCCAAGGCTGTTTTATAGTCCATCAAGTGACCAACTCCTAATTTGTACCTATTTGGGGAAACTTTTGTTGTTTCTTATTAAAAATTAACTGCTGCTTTTTCTGGGCTTGATGGAGACTTGGCTTCACCCTATATTTAGGCATTATTTCATTCGGCAGCCTGTGGTTCAAAGTACGTACTGCTTTTTCTAGACTCATAAAGGCGGTCTCTTTTATTTTTCTCAGTTCCCAACAAGGTGTGCCATACCGCAGTAAATGAATGCCAGCCATTTTGCCCATCCCATTTCCAAGAGAGAATAAAGCCCTGAAGTTGACAACTTAAACCTGGAGTTACCCCGTCCTTGCTGAACAACCTCACCATTCCTGTCACCAACATAGAACGTTTCCTGTTCTCTAGACAAAGACTGCTTGTGTTGGTTTATTTTTAATAAATTAGTGAGTCACTGTTTTGAGAGCCTGCAAGCTTTCGGCTGTCATTCACAGTCTGAAGACGCTGTATTCACACGTGCCCTTGCAGTCAGGGCTGGGGAGTACTCGGCGTTTCTCCAAATGTGTGGACGTTTGGGGCAGAAACGATGGGGAGCGGTCCTGGAGTTGAGTGAAGAGCAGGCTGGGGATTCTGGGGGTGTTAGCTGAGAGCCTTCCCATGTCACCCCCTCTACTCTCCTTTCTTTACACCATCCGGCCTGTCTCATGCTGTTCGCCTCCTCTTGGCTTTTACGCATCTTCCAGGGGGTCACGTTTTCTCTGCTGCTGGGTGTGCGTTCCTCAGTCTGGAAGCCCCTAGCCCTCACCCCCAACACACACACTCTTGCTTATCCTTCAGGGAGGCATCCTGTCCTCTGGAGAACCTTCCGACCCCAAGCCAGGCCCTGCTGCTCTGTGCTTCTGGTACCTGGGTTCCAGCCCCGATCCTGGCTTGTGAGCCCCACAAGCGTGCTCACTGTTCAGTCCTCCGTACCTCAAGTGGTAGGCATCACTGGTGATAATTGTTGAATAAGTGAATAAAGAACAAAAAGACTGTTTTCCCTAACTACAGGATGGCACTAATGAAAACATAAGTTAGATCATGACACTAGGATGCTCACAAAGTCATGGCATCTCCCTGTAGGCACCAGTACCTATCTGGCCTCATGTCTTACTCCATGTCTTCTTGCTCACTGCTCTGTAGCCCCCTAGCTGTTTCTTAGATGGACCCGGCACACTCCTACCCCTGGACCTTTGCATTGGCTAGTCAGTCCATCTTCCGAACATTCTTCCCTTAGACTTCTACATCTCTTTCTTCAGGCTTTTAACTGAAATGTCACTGCAGTAAAGCCAACCCTGAGTCCCCCTCTTTTAAATTCAACTTCTTTTTTGCCCCATTTCCTGTGCCCCTTCTGAGCTTTGTTTTCTGCATATTACCAGGCAGCATTTATGTATTACTGTATTACCAGGCAACATTTATGCTTTACTTATTTTTATTTTCTTTTTCCTATCCTGGAATCCGAGACATATAATAGAATTTTTGTGTTTGGCTCATTGATGAAACTCCTCATACCTTGAAGAATGCCTGGCTTCTGGTAGGCATTTAGAAAATATCAATTGGGTTAAATTAAATTGAACAATAATGCCTTTTCGATTTTGGTCCATGTAACACGGTAAGGAAGAGGGAGACACGTTATACAAACTTAAAATTACAGAAACTTCTCTGTTGAAGCTGTGTTGTACACCTGAAACTAACGTAACGTTGCATACCAATGATAACCCCCCCCAAATGTACCAAGAAATTATAGAAGCTTCTTAGGGCCAGTGGCTTCAAGTTGCTCTCTTGTGTCTTTCCATGGAATTTGTTCATGTGGTTGGGATTTCTGAGTTCAAATATGCTCCGGTTGTCATTGACATTCTATCTCTGAATTTCTCCCCGAATTTGGGGCTCATGATCACATTTATTTGCATGATTGGGTTAGTGGCTTGTAGACCAAAAATTCCACCTGATGAAACAGGACTTAGAGAAATGGACCACTTTCCCTTCGTGCAAATGATAAACCTGTTGGCTTCAGCTGAGATCAGGTGCTTCTATGTACAATTTCATTTTTAGGGCCTGACAAGCCGAGGAGTTGTTTGTGATTCAAACTGCCTTTTGTCCTTTGACTGTGATCAGGAGGACGCTTGCCTTCTATTTCTGTGCAGCCCAGTGAGTGATAGGTTCAGACTTACAGTCCTTTATCTGCGTCTCAGCCTTCAGGAGGGATGTTCTTCTGGGGAGACCATTCCCTCCTAAATTGCTTTTTGACACTTGTGGAATTTACTCTCCTGTGCCTTTGTCAACAGTTCAGGTGCCCATCGTTTCAGCCCAGCTGTACATAATAGTTTCCCCAGCTCGCATCCTGACCTCTCCTCCCTCTCCCTCTCTTTCTTTCTCTCTCTGTCTCCGAGCCCATCATCACCACCATTTGAAAAAATTCAATTTTGGTAAAATTTGAAGTATAACATCACTAGCTGTGTAGTTTTTTAAAACCAGATACCTTCTTGGGTGATGTGACTGCATCTTTCACTAAAGTTTTTTCTGTTGTTCCGGTTACCTCATCAGAATCAGCACCACCATCGTGAATGGCAGCCAGTGTTCTCACCCTCTTTGTTAACAAAGTTCTCAAATATACAAAAAGGGTGAAAGAAATGTACAATAGAAACCCACAGCCTAGACCCCACAATTAACAGTTTCTTTTACTTATTCTGTGGCCTATCAGTCCATATGTCTCCTTTCTCTCCATTCATTATCAGCATTTTTTTTTTTTGATGAGTAAAAGAAAACTTAACTCATAGATGTTCAGCATATCGTTAACTAGACTTCAATACTGGTCACCAAACCAGTTGTTTTTCTTTTTTTGTCTGTAACATTGCGTTACGTGACTCTTTGTCTTTCCAGAGGCATGTGAGCTCAGATGAATGAAGGGAGCTTCATTTATGCTTGTTTTATTCACTGGTATATTCTCAACTCTTCCCAAGTTGTTGTCTGTCTCATAGGAAGTGCTCAGCAAATGTGCTGATGTTGAAGGAGTGGACAGTACTGAGAAACCTGTGATGTTAGAATTTTACAGCTATGTGCCACTGATTTCTTTCCCTTCTTCCCACCTTCAACCTTGTGACCTAGAGTAAAAGACAAATTAGTTTATCAACCAAATAAATATTTACTAAACACCTATCACTTGATAGGCATGAACTAGGTTCTGGAATTATGATGAGCCACCTCGGCTAAAGGTTAATCCCACGAAGAACAGGCTTTAGTTTTGGGGCTTTCGTGCAAAGAGCCCAATGCTGGGAATACCTTAGGCATGGCCTCTGCTGCTTGGTAATGTAGATCTACCTACAAGAGTCCGCCACACCCGTTAATTTAGCATTCCCCATTGACTTAGTCATGCATGCAAAAGATACTTGCTCAATTCCTCCTATGCTCTGGGAGTCTGCGTAAGACCTGGTGCCGCCTCAAGGAGCATGTACTCTGTCAGGGGAGATAATAACGTGTGAAAGGGGCTGTGGCTCTTCCTGGTCTAAGCGGAGGGCTACTTAAACCAGTGTCAAACCAGTGTCGGGAAGTTAGAGAATCCCTCAACCAGGAAGTGGAGGGGGCTGAGCCTTCAAGGGAGGAGGAGGTGAGAGACACACCAGACATGTGCCAGCACAAGAAAACATGGAAAACATGCATTGCAACCCCCAAGTAGGTCGTCATAGAGCAGAACTATCAGAGGGTGACCTGAAATGAAGCTGGGAAGACAGTTAGGATGGCCTGTGCTTCATCCAGAAGGGCCGGGAAGATTTTAGCCAGACACTGCCACAGTGACGTGTTTGTTGCAAAGAATCACAGAGGATGTGCTGGGGTAGGGAGCGGGGAAGGAGGAAGGGCCTGGCTGATAGTACAGAGACAACTCAGAAATCCACTGCAGAAGTTAGAAAAGCAAGGGGTGCCTAGGTGACTCAGTCAATTGAATGTCCCAACTCTTGATTTTGGCTCAGGTCGTCATCCCAGGGTTGTGAGACTGAGCCCTGCCTTGGGCTCCATGCTGAGTGTGGAGCCTACTTAAGATTTTCTCTCTCCCCCTCTCTCCTGCTCTGCCCCTTCTGACCTGCTTGCTTCTGCGTGCTTTGTCTGTCTGTCTGTCTCTCTCTCAAAAGAAATAAAAAGCTACAAGGGTGTGATCATCTACAATACTAGTTGATTTCGATAGTCAGCAATTGGGAAACATCCCAAACATCTTGTAGGATGTATCAGTCTGGATTTCTGTCTTGTTGACTTGGTCACAAGGGTTTGTTGGCTCTTGTCCCTGGGAATTGTTGAAACCAGCTTTAGGTTGAGCTGGATTTGGGCTTGGAGACTATGTTTATTTACTCCCTCTCTTGGCTCTGCCTTTCTCTGGATTGGCTGGCTTCATTCTCACATGATGCACAGATGACATCTGTAGCTTCAGACTTCCTCCCTGTCTGCTTGGTGATTGTAGCAGAAAGACCGTGTAGCTGACTTGTCTGGAGCAGCTGTGACAGGTGGGACTTGGACCACACGCTCAGCTTTTAAATGAGCTGTGGTCAAGTAGAGTCTTCTGTAGTATGTGCCCATCCTTAGAGGCATGGGGAGTGGGGACAGCCCAGGGGTCAGGACTGGCACCACACCAACTACCTAAATAAAACAGAATTGCATGGCTTGGGGGAAGCGTGGTTGTATAAAGCGATGCTGGCAGACTAGAACCATGGGGCATCCCAGCTGATGGAAAGAGTTCGTGCTCCGAAATACTGATTTAACAATCAGTGATGAGCTGTGGGTATTAACCCACAAAGATGCCTGTGGTACATTTGTGAGTAAGACTAGGTATATAGTAGGATCCAGTTTTGATCTTAGGATTAAAAAAAAAATACATGTAAGGGAAAAAATCCACTGATGGCACTTATTTCTAGGGGGTAAGGTGATGGATGATTATCTTTTTTTTCTTACATCTTTTCCTATGGTTTATAGTAGAAAGTTTTGCAAGAGGATATGTTTCCATTACAATCAGGAAAACCTAAGTAAATAGTCATTTCATTGAGGCAAAAGAAGACTTGCCTACTACAGAAGTCTCAACAAGAATCAAGGTCAGAACTAAGAATGGTGCAGAGGAGGAAGAGGGTTGAGATTTGTAAGCAAGTAAACATCCTCGGGAGTTGGTAAGGGCGGAGGGAGGAGCCCAGGCTGGCTCTGTGGTTTCCTCCCTTGGCGACTTGCTGGTGTGGGGGTCCCCAACATGATAGTGCCAGCTGTGGTTAAAGGCCAGCACAGCAACTTTTAAATGAATATTTGCACATTTTAGTACAAGTGCTTAGGATTTAGTGGTGGAAAGACAGGGACTTCAGAGATTTAGGCACTGAAAGAAGGGTTGATTTGACTGAATACAGTTTTTTTTTAAGTTTATTTATCTCAGAGTGAGCTCGCAAGCATGCAAATGGGAGGAGGGCAGAGAGAGAATCCCAAAGAGATTCCCCAAACAGAGCCCAATGTGGGGCTCAGACCAGGAGATCATGACTTGAGCTGAAATCAAGAATTGGGTGCTTTAACCGACAGAGCCCCTGACCAAATAAAATTTTTGAATTATATTTGAAATGACGTTATTTATTACTGCGTGGTAGAAATAAATGCCTCATTTATTAAGTAGTTGGTAAACTCTGTGAAGGCAGAAACTCATCTTGGTGTTGTCATCTCTCAGCACCTCGCATTTCACCTGGCTTTTTAGAAAGAGTGCTCTAAAATGGTTGTTGTTGAATGAATTATTCAAGCTAACGTACCCGTAGTTCTTAAAAGAAATCATCGCTGTAATCTGCTCAGCACCCTCATCAGGCTGATTTGTAATCATTTGTAAATAGGAGCTTCCAAAGTACTTAAACTAGTGCTAAAAAAAAAAAGGAAAGAAAAAACTTGTCCTGGATTATTTTAAGGCCACTGTTAATGGTTAGCAAATCCCTTTCTGTTTGTCACATATACAAAATCATCTTGGTCCCACAAATATGTAGCATAAGTCACTCAAGAAACTGAGGTAATCTTACATAAATTTTTTTCCCTTGGGTCTTTTCATGTGTATTTTGGTCTACCTTATAGTATTATTTTTCTCAGAAGCATATTTACCACTATAGACAGAGCCTCTATAGATAATAAAATATTTGGACCGTGAGGCTCTATGTTAAAATGTGTTAAGGAGCTTGGGCTCTGAGACCAGCTGGTGTGGCTCTGACTCCCAACATGCCCTGTCCCCGTGGGCAGACTTGGGTAGTTTAAGTATCTCCCCCCATTTTCTCTTGTGTACAAATGCATTAAGAGATTGTCATGACGATTTCATGAAACAATCACTGTAAAGCACTTACACAGACCACCGCATATAGATAGAACTCAGCTGCTAGGCATTTAAAACAAAGTCACATTTGTTCATCACCTGAGACAGAGTGATTACCAAACGTACAGGGTTTCCTGCATCCCATTTATGATGAAATTTTAAAAATTGACCTTGACATATAAATACCTTCTCTTTGAGCCCCTCCTCCCACAGCTAAGTTCTTTGCTCCCATCTTCAGACAGAGCAAAAGACAAAGCTTGGGATGAAGTTGGATCTCCCCAGAAAGGTCATTTCAGAGAGCTTCAGCTTCTCTTTGTGACTTTTGATATATTATTAACTGATTTTAGAAATAGTGTGTTGAGACCAGGGCCCGCAGGGATGATGTCACCAGGCAGGTACCCAGCTGCCAGCCAGCTCCTTGGAAGGGAGCCACACCAGGGCCTGTGGCTACTTTGGAATCACCTGTTGCACAAGTGATTCCAACCCCCGGCCTCCTCACCCAGGGTCCTGTGGTGGGTTCAGCATTTCCTGGGAAGCCTCCTGAAAGGTCCAACCAGCGCTGGTGAAATGTGCCCATGCTGTTGATCTGCGCAGCCATTTCTCCTGGAATCTTCTCCACGGTCCCTAACGGCGCTTACAGGCTGCCCATCCCCCAGCTAACTCCCCCAGACCAGAGACAGGAGTTGAAATAAAGTGTTTGCGTGGAAATTCAGAGAAGAGCACGTATCTGTAATTGTTCATACAATGTCAAAATGGATTTAATACCAAATTACAGTCATAAAGCAGTAAGAGTCCACCGTTTCTCACAGGTTTTTTAAATAGATTATTTTATTTTTAAATAGATTATTTTATCTCACCCTCACTGTTCAAGCCATAAGCTACCGGAATCTTTGACACAAAAATACATAAATGTATGAGTTATTCTTTTCTTTTTTGGGGCTTTGATGATTTTACTTTTGACTCTACCTTAGTATATTTTTTCACCTTTAAGTTGTCTTAGATGATAGATTCAAAATGCCCCTTTTTTATGAAGTGCCCATATAGGGACTAAGTAACTGAATTTCAGAAACAGATATGTAAAGCACAGAGTTTTAGTCACAGTATATGTTTTCTGAGGGTAAAAAGCACAGTCCCAAAGTTGAAACAATTTTTATTTCGGAATTTTTAGTTAACCAGGAGCTTTGCTGAGAGCCGTTTGAAGCGGCGCCGCGGCCTCTGCCCTCCCTCATCCCCCTTCCAAGCCCCTCACCACCGTCTCCTCAAAGAGAGAGAAAAGGCAACCATTGCCCCTTGTTGGCAGTAGAATTTATTCACTCATTTACTTTCCAGCCAACTGCAGCCGTCGCCATCGCCTCTGGGCACTTGTTCAAGAACACAGAAATGAAATAACAGATTGGCCAGCCTGAACACAACTCCCCAGTCACAACCCTATTATCTCCTCATTCTGTCACCCCCATTAGGCAGGAGCCTGGGAGACTAGATGGTGATAACACAGTATTTACGCGGCTTGTTCACATCCACAGTTCACGGCTTTCTGCTGGCGTTCCCTCATTCACCTGTGCGCGGGCCAGAGGAGACTGAGGCCTGGGGCTCTAAGTTCCTAGGTCTTTGCACAGAGATACCTCTGCCCTGCTCATCATACAGGGTTTCTGTGCAGGCCCCCTGCCTGGCACAGAGCTCCTGCACCTGAGGACACCAGAGCAAGACTTGCTCCATGTGCCTACCACTTCCCTGGCGAAGGAGTGTGGTTGAAGCCATGCATACCCTGCATTGTGCGGATTTGTCTGAATATCAAGTATCTCTCCATTTAGGGTATTTATAGCTGCTCCATTCAGGTCAGAGTCAAGCAGAGCAGTTGCCGTATTTAATATTAGGGTCCTCTGCAGGGTCATCTCCTGGAAAACACATTTCTCTGGGCAGAATGAATGCGTAGCAGAGAAGGGTCTCTGTTTCGACGACAGAGAATTGTTTTTCCGGTTGTTGCCTTCCGGTGAAATTCCTCTTCCGATTGTAGGCACAAGACACCACTGTTGGAGGGAGGTGTGGGGTTGCTTCTTCACTGGGTCACGTGTTGATCTAGAGAAGTTTTAGAACTGAGGTGATGAGTGACCCGGAGAAAGATGCCTTCCTTGCTCTTCCAGAATCATCTGCCTTGTAGACGACGCACTGCTCCTTGTGGTGGTTGGGTTCCTGGGGTGGCTTACAGCCCAGTGAGTTTCACCTTCCTTTCTGTCTTCATTGCCTCCATCTGTTCCATGTAGCTCCATAATGACGTCTCCCATTAGTGAGTAATTCTTAGGGGCGGAGCGGATTGGTTTGGCCCCCAGCTCCCCTTTTACCCAGCTGGCATCAGATTTCATGGTATTGGGGCTGCCAGCAGCGGCCTCACCCCTGTGAGAACCCTTGGCGCAGCCTTATTCTGGCCATTTGTTGGTAAAGCCAGGAGGGCAGCATTTCTACTGAGAGGGTGTGGGCCTTGTGCTAAGGCAATAGGAAGGAGGAGTGCACACAGCAGAATGCTGTGCAGACAGATGCATTTTACAGGCCGGGGTGGAGGGAGAAAAAGGCAGGATTTGATTCAGCATTTGGTTCAAGTGAATCCCTCCTGGAGAGAATTCTCATGTGAAGGTTTTGCTAGAAACCTCTGCCTCCCCCTTCCCAGGTTAAGCCACAGAATAGGGTAACATGAAAACCTCTGATTATGTGCAAGATGGTTTATCTCAAATTTGTGATCGTTGCTGATGAAATCCTAACTGCCCTGTCCTGTCCTTTCCACATCAGCTCATACCCCGGACAACAGCTTTCTGGGATTTGTGGTTGAGCAGCATCTGAACTCCAGCGACATCCACCACATTAACGAAATCAAAAGGCAGAACCAGTCCCTTGTGTATGGCAAAGTGGATAGCTTCTGGAAGGTGAGTCCATGTGTGTGTGTGTGTGTGTGTGTGTGTGTGTGTGTGTGTGTCTGAAAAGAAGCTCGTTGGGTAATTTAATTTAACTTTGATCCAGGGAGTAATCAAGCCAAGTGCCCAGGGCTTAATGGGATCTGCTTAGAAGTGAACAAGACTATGCATGGATTTGACCGTTCAGCATGTGGGTATCCAGTAAAGGCTGTATCTGCTTGTTTGCACAGTAGCTGCACACCAAACCCCACCACTCTTTGTTGGGAGTGACACGGTACAGCTTTCACACCCTGCACATGCTTCTGAAAGCGAGGGCCCTGCAGGGGCTGGATATGTTGCACAGAGAGCCCCTGTGCTAGGTGACTCTGCCTGTGCCTGTTGGGACACGGTGGGCGAAGCTAGCGTGGTGCCCTCTGCTTGGGGGAGCGCAGTGGGCTTCATGCCCTCTTAGTCATGGGCCGCATCGACTACCCGCGAATGGAAAGTGCCTGCCAGGGCTGACCACAGGCACTTTGCTCTGGGAGATCTCAGACGAGACAGCGTCTTTGGCCACAGCCTGAGCCAGGTTTTCCAAAACTGTTGGACTTGGGGACCTCCTGCATGATTTACAGAGTGTCCATCTGGGGGAGGTACAGGAGGAGAGGAGCTGGGCGGGAGTGTGACCTGTTGACATGGCTTCCAAACCTTTTCACCTGGCAAGTCTGCATTTGTATGCCCGTGCCACCATTTTGATGGAGGACGTGTTTGTATAGAACACAGCAGTCCCCAGGACTTCAAGACATGCTTCTTCATAGACATCAAAGTTACCACTTTACAGAATGGTCAGGGACTGTGGTCTCCTGTTGTTGTGTCTCGCATATTGTGGAAGTTAGAAATCCGACCACCGAGTGAGTGCTAGCAGTGTGTGGGGTAAACAGCTCCCTGCTGTTGATTTTCTGACTCCATGTTCAGAAAAGGAAAAGCCGTGCTCCCCCTCTTCAGTTCTGTGATGTTAACAGTACCAAAGGGACAATTAAATCAGCCTCTTTCCAGGGAAATGGATTTAATTCCAGGTAACTGTCTTTGCTATAAACAGCTAGAATTCTCTCTTAGAGTAGTACAGTGATTCTCATCTGAGGACACTTGGTTGTGTCTGGAGACCATTTTGGTTGCTATGACTGAGGGAGGCGCCATTGGCTTCTAGGGGGTAGAGGTCAGGGATGCTTTTGACAGAGCACAGGATGGTCCCACAGCGGAGAATTATCCAGCACAAAATATCAGCAGTGCTGAGGCTGAAAAACCTGGGCTGGTAAATAAGATTTATTTCCTACATCCATTATTTCGCATTTTCTCCTCTGGAGAAAAATAAAATCATTCCAGACTATAAATGGTTATTTAAGATGTTCCCATGAACTTATAGATCTTTTTCCTTTTGCATCAAAACCCGCCCTGTGTTAACGGAGCAGGTTTCAGCTGACTTCGAGCCAAGCAGGTTAGAAAGGACATGTTGGGTGATCTTGTTCTCAGCTCAGTTGTGAAGTGAGTGAATCATGGCACTGGTTTTAGGAAGACGTGGGCTCTTTAAAAACTAAGTGTCACCCCTGTCTCTCCCCCACACCTGCTCAAAGGAAATAGTTTGCATGTCTTTGTGGACTTGACCTTGAAATTATATCACTTCTGTTTTGGAACTAAGTGCGGCTTCCTTTGGGGTGCCTTTGGCAGTGTTTCAGTTTCTTTAGAAAAACAAAATAATAAATTGGTTCTGAAAGCTTTTTGGTCACCTTTTTGGGGATAAGGGAATACTTGCCACTCAAAGTGTGATTTTGTTGATGCCATTCCGAATCCCAGAAGTCTTAGCCACGGTGGCCCAAGGACTTTGTGGCATGATTTGGAAATCCTTCTGAGAGTCCACAGATGACCCAGCCTTCCTCCTCCTATGACTCGTCCAAGTATTAAAATAGGGTGAATGGCGGTGTGTCCACATTAGTCTTCAAATACCCAAAATCTGGGGTGTCACTTCAGTTTTACAGATCATTATTGCCCAGTGTTCTTTCTCTTTAACATTTTTTTTTGAGAGAGAGAGAGAGACAGACAGACAGACAGAAGGGTGGATAGAGAATCCCAAGCAGGCTCTGCACTGTCAGTGCAGAACCTTTCGTGGGACTCAATCTCAGGAACCATGAGATCAGAACCTGAGCCGAAATCAAGAATAAGATGCTTAACCAACGGAGCCACCCAGGCGCCCTATTGCTCAGTATTCTTTGATGAGAAAAAGCCCGGAAGATGAAAAATACGGTGAGGTTTTTACATAAATGCAGAACATCTCAAACTTCTGAACAGAATACAGCATGTGAGAATTGTTACTTTTAACAAGACATCCCCGTCCCCTGGGTATCTAGTGAGTGTGCGCAGAAAACAGACGGGCCCTAAGTGTGATGTTAGCACATCCACGTTTCCACGGTTGCATTTGTTGCTGACTTTAGCCCGTAGGAGATGTCAGGTATTGGTTTTCCTATCCCGTGCCCAATCTCCCTGCTCAATCTCTTTTGTCTCTAATCTCTCTGGGAAGAGGGGTGACCTCCACCCCGGGAGATTGAGGATTTTAGTGGGGGCATATGGGCACCTCGGTAGGTCCTCCTTCTCCCTCAGATTTTAGGACTCCCTAAAATTCTGAAGGTATGTGCTGTGCCTTCAGTCCTGTTGCATGTCCTCCCCTCTTCTGAGGGGATTTCCCTAGCTGCTGGGGCCTTTGAGTGGGGGATGCCACCACATGCTTACCCACCCTTGGCTCAGTGGCTCAGGGGGCTGTCTTCTGACCCAAGGCAGCCCAGCACATTGGTGTTTGGCAGTCATGATTCTGGCTCAGAAAGCTCAGCTGGACCCATGAGATTCTTCTTTTGGCATTGGAAGACAGAGGGGACCAGGAGCCGCAGGGACAGAAACCAAAAGGGAGATGTCCAGAGTTGTGATCAGGCTGAGGCAGAAGCTTCCCAGGAAGCTGGACCCACTTGGAAACGGAAAGGGTGCTGTTGGGAGAATGATGGAGCCAGGACCACAGGGAGGGGAGCTGTCACCCTGAGTGATCTGGAGGAGCCAGGAAGGAGGGAGGACAGACAGAAGCCACCCATGCAGTGTGCAGAAAAAGAGAAGGTAGCTGCCAGAGCTGCTCAAAGCTTACTTTTTTGTAGATCATATATCCCTTTATCGCACTCTGTTCCCTTGCAGTATCCTGAGGCATTTCTGTTACTTAGAGTCCTGTGAAGGAGAGCGACTAAATACATGTCTTCTCTGCTTCTGAATGCTTATCAAGAAACAGTTTATTAAATATAGAGGCCAAGAAGGAATGGGCTACCTCTTCAGCTTCTGAGTTCTGCCCGTAATTCATGGCGGAGGGACCCGGGGTCTCGTCCCGATGTAACAGTACACAGTAGAGAGGCAGGAGGTGACCTTGCTGCCAGAATCTTGAAGGCACCACTCGGGAACCATCATGAAGCATCGAAGACCCTTAGCATCACATGTGAGCTTACAGCCTAATCCCAAGTACAGATGTCTGTCTTAGCCCAGGAACCTATGGGTCTGGGTCCTTGATGTCTGCCTCTAGGGCTTCCGCTGATCAGCTGATCAATCTGATCACTGGCATCCACTAACACGAGCCTAGAACAGGAGTCTATGCAGTGTGGTGGCCAAATTCAAGGCCCGTCAACATCCTACTACCAAAGTCATTTGGGAATGAAAAACTAGTTGATTTTGTGAAAATAAGACATTTAAAACATTGTGGAAATTAATATTAATTGCTGTGTTTCCTGTCTTATTTATTTTCATATTTCTTTAAAAATAGTATCCTGAGCCTAACTGAATCTTGTGTTGATGATGCAGGGTCAGCATTTTACATATGTGTGATTCCCTCCTTGGTGATCTCATTACTTATCGATGCATCCTTGCTGTGAAAGTAAATGCCTGAAAGGTCTTGCTTTGAGCACCTCAGGGGAATAAGCATAGACTCCGAAGGACCAGTGAGGGCAGCTTGTGAGGTAGTTAACTGCTTCAAGCCTCGGGCCCCTGGCCTGTGAAATGGGGACAATAGCACTACCACACGGAGCAGGACTTCTCAGCCTTTCTGTCACATGTGAATCACCCAGCGTCTTGCTAAAATGCTGATTCAGATGCAGACCTTCTTGGGGGCCAGGGCGGCTGAGACTCCCGTGTTTCTCACAAGCACCCAGGTGGTACTAAATGTGCTGTTGGTAAAGATGCATTTCAGAAGGCAGGGCCTTGGGGGTGTTGGGGACTGTATGGGGTGCCTGGCCTTGACCAGCTGGCCAGTCAGTGAATCAGTAATTCCTTTTCCCTCTTTTCTTCAGCTTTCCTGCTACACTGATCAGGCCGCCAGCTGTCGGGTGACTTTCACTACTGTTGGCGCCTGATTCCAGTGACCCCCTCCCCCAGTCTCATTTCCCACTAAGCACATTTGTGGGGCCTAGCACCTTAGAATGGGGTAAACTGTGGTAAGCTGCGGACCCTGAGAGGAAGTGAGGGGTGTGGTGTCTTTCTTGTCATCTACTGTCCTGCTTTGTACTGTCTGTGCCTACTGGGCAGTACGCCATAGTGGTCAAGGGCACAGGCTCGAGCTGGATCACCGGGTTCAAGTCCTGCCTCTGCTGTCAGCTGCCTGATGAGGAGCAAGTTCTTTTTTTTATTTTTTTATTTTTTTAATGTTTATTTATTTTTGAGACAGAGACAGAGTGTGAATAAGGGAGGGGCAGAGAGAGAGGGAGACACAGAATCTGAAACAGGCTCCAGGCTCTGAGCTGTCAGCACAGAGCCCGACGTGGGGCTCAAACCCACAAACTGTGAGATCATGACCTGAGCTGAAGTCGGACACTTTAACCAACTGAGCCACCCAGGCACCCCGAGGAGCAAGTTCTTAACTTCATTTGGTCTTTTTTTTTTTTCATGGTCTTTTTTTTTTTCTCTATAGCAATTAAATGACTCAATACATGCAAAATGCTTGGAAGAAGACTTGGCATGCAGTGAGTCCAAAGAAATGTTTGCTGCTATTATGAGTATCATTCCTGGGGCCAGATATAAGACGCAGAGGGAATTGATGGGAGTATCGGATGGGGGACAGAGCCTGTGAGTAACGGGTAAATACAAGCCTGTCCAGAGGTACTCACATTCCATTTTTTATAAATATTTTTCCATATTCATATATTTATTTTGAGAGAGAAAAAGAGAGAGAGAGCACAAGCATGGGAGGGGCAGAGAGAAAGGAAGAGAGAGAATCCCAAGCCAGCTCCACGCTGTCAGTGCAGAGCCCAACATAGGGCTTGATCTCATCAAATGTGTAGTCGTGACCTGAGCTGAAATCAAGAGCCAGACACCTAACCGACTGAGCCACCCAGATGCCCCAGATTCCAGTTTTTTAAAACTATGTCAGTGGTTGGCACACTCTGGTTCTCTTGCCAAACCTAGGCCTCCACCTATTTCTGTAAATAACGTTTTATTGGAGCACAGCTACACCTATTTGTCGTCTCTGGCTGCCTTTGCACCACAATGGCAGAGTGGCATAGCTGTGACAGAGCCTAAAATCCTTGTTCTCTGACACGTTACGGGAAAAGCTTGCCAGCCCCTACACTACACCATGTCCCAAGTAAACCAAGGCTCTCTTGGAGGACACATTTGGCCAACAGCCCCAGGCATGGATCTCAGCAGGGGTCTTCTTAGCTTATTTCAGGGGCTCCTGATCTTGTTCAGTGTGATTGAGGCTGATGGATAAGCAGTACATGGAAAAATAAAGCGTCGATTTACCCAGTTCCTTGCTACTCCGAGACAAAGCCCCGGCCCTGAGCCTGGCGTCTCTTAATAGGCATTTCACACAGTCTGCCCTTTATGGGATGATTGTTGCCTTAGTGGCGAAAGAGGGTCTCAGCTTAGTGTAGGGTTAACTCCTCTGAGCCCTGGTCCACAGCCATCATTTAAGGAGGCACTTGCCAGTTACTCGTGAGGTGGTGAGACAGCGGCCACCCTTTTACCATGTTGGTTTGTAGATGAGGAACTGATTGAAGGAGGCGGAGGGACTTGGCTGACGTGACTAGTCCAAGTCCAGGGTTCTGACCTCCCCCCTTGAGTGCATGGCTCTCTGCTGCCCCTTGCTTCGGGAGCTGCCCTGCGCCCCTACCCTGGAGGGTGGGCCATGTGGAGAGCAAGATTCAGAAGCCAGGAAGCAAGGTCTGCCTGAGCAACTTAGGTGCGTAGCACAGTCCTGGGTGAATACTGGTGGAACAGGTAAGCCCTGCTCCTGGCTGCTCACTATGCAAACGGGGAAGCCAGTGGCAGTTTTGCACAGAGGAAGTGATATGCCCTTTTGAGCAATTCAGATTATTACAAGCTCTGGACCCCAAGGGCCTGGCTCACTTGAGCTCTAGCCTGATTGGCAGCAGCCGGATTCATCTAGTCCCTGCTGAATTTAAAAAGCTTCTTTTTATCTAGACATCAAAGTCCATGTAGTTCTAAAGCATCCTCTAAGATGACACGCATAGCCACAGGCCTAAGAAATCAGGCAGGAGGCACATCTAGAAGTGGGATGCAAGCTTTCCCTTCTCTACCCCTAACTTCGTAGCCTTCTTACTCTGTTTTCTGTGCAGCAGCAGCAAGCCAGAGTTTTATACATTTTTAATGTGTGTGTTTTTTTTTAATTTTTGAGAGAGAGAGAGAGAGAGAGAGCATGAGTGGGGCAGGGGCAAAAAGAGAGAGGGAGCAGGCTCCAGGCTCTGAGCTGTCAGCACAGAACCCAACTTGGGGCTCGAACTCACAACCGTGAGATCATGACCTGAGCCCAAGTTGGATGTTTAACCGACTGAGCCACTCAGGCGTTCCAAGAGTGATTGTTTTAAAAATATAAATGGCAATGTATTACTCCTTTTCTCAGAACCTTCCAATGGCCTCATTTTAAACGCAGAGCACCTTCCATTTATGGTGAAATCCAGTCTCTGTCAGATGGTGTAGTGAGGTTCTCTGCACCCGCCACTCTTCCTCAGTGCCCCAGGCTCTGGCTACGTGGAGTCCCACACACCACTCCCCCCCCCCCCCCCCCCCCCCCCCCCCCCCCCCCCCCCCCCCCCCCCCCCCCCCCCCCCCCCCCCCCCCCCCCCCGCAGGGGCTCAGCCGCTATAAGGGCTGCTGCCTGCCCTGGCTTGCCCCAGCAGTAGCCTCCAGGGACCACCTTGTCACGTGAGCCCTCAATCAGATGTCAGCCCTCCCCATCTCTATCACTGTATTCTCTTCCTTCCTTTTAAGCAGTATTAATCATTTTGTGATCGTGTATTTCTTTTTCTGTCAGCCTCTCCTTGTTAGACTCTAAGCTCCTTGAGGGCAGAGCTCATTGATTTTATTTTACCAGCACCGGCACCTGGCACATAGTAGGTGCTTCGTAACTACTTGGTGAATGAATCCATCTCCTCTCAGTTTCATTTAATTTATCTGATTTCTCTGGACATCCTCAGATATGGCTTGGAATGTGTTTTGCTCTGGGCATTGCCCTGTGCTCTCTGGTCCCAGCGATCTGGGATTTGAGGAACAGGAGTGGAGCTACATGGGTGCCAACCCCACAGCCCCCACAGATGTGTCTGGAGGTTTTCACAGCCCCCAGGGAAGTGAGCAGTGAAATGGCCTGGAAAGAGAATGCTGTGCGGGGCCCCTGGGGGCCTATCTCGGCACCAGCTCTACCAGCATCTCTGTGACTGGGGGACAGGAACCTCTGGCCTGCCGCTACTGCACTCGTATGCAGGAATGTCTTAGTGAAGAGGAATGAATTACTGATCCACACAACATGTGTACCTCTATATAGTGCTGCGGGCAAGAACCAAACATCATAAGGAATCTATACTGTGTGAATCTGCATGTATAAACTCTAGAGAATGCAGACTAACCTATAGCGACAGGAAGCAGATGGGTGGCTGCCTGGAGAGTGAGAGAGAGGTGGGCTGATGTCCACCATGGCTGATGGCCGTGTGATGGGCTCTTTATGCTGGCGCACATCAAATCGTATGCTTTAAACATGCGGTTTCTTATATGCCCAATATACCTCCGTAGGGCTGTTAAAAATAACTCCAAGTTGGCCACCAGTGACCTGTGGGACAAACCCGGCCTCTGGCCTGCCAACTAAAAATAGGCTTTTTTTTTTTACATTTTGAAAGTCATAAAAAGAAACCAAAAAAGCCAAACATACAGACCTTGTATATTCTGACAGAGTCTAAAATATTTGCGGTCTGTCCCTTTGCAGAGCACGTTTGCTGACCCCTGGATGAGAACAATAATTATTCACCTGTGCTCTTGGGAGCCCCAGGGACTGGCTTCCATGGGGAGTTTGGGGGGCGGGGGCAGCCTCACAGTGACCCCATCCACTGCAGCAGCTCGGATTTCTTTGGATTCCCAGTAAGACTTCACTGGTACAAAGGGTTTAACTGCTTTAAACAGTTAAACAAAAATGTTGAAAAGTCTCTAGACCAGTCAACTTCTGAGTGTGAGATAGAATCCTATTTTAAAAACTGTATAATTATCTGGCTTACTAATTTGGTTGACTTGGGCTATTTAAATTAATGCAAAATTGGAAATGGGAGTAGTTTGGAAAAATGCCATCTTATTTTGCAGTAGAAATTAGCTGTTCTTAGTATATTTTTTAATGAACCCCCCAGGACCTTTGTAATTAAAGAATGTATTGGAATCCTTGAAACGAACACAGTTTTGTAGGTAAGTTAAACCTTGTCCTGTTTGTTTTTTCTAATTTTTTTTTTTGGCCAGACTTTTCTTCCCAGATAATGCAGAGATAAACCACGTAAATTTAAACCTACCTTAAGTCAAACAGGCATACGTTTTGAAATAATGAAATTGGAACCAGTTCTGTTGAATTTGCTGGAAAATATAATGCGATCACGGCTCTTGCCAAAAAAAGTATTTATTCCCAAGCATCCCTCTCTCTCCCCCACTTTATTCCCCTTGGGGGAAAACTTGGGTAGGAAAGACCTTGTCAGGATTCCTTAGAGGGCCACGCTGGCCAGAGGCAGGAAGCAGGTTGCTTGTCCTCCAGAGGGGCCCTCCGGTACCTGTAGGGGCATAAGCCCCTCAGGGGCAGTCGCTCAGCCCTCCTCAGTGCCCCGTGCATGTCTTCTTCTCTGGCTCCACTCCTGGCACTTGTTCAAGTGCAGTCACATCACATAGCCTTTCTGCCAAGTTGAAATACGAGCGTGGAGTTGGGGTTGGGGGAAGGAAGAGAAACCAAGTGCAAAGAGAAATAGTAGAAACAAACCATTGGCTTTTAAGTTCTAAGGACTATGGTGCAGGTGACATAAGGATTGTTCAGAAATGGTGTTGGTTGCATGCTAACTGTAACCGAAGCCACAGTGCTGTCCACTGTATGCACATCAGTGTGTGGTAAGCAAGTGAGTGCAGGTCTGAACATCACCTTCGGAGCTCAGAGAAACCGTGGGCAGCCTTTTTTCCTGTCTCATCAGCTTTGTGGTCTGTTGGTTCTGTTGCCTGTTTCATCTTAAACCCATTGAGATTTCATTGTCCATTGGCAGAGAGAACATGTTCTCCTTGTCATACTTGTCAGCCCAGAAACACTGATTAGAAACAGTCTAGAGCAGCTGGAGGAGCCCTGGCTGGAGCAGCCGGCGCCCAGATTCTAATTTCAGCAGCACTCACTGACCACATGTCCTCTCAGTTCATTTGCCCTTGGGTCTTGCTCTCCTCATCTGTAAAATGAGGCAGAGGACTGAATGTTCTCTTGTTTTAGTCCCTAGAGTTCCATGATTCTATAATCTAAACTCCTTCTTGGCCTTCTCTAATTCCTTCGAGAGCGAGGGCACAGCGAAGATGGCCTACAGGACAACTTTATGGGCCATCAGATACAGGGCAGAGGGATGGTAATTGGGCCAGGCCAGGCACAGAGTCCATAAAACCAACTGTCCAGGAAAAGGATAAGGTTGCTGTGACTTAGTGGCCACGTGTGTAAAAGAGATTTAAAGGATTCGTTGACCATAAACTCATGTGAGCCAACAGTGTGGGAAGCTGCCAAGAATTGATAATGGACCTTCGTTCAGTTAAGGCATAACATGTAGAATGAAGGGCCGGTAGTTCGCATCCATCTGAGAGCACCTAGCGTACTCCAGTCCCTGCTGATGCTCAGGGTATGTGGGGGCACTTCCCTCCCTCTGAGGCCGGCAGTGCTGAGGGCGGGGACTGCAGGGCTAGGCGGGTGAGGCTCCGTCCTGGCTCTACACTGATGAGCTGTGTGACTGAAGGCAGGTGCCTTAATCTCCCTATGCTTCTGTCGTCTCATCTATAAAATAAGAGGGAATAATGGCACCTACTTGATGGTCCCTATGAAGATCATGTGAGTTAATAAATACAAAGCTGTTAGTTTTATATTTCTGCAATGTCAGGTATTCATTAATGTGTGTGTGTTAGTTTTTGCTGTTACTGATGTTATTATCTAGGCAAATTAGAGCTTTGGGGTTGAAAGGAGTAAAGTGTGGTGGGCTCAGAGCCCTGCTTTATGAAGGCTGATGGAAGAAAATGACATGCCTGGCCAAGAAAAAAAGGCTTGACTGAGATGGGGCGGGGGCAAGGACTTCAGAAGGGTAGCCAACAAGTTAGGAATCAGATTTGTCCTGAATGACCCTCTGAAGGGCAGGTAATGAACGGGCAGCTAGTGAACTTTCTGAGCTTTCAAAGAGTCACAGGAAGCTTCTTAACTCAACTACCAGTGCCATGCAACAGTGAGGTGAGCCACTTGGGAAGCCATTAGCCCCCTATTATTGTTGGCTGCAGGGACACCGGCAAGGCTTTGAGGGAGGTATCACTGATGCCAGGAGGACGTTGGACTGCCAAAATTGTAGCAGTGACTCAGAGGTTCTGCGTTTGTAGAATGCAGGTGGATGTGGAGAAAGAGGAACTATCCTATAACTCAGTAATTGCACTACTAGGTATTTATCCAAGGGCTACAGGTGTGCTGTTTCAGAGGGGCCCATGCACCCCAATGTTTACAGCAGCACTATCAACAATAACCACAAGATAGAAGGAGCCCAAATGTCCATCAGTGGATGAATGGATAAAGGTGTGTGTGTGTGTGTGTGTGTGTGTGTGTGTGTGTGTGTGTGTAATGGAATATTACTCGGCAATAAAAAAAAGAATGAAATCTTGCCATTTGCAACTATGTGAATGAAACTAGAGAGGATCATGCTAAGCGAAATTAGAGAAAGACAAATATCATATAACTTCACTCATGTGAGAGCTTTAAGACACAGAACAGATGAACATAAGGGAAGGGAAGCAAAAATAATATAAAAACAGGGAGGGAGACAAAACATAACAGACTCTTAAGTATGGAGAACAGAGGGGTACTGGAGGGGTTGTTGGAGTGGGGACGGGCTAAGTGGGTAAGGGGCATTAAGGCATCTACTCTTGAAATCATTGTTACACTATATGTGAACTAACTAGGATATAAATTTTTAAAAAAATTTTTAAAAGAAAAAAAAGAAGGCAGGTGGAAAGGGGCAGGAAGCAGAGGGACAGGAAGGGACACTCCAAGGAGCAAGGTTTTATTCATGGGCTGGTGCTACCAATAAAACGTTCTGGGGGGCACCTGGGGTGCTCAGTTGGTGAAGCATCCAACTCTTGGTTTCAGCTCAGATCATGGTCTCACAGTCCATGAGTTTGAGCCTTGCCTTGGGCTCTGTCTGACAGCATGGAGCCTGCTTGGGATTCTCCGTCTGTCTCCCTCTCTCTGCCTCTCCCCTGTGGCTCTCTATCTCTTTCTCTCTCTCAGCATAAATAAAAACATTAAAAAAGAAATAAAGAAAGCATGTTGGCCAGTTGACTGCTCTTTTGTGAAGGCCGGGCTTCATGCCTAAAGTAACAGATACAGCCTCGGACCCCATGGACCAATTCTAACTCACAGACATTTTTCTTTAACCAGCACAATATTTTTTAAATTGGGGAAGTTTTCCACTCTGGAAGGTTCATCTGAAAAGCCAGAACTGCGGGCTTCTCTTGACAGAGCAGATGGTGTGGCAAATTGGACCCTTAATGCCTCACGTGCCAAACACTGGCTGGAGCTTAGTGGTGGCTGCACCGACGTACGGGTTAGGGGATGTTCTGGGGATGACAGTCCTTCCAGAGCCTTCTCTAACCCCTCTGGCCCTCAAAGTTATTTGAGTATTTGACCTTGTACTGGGGAGGCAGGGGAGAAGATACTTTTGTCTAGTCCTCTCAGAGAATAGGTTTCCTATGATGAGGGTAAAGCTCAAGAAGGAACTTTGAGTGCAGTCCTGAATTCCATGTTTGATCCAGGCCAACTCGCCTGTCAAATGGCCTCTTCAGGAGTCTGGCACTTTTTGAGGCATAAGGATGGGCTGAGCGGAAGGCCAAGTTCCTTTTTCCCTCTTGCAGCTCACGCAGGAAACCCAAGTTCTTAAAATCTTTGTTAGATTCAGAGACTTTTCTTTTCTTTCTTTCTTTCTTTTTTTTTTTGAGCCCAGCCCCTGAGCACTTTCCAGTCAGCAGCCCAGCCCTGATAGGAGCTTCCAGAGCTGCCTCTGACAAGTTACATTGCGGGTGAAACTAAGCTTTCTTTTTTGGGTTGGCAGGGAGGGGGTGGGAGTGGCATTCTTTAGGAAGTGTGCATGGCAGGAAACTCTGCACCTTAATTACCTTAATGTAATAAAGTCTTCGGGTTCCTTTCCACAACTCCGCTGACAGACCCTCCCATGGCTGCAGTTGGAAACCGTAGCTCTGTGTTACGTCCATGCAGACACTGGGGTGGTCCTTGGGCGTAGCGTTGATTTATTCTTTTTTTTTTTTTTATACTGAAGTGATTTCCAGTCTGTGTTCCAGGGAATGGCCCGAAAGCTTGAGTTGGTTCTCAGAATCTAGGTCAATGTTAAACACATTTGCCTGATGGTAAGCTCCACCTGGGAATTTGTTAAATATCCAGATGCCAGGGACTCCCCTCAGGCTCGCCTCCTCAGAATCTCCAGGGAATTGTATGTTCAGCAAGTGCTCCCAGTGATTCGTTTAAGAAGGCAAGTTTGGGACACACTGTGCTAGCTAGTCACCCATTTTCCTACAACAGGAAAACCTTAATTGCTTCCTTTCCATGCACGGTGCTCGGCTGCTGTGGAGTCAACAACCACCTCATGTTGTGAGAGATACTTAGGCCCTTGTTTTATGAGGCTCAATCCTGAGTCTGGGCCCTTGATTTCCAGGGCAGCACACCAGCCTCTTGGTGCATCCCCCACAGATCTGCCTTTTCATTTCCATAGTCGTAGCAAGTCACCTAAATAAGTCCAAGCAAGGGTACAGTTAGCTGACCCAGGTCCTCGGGAACGCTTGCCTTCTAGCTCAGTCACTCATATGCGACACTTTGCAGAAATGTGAGTGGCCACAGAGCACTGCCACAGAGCCTCATGAAGCACGTATCCGTTTCACGGGAGGTAAAACAAAGCCTGAGAGGTGTTTAGGAGAACCGAACCCACCATAAGGTACTGATGAGTGATTCGTCTCGTTGTCTTTCTTGGGCTGACCATTTATGCTTTAGAAAAGTCAGTGATGGTCCAAAAGTTTGGATGATAAATGGGAGAGTTTTGGGCCTTGTCCCAGGTGGTTGGGGAGGCATTTGAGGAGCCTCAGGGTGGAGCGTGGTGCCTCGGTGCCCCTCCTGAGAACCGCCAGCAGTCGCCTGCTCTGTCAGAGACTGGCAGCCCTCCCAGAGGCATAAACAGCTGAGTGCGAATGAGTGCAGCTGTGAGGAGGAAACAGATAAAAGTAACATGGGTGAAAAGAGGCCCCTTGTGCTCAGCAGAGGGTCTCCTCCAAAAGCCAGGACTGGCTTGGGTAGCAGGGGGCTGAGGCAGCCAGCGAACATCCTGAGGGCGGGGTGCTTCTGGAAAGTTCTGAAGCGCTGCCTGCCTGCTCTAATTGTGCTGGGATGAGTTCATTTGTAACTCTTAGTAAACACAGCTGTTGTGGTTGTAATTTGCCTCAAGGCTTTTTACTATTACTCCAACCCTAACAGTTTGGCAGCCTATCTGGGAACAATGGTGATTAGGGGAGGGGAAAAGAAGTTGCTATCTGAGAACCGAGAGGGAGAAGAGCGGTGGCTGTCCATGGACAGAAGCCACAGAGCGAGTCCCAGTGTGTGAAAGCCATGCTTTGTGGACAGGGGGACAGCATCCCAGGTGGTGACCAAAGGGACTTAGGTGCCCAAACGCTGAACAGCATGGGGAGAAGTCCGAGAACCTGTGCAGAAGGTGGTTGCAAAACCACGGCAAGATTGTTCATTCAAACAAAGAAAGGGTTAAGACCGTTCTTAGAGCGAGAGACCTAATCCTGGGAACTTAGGACGGCCCGAAAGTCCTGGCTTTCTGAATGTGATTGGGCACAGATGTGTAAGAATAGCTGAAATGGTGTATCCATGGTATTTTTCCTCCTATTAGACACTATTAAAGCACAGCCTATAGGAAAACTGTTTCGGATGAGATTCTAGGTATAGTCTGAATTCCTCCAAAGGCAGAGTTGCAGCTTGAGGGGACATGCCTATACCCGGCCATGCCGCGCAGCAATGGCTGGGCCAGCAGCACAGAGGGGCATTGTTGGATCCTGAGGTGCTGAGGACTGGGGCAGAACTGGGGCCGGGAGTGTTCCCAGACCTCCCTGCAGCTTCTCAGCCTGGCTGAAGTGGTTCAGTCCCAGGGGACTTGAGAGATTGGCAAGGACGCTGCCACCCTCCCAGCTGTAGGAAGGCTGCCCGCAGAGAGGAGCTTGGATGTCTTCATTCTTTCTTTGGTTTAGGAATGCACGTTCCCCCAGGCTGTCCCAGGTTCATCCTGGGAGAGTAAAGTTCATTCCCCAGGAGCACTGCTGGGAAGCAGTTCAGACATACCTGGGAAACGGATGCCTTTAAATGAGTTCCCTGTGGTATGTGCATCATCCCTTGTTTGGAAGCTCAGCAAAGAGAGCAAAATTGTGGCTGTAGGAAGAAATCAGAAATGTGGATTTCTGGCCATTCCTGAGAGAGGAAAGCAAAGTAGCGGTATTCTTATAGAAGGAAGTGGAGAAGCACTTAAAAAATCTGGGGATGTGGAGTCACTTAAGCCTGTTGAATGTGCTGGGCCAGTTGAAGGCAGTTTGACCTCTTCCTGCTGCTGTCTGCACTGCCATGGCAAAAAGGCACGCGGGCTGCTAGTGTGACTTGGCACCCGGGTTGTTTCTCATTCCCACTGGAGTCATTGAGAAATAACTTTTGGTAGAAGCAGAAACCATGGAATTTACACTGTGGAACCTGCTACAGTCACTGAAAAGTCCTATCATTGAGACCATGAGACAGGTCGTGCAAGGGCAGAGCTCATTGATAGAGTTTTATGTGAAAAATATAGCGTGGGAGCGTATGTCACCCTGGGGAGTGTTTATTGGAAACGCCATCCACCATTGTATTATATGAAGAGGTATCACAACGTGGAGATACAGTGATACACCAGTGTAGAAAAAAATTAGAAATGTACCGTGTGTGCTTCTGAAATCATATTTAGTGTCTATATACAATTTCATACTTCAATAAAAATCATATAAGCAGCATATGCTCATAAAATCTGGCTGTGCAGCCCTAAGTACTGAGTCCATCTGTAGTCGAGATAAGTCAGGACTCCCCGCAGGAATCCTGGTCCAGCCTCTCGGGACTGTGGGGCTCCAGGGAACACTGGCATTTTCCCTGCTCATGTGGAATGCTTATAGCTGGCTGGCCTTAGCTTCTCCCGTCCCTGATTCTATTTCCGACTAGATGGAGCCCCTTTGGGAAGTGATGATGGTGACTGCCAATATTGGGGCACTTGTTACGTGCCAGCCATGATTCTCAAAACCGTGCTCTCAAGTCAACACCGGTATTAACCCTATTTTCAAGTGAGGCCCCAAGGCAGGTGGAGGTGCAGGTCCCTCGGGCTGAGTCCAGCTTTGGATTGAAGGGACAAATACTGGAACCAGTCCTCTCGATGGCCTCCTAAGGAATGGGCTCTCTCTGTGGCAGCTGCTTCTTTCTCGTGTACATCTCCTCACATCCCAAGAGGCCGAATTAAATCCATGATAGCATAGGACACATTTCAACAAATAGTTCTGTAGGATTCTGAGTGGAGAGCTAGTGAAACTGAATGGCTGAGACTCCTTGGCCTTCGTCTCAAATCTAAAGACCTCTAATGGTAAAATCCGGCCATTTTTATTATGTGTAAGTTTGTTGTAATGACTGCTGTCATCTAGGACCAGTTAGGAACCTGCTTGTATGTCAGGACTTGCAGAGACATGTCTGCCCTCTGGGAGGTCGGTCAGAGACGGAAGTACAGACCTGGCTGTGTAAAAAGTAGGGGAGATTGGAAAATGAAATCAAACGCTAGCCGATAGAGTACTATGTGGTTTTGAAGGACAAGTGAAGAGTCTGCAGACAAAACTCATAAGGCGCAAGTGCTGGTCCAAGTGCCCTTGGTTTGGGGAAATCTACCTCATTTTCTTAATTAAGTTCCAACAGGCATTTCCTCTAGTGGAAGGCAGAAGAGAGGGCCAGTGGTTATGGCTGGTGGGAGGGAAGGGGCTTGGAAAGCCTTGACCTCTGTCCTCCTCTGTCCCCAGGCTGCTGAGGGGTGTTGACTGCAGAGTGGGAGTCTGTAGGGCTACCACATAGACTTGTCCGCTGCACAGGCCCAGAGGACACCATTCCCACTGCATGGAATGAAGTAAAGCAGGGTACACCCTTTTGTTCCAGACCAATTAGTGATCATTCCAGGTCCTCAGAGCTGACTATGGTTTGGCCAGGGACCTCCTGATGGTGTAATGCCAGGCAGCCAGGAGCTTCCCAGCAGCCCTCTGAGACAGCACCATTACTGCATTTTCCCAGGAGGAAATCCAGGTCTGGGAGACAGGAAATTCGCACCCTGTCCAAGAGAGGCTGCACCCAGTCTAAAGGCCTCTTTTTTCTTATTTCCCCTCTTTCCTCCCTTCCCCCTCCTTTTTTCTTTTCCTTTCTTTCCCTTCCTCCCTTCCTCTTTTCCTCCTCACTTCCCTTTTTTTCCTCCCATTAAAATTTTTTTTTTTTGGTTCATTGTCTAGAAGTGATGTAGATCATTTGCTGCTGCAGTTGATGCAAAGAATTTGTCCTAAATCAGTGTCTCTTTATTTTGTTACTTGGAACTCCATGGTGGTGTTTTCATGGAGTGGCATTTGGGTCATTTAAACCAGTGGCAGTCTGAGTAATAACTCGGAGAGGCAGATGTGTGGCTATTTTGCAGATAAGTCGCTCACCATTTGGACCACAGAGTGATTTCAGGCACCTCTAAGCACAGAATACCACCTCATCCCGAAGAACCTTGCTGGTGAGCCATGGGTAGGAGGCAAAGGATCCCTCATCCTTACCCAGTGGCCTAGAACTACCAGGCTTCCTTTCGTTCTTCAGTGGAGACCACGGTCCAAAATAATACATTGGTTTTGCTTACTTACATTTTGTGAGAATGTACTGGCTCCTGATCATAAGCCGAGGGTAGGGCCTCCCAACACGAAACTCAGTTGGCAGCCAGGGTGAGTGTTTCTACCAATGCCGTCCAAGGTGCACTGACCTCCGTAGGCTGATCCCAGCTGTGACCAAATTGCATCAGTGCCTCAAGCATGTGCTTAACCTGCAGATGGGCTCAGAGCACCTGTTATGCCTGACAGGAGAGTCAGACAAGAGATGCTTGTGAAAATACTGATTAAACTATCCCAAGCTGGACAGTGTGCCCATGAACTTGTCCCTTAGATCCATCAGAAGTGCATTCGGCTGAAATGAGCAAAATGTCTCACCTGTATTGCATCAAACAGGGCTTATCCCTCTCACATAACAAGGTCTTGGGGTCAGCCGTTGGGGGTAGCGGCACTTGTGCACATTAGAAACACCAAAGACCCAGGCATCTTCTGTCCTGCTTTGTCATCCTTATTAGTACATTGGCCTGCTGTCTTCTGATCACAAGGACTGCTACAGCTCCAAGCAGGCTCCATATCTGTGGTCAAAGCAGAACGAAGGGTGAAGGAACGGGAGCCAGCTGTGTCTGCCTTTTATTAAGAAACAAGCTTCGAGGCTCCTGGTGGCTTAGTCAGTTAAGCCTCAGACTTCGGCTCAGGTCATGATCTCACATTCATGGGTTTGAGCCCCACGTTTGGCTCTGTGCTGACAGCTCAGAGCCGGGGGCCTGCTTCCGATTCTGTCTCCCTCTTTCTCTGCCCCTCCTCGCTCATGGCCCTGTCTCTCTCAGTCTCAAAAATAAATAAAACATTAAAAAAATTAAAAAAAAAAAAAAAGAAAAAGAAACAATCTTCCTGGGGCACCTGAATGGCTCAGGGATGGTTAAGTGTCCAACTTAGGCTTGGGTCATGATCTCGCAGTTCATGAGTTCCAGCCCTGCTTCAGACTCTTTACTGACAGAGCGGAGCCTGTTTAGGATTCTCTGTCTCCCTGTCTGTCTCTGCCCCTCCCCCATTTGCACTTGCTCTCACGTGTGAGCTCGCTGTCTCTCTCTCTCTCTCTCTCTCTCTCTCTCTCTCAAAAATAAATAATAAAAAAATATTTTAAGTAAACATTAAAAAAAAAAAAGACACAGAAACTTCCCCTGGTTATCTTTCCCGTATATTTCTCATCATTCACCCTGGGTCACATGGCCATCCTTGGATGCAGGGGAGGCAAGGAAAGTGGAGGAGAGGACAGTTGTCATTGGCTTATCAATCAGATTCATTGTGTCCCAAGAGTATTCGGATTCTTATAATAAGGCAGAGGGAAGGGAAATGGAGTTTGAGTGTATGGCACATTCACTTACCCATTTCTGTCATCAAAACTGACAGTTTGGATGGCACAGCACGGAAGAGACTGTATTGGTAGAGATAAAGTAAAATGCCTGTGTCCTCCCAGGGCTCTGCCTTTCCCAGCTTGTGTGACTTGGTTTTTTTTTTTTTAAGGGATCCCACCATCAAAACCGGTAACTTTTTTCACAGTTTGGTCCTTTCTCCTCAACCTGTTTCCCCACTCCTCTTCTCTAGTTCAGAACTGTCACCAGCTTCTCTTGCACAGAGCACTGGCTAATGCTCACACCAGATGTGTGTCCCGTCAGGTACTCAGGCTTTGTTCTAGCACAGTCCTCAGCAAAATCCATGTGGCTTCTATACCCAGCATAGGCCTAGCCATTTTGCCTAGCTCTCCGCACTGCAGGCTACTGGTTCACCCTGCTCAGCTCTAAATTCATCCTTTCTAACTGCACTGTGAAAATGGATCTGGGCCCTAGAAATGCTTTTTCTTTGCAGCTGGCACTAGAGCATGGTCGGTAGAGGGTGCTGGAAAGATATTGCAGGAGGAAGAGGATTTTTGTGCCTGGTTCTCTAACGGCCCCTGCATCACCCGGGTCCTGCAGCCCTGGAGGGGACATGGGGACTTCGAGGCTGCGCAGTGGTGTGTGAGGCAGGAGCTTATCAGTTGGGAAACAGAGCCTGTGGCAAGGTTGCAATTTTTTTTATAGATCTCTCTCTCTTATTTACTCTTACCAAAGTCAGATTTAACAGGCTGTCCAGCCATGTAAATGTAGAAAACTATGGAGGCAGGATGTGCCAATTCGGAGCATGGGCTTTAGAGACAGATCAGGATTCGTTTCCAGGCTTTAGCACTTCCTCGATGTGTGCTTCTCTACCTGACACCTCCCTGATCCGAGCCTTAGTGTTCCCAGCCATACAGTGGGTGGGGGTAGTGAGTACTGACCCGCAGGATCATCTGGATTACTTGAGCTCATTCTAGCAGTGCACATATGTAGTACAGTGCCGGGCACATAGTAATATCGCCATGGATACTCACTTGATGATGCTGTGGCTGTTGTGGAGGCACCCCGGCTCTTGGGGTGGCCGGACTAGAGAATTCCTTAGTGCTCCTCACTCAGCATCCTGGCTGCAGCCGGCGGGCACCTGGCTGCAGGCCTCCTGACTTGCCTCATCCCCTTACCTGCTTTCTCTGCTGCCTCCTCTCCCTCTTCTCTGCTCTTCCCTCTCTCTCCTCTTCTTTTTTCTAGTGCTTCTCTCCATTCTTTCTCCCTCTATGCAAGCTTCTTTTGTAATGAATTAACAACATTTGATGAAACAGTTTAGAAATATTTGCTTAGGGCTTTACAGAAACATGTGCATTGTTCTGAATATTTTATTCTCGTGTGATGACTCGCTAGTATTACTTGTCTCCAGGGTCAAGTGTTCCCTTCTAGTTTTGTTCTTTCAGAAATGAGATAAGAAGGAAGCGTGATTCTGGCCGTGACCCAAAAGACAGATGAGTCATGGCTCAGGAACAGACACAAAGGTCTCAGTGTAAGCGGTTTCTTGCCCTTGTGGGGAAACATCTGTAACTTTCGAGGGCTCCCCTTCGCCAGCTGGATATGGAGTTCAAAGAATCGAATTTCATGCAGGCAAACCAGCCGACGGCGGCGGGGCGCTAGCACCCAGAAGAAGCGGTTGTGTGGGCAAGTGCCGCCTCTGATGCAGCCAGGCCTCCCACCGGCCAGCGGCGGGGCCGCGCCACGGCTTCCTGACGGCAGGCACCCAGGGCTCTTGTTCACATGTGGGTCCCCAGTGCCCGCCAGGCCCCGGCCACAGGAGGAACAAAATAATATTTGAAGAGAGTGGAATGTGAACATGTGGACCGGTGGACCCGGAGAAGCCTGCTATTGATTCCATAAAGAGCAGCTCCAGCCTCTTTCAGGAAAGAAAAAAATAAAGAGTGGTTGGCACTCTGGAGCTGTGTTGCCATGGCAGAGGGATTAGGCCGTGGGTTCTGGATGTGGTCCTGACCCCATCAGTTGCCCCATGGACCCAGACACAGTTTAACCTCCACAGACTCTGCTTTGTTAACAAGAACGACACCAACAGTGCTCAGGTCATAGGGCTGTAGGGATGAAATAAGGAAGGTCAAGGAGGACTTAATTTAGTGTCTGCCATGCAGTAAGTTCTCAAAGGAAGGTTTGCTGGCAGCTTCCTCTCCTTCAAGTCCAGGAAGGTGTCACTCAGACTTAGAGATTCTTAGCACTGAGAAAGGGATTGAGATCATTTTCTGGTCTGCTCTCTCCCAAACCTGTTTACCCACCAACTTTTTTAAACTTCATCAGCAAACAGGGATAATAGTATGCATCTCATGGGGTTTGGGGCAGGAGTAAGCTCCAAATATACACGCAGTGTGGTTCCTGGCATATAGTAAATGTGCAATAAATGGTAGCTGTTACCTACGGCATCTTTCACTCAGCACCAAATCCTCGCTGTGACTGCACTTACGTTAGAAAACAGCTTTATGCCATTACAAGGCAGGGAACCTTCGCCGGGCTTGCTGTGCTAAGGTTGTGTGGAAGGAGGGGACACTGATAAGAGGCAGACCGCTCCCCTGTCCCCTCACCCCCCAGCACCTGTAGCTTTCACAAGCCCCCTGTTTGCTCTGAGCTTCGCTTTCCTTAACTACCACCGGCAGGTTTGCTTTGGAGATGTCAGAGGCTAAGGGTGTAAGTGTTGGGGCCATACCAGAATGGGAGCCGTTGTTCTTAGGATTCTGTCTTGATTCAGGGCTCTTTTGCTGCCATCTGTGTGGTTGGCTGTTGCCATAGTTAGCTATTTGTGTGTTTGCCCTGCACTAGCCAAGTGGGTTATATTTCAGTTTCTAACTTTCCACGGGGTAAGAACCTTGCTTCATTTATTCAAAATATGTGTGTCCTGGGTACCAGACATTGTTCTAAGGCCTGATACTGTAAGGTAAGTAGGTTGTACACTTGCCTTCAAGGAGCTTATATTTGAATAAGGAAAAAGAAGGCACTAGATCACTAAATAATTATATAGTACAGGGAAATGTTGTATAAGCAATAATAAAACAAAGTTAGGACATGGAGAATGATGGAAGCCCCCCTCTTTTGAGTGGGGTACTCTTTAATGTACCCTTGCCCTCCAAATTCTAAAGCCCTTAAAATTAGGGCTTGTGTCATTTTGTGTGGAAGTAAGTTCTGATTTCCTTCTGAGTCATGGGAAGGTTGAATTCTTCTCTTTGACCTGATTATCAGGACTTTATAGAATAGTTGTAGTTCCAGGTACCCAGATACATGCCTGGAAAGAGTGGTTGGTTCCGGAAAGAGCAACATTTTTCAGAAATCCTGCCCAGGCTCCCTAATGCACGTCATATTCTTAGCGGTTTCAAAACTTGGATTCAGCTCTTGTGAACTTGGCTTTTAGAGGTCTGTTCTCTCAGTCATTTCAATTAGCAGTTCTTAAGAAGTTGATTTTAGCTGCCTCCATTCCCTGGGCCATTTCTAAGTATGAATGTAGGTCTTTTATGGGAAAAACATATTCAAAATATGTATTTTTTTAATGAAAACTGTTATTTGTGTAATAAACTCTGGTGATATGAGACCAGTTTGGGTTTTCAGGAACGTGAAAGAGCCAATATGAGCTACCCCATTTGTAATATCAGCCCTGGAGTGTGGTGGTCCCCAGCCCAACCGGCCACTCTTAGGTTACCTGGAGAGCTGGTAAAATACCTGTGCCCAGGCTCCTCCCCAGACCGGATCTCTGTCAACCAGATGCAAGCTCTTTAGGTGATTAGCGTGCAACCAAGGTTCACCACCACTGTTGTAGCAACTTTTTTGTATCTTATGGGAAGATCCAGGCTGTCAGGCAAGCTATTTCAAGGGGTGGTTTTCTTTTTTTGTTGTTTGTTTATTTTTGAGACAGAGAGAGACAGAATACGAACAAGGGAGGGGCAGAGAGAGAAGGAGACACAGAATCTGAAACAGGCTCTAGGCTCTGAGTTGTTAGCACAGAGCCCGATGCAGGGCTCAAACCCACGAACTGCGAGATCATGACCTGAGCTGAAGTCGTACGCTTAACCCTCAAAAGGTGGTTTTCAAATAGAGCGTGCATCAGGATCACCGGGAGCTCGGCAGAAACAGGGATCATCCCCAGAAATTTGGATTCAGTAAGACCTAATGGGACCTCAGAATCATAGGTATTCCAGATGATTTTGGTACAGGTAGTGGGAGAACCATACTTATAGCTTTTCAGCCTCTGCACTGCCCCCCACCATGATTCCAGGGTTGAGAACTACTATACTGGAGAGGCAGGTGTAGACATAAGGGTCTCTTGAAATAACCTCCACTTCTCAAATATCTGGTCAACCTGTGCCTTTCCAAGCATCCTGCCTTTGCTAAACATCCTGAGGCCAGCAACCCTCTGAAACTTGGAGCTACCGTGCCGCTCCCTCTGCCAGTGGCCATGACCTTCTGCACCCACACTTTGAGTTGTCTGCACAGGAGGCATCAGGTGTGTCTGCTACAAAACCTGTTTATACCACATACTTATTTGGTAATTACATAGTTCCATTAACTATTCTCTATTAACGTAAACCAATGCAATGCAACATGAAAATAAAGAACAGTCATTTTTATAACTTGGTTGTGGCTTTGGAAGTACTTGATAAAGGTCAGTCCTCCCCAAAAAAAGAACCAGATTTACTGCTAAATTATAGATGGTTGAGAAAACAGTAAAATAATGGGAAAATAAAAATCTTGAGGCTGCATTTCTCTGCAAGTACCTTTAAGTTCACATGACATTTTAAGGAAACTTGAGTGATTGCATTATAGTTTTAGGTTAAAATAAAACATGCTTGGTATATAGCCATCTGTTTTCATCTTTCGCTCCTTTAAAGGATTCTATTAGCTGATCAACTTCTCCCTCTTATGTTCAACTACTTCTTCCTCTTATGTTGATTAAGAAACAGTTGTGATGTCTGTTGTGAGGAGAGAAGCTATGGTTAGCAATTAGTGTACTAATACAGCATCAACTTTCTACTTGATTATTTCATGTTTATTTTTTAGAGAGAGAGTGTGAGCAGGGGAGGGGCAGAGAGAGAGAGAGAGAGAGAGAGAGAATCTGAAGCAGGCTTCAGGCTCTGAGCAGTCAGCGCAGAGTCCACACAGGGCTGGAGCTCACAAACCCTGAGATCATGCCCTGAGCCCAAGTTGTACTCTCAAATGACTGAGCCGCCCAGGCTCCCCTCTACCTGTTTACTTAAGCAACAGTACATAACTTATTGAATTTTCTAGTTTTCTTATAAAACAAAGCACCTCTAATTTAAATCAAACACTGAAAAGAGAAATTACCCAAGGACCTATTACTAATCTAGCTAGTGAACTGTACTTCTTTAAAGGATGTACCTTTGAGGGGCCCCTGGATGGCTCGGTTGGTTGAGTATTCAACTTCGGTTCACGTCAAGGTCTTGTGGTGTGTAAGTTCAAGCCCCTCTTCGGCCTCTGCACTGACAGTGTGGAGCCTGCTTGGGATTCTGTCTGCCCTTCTCTCTGCCCTTCTCTCTGCCCCTCTCCCCCTTGCACTTTCTGTCTCTCTCAAAGTAAACACATTTTTAAAAGTAAAAATAAAAGTTTTGCTTTGAAATTTTCCTCTTGCTGGGCGCCCTGGGCTATTTTTGGTACTGTAGTTGTTCCCTTTTGCCAGCTGCTATCCAATTGTTATTTATAAGTGGTTGATTTCATCTTTACCAGATCTCAAACCTCCAAATCAGGGGTTGGTAAACTGACCCGAAGGCCCACCACCTGTTTTTGTATGGCCCATGAGCTAAGCATGGTTTTTATGTTTTTAAATGGCTAAAATAAAATCAAAGAATAATTGTGATATGTGGAGCAATACATGTGTGTGATTCACGTTTCATTGTCCTGTAAAGTTTTGCTGGCACACATCCACACCCTTTTTTTTTTCTTTTTTTTTTTTTTTTACTACTATCAGTGGGTGCTTTCCTTCACAGTGTCAGAGCCAGGAGTTGGAACAGAGACTTCATGGCCCACAAAGCCCAAAATATATTTTTAATTCAATTTAAACTTTAAAAAATAAAATTCACCTATTTCTTCTACCTTCTCTACCCCTACCTCTGATAACCAGCAGACTGTTCTCTTTATATATTTCACATAGAAGTGAGATCATGTCATATCAGTCCTTCTCTTTCTGACTTCTCCTTCTGACTTACTTCACTTAGGATAATGCCCTTAAGGTCTCTCTCCTCCTCACAGTGTTGTCACAAATGGCCAGATTTCATTCATTTTTATGGCTGAGTAATATTCCATTGTGTGTCTATGCGTCTTTATCTGTTCATCCATTGATAGACAGGTTATTTCCATATCTTGACTATTTCTAAATAATACTGCCCTGAACATGGAGTTACATATATCTTTTTGAATTAGTGTTTTTGTTTTCCTTGGATAAATACCCAGAAGTGGAATGGCCAGGTCATAGAGTAATTCTATTCTTAACTTTTTAAGGAACCTCCATATCGTTTTCCATAATGGTGGCACCAATTTAAATTCCCACCAGTAGTGCACGAGGGTTTCCTTTTCTTCACATCCTCACCAGTACTTCTTGTCTTTTTGATAATAACCATTCTAGTAGGTGTGAGGTGATATCTCATTGAGGTCATGATTTAAATTTCCCTGATTAAGGATATTGAGCACCTTTTCGTGTACCTGTTGGCCTTCTACACGTCTTCTTTGGGGAAATGGCTATTCAGATTTTCTGCTCATTATTTATTTAGATTTTTTCTTTTGAGTTGTATGAATCATATATATATATATATATATATACACACACACGTATGTATACACACACACATATATGATATTAAGCCCCTATCAGATAGTTGATTTGCAATTATTTCTTCTCATTCTGTAAGTTTTTTTTTCCTGTAGAAGCTTTCTAGTTCAATATAATCCCATTTATTTATTTTGCTTTCATTACTTTTGCTTTTTGTGTCAGATTTTTAAAAAATGATTACCAAGACCTATGCCAAGGAGCATACCATCTATGGTTTCTTCTGCAGTTTTATGGCCCCTGATCTTATCAAGTGTATAATATATTTTGAGTTAATTTTTGTGAATGATGTAAGAACTAGCTGTCCAGTTTTTTAACACTATTTATTGAAGAGACCATCCTTTACTTATTATATGTTCTTGGCTCTTTTTTCACAAATTAATTGACTGTATATGTGTGTGTTCTCTGGTCTGTTCCATGGATCTAATGTCTGTTTTTATGCCAATAACATATCGTTGTAATTACTATAGCTTAGATACCTCCAGCTTTGCTCTTCTTTCTCAAGATTGCTTTGACTATTTGGGGTCTTTTATGGGTCCATAGAAATTTTAGAACTGTTTGTTTTATTTCTAGGAAAAATGTCACTGGAATTTTGATAGAGGTTGCATTGAATCTATATATTACTTTGGATAGTATGGGCATTTTAACAATATAAGTTTCTCCAATTCATCAACACCGAGTATGCTTTCATGAGTTTGTGACTTCTTCCATTTCTTTCATTAATGTCTTGTAATTTCTTAAAAAAAAATTTTTTTATGTCTTTTATTTATTTTTGAGAGACAGAGATAGTGCGAGCAGGGGAGGGTCAGAGAGAGGGAGACACAGAATCTGAAGCAGGCTCCAGGCTCTGAGCTAGCTGTCAGCACAGAGCCTGACACGGGGCTCGAACACATGAACCATGAGATCATGACCTGAGCAGAAACCGGATGCTCAACCCACTGAGCCACCCAGGCGCCCCTCGTCTTGTAATTTTCAACATACATGTCTTTCACCTCCTTGGTTACATTTATTCCTAGGTATTTTATTCTTTTTGATGCAACTTTAAATGGAATTGTTTTCTTAATTTCTCTGAGAGTTCATTATTATTACATAGAAGTGCAGCCAATTTTTGTATACTGATTTTATATCCTGCAACTTTGCTGAATTTGTGTATTAACTCACAAAGCCTAAGATGTTTATATCTGGCCCTTTAAGAAAAAGCTGTGGCCCCCTGACCTAAATGCCAGCTCTGCTTGAGACTCTCTGCCCTTTCAGCTGTCCTTTGGGGCAGCCACTGCTCCTGGCCCTACGTTCTTCCACTGTCCTTGAGGGCTTGCTTGGAGCCTGCCTTTAAAGGAAATGTGTTGAATGTAACTGGGTCAATTTTTCAGGGGCTCTTTGTTCACCTACTTAATTCTGGCCAATCCTCTGGTGTGTGAGAACTAAGTTCCCAGGCCTTTAAGCCATCAAATATTAATAAAATCAAACCTCCGCTTTTAAAAATGCAAATGGCTTCATAACTATTTGATTTTTTACAAATGCACATTTATTTTAAATTCCCGAAATTTACTTTTGGTGTCGCCGTTACACTTTTGAAGTTCGATCTATGATCCCTTCTGATAGATCATGATATTTGCATTCCTGAGGCCTCTCAAATTATGAAATCATAGACTAATCATAGAATTTATGAGAAAAGCAGAGTTGAGCGAGGCCACTGCAAATCTAAACATCTTTGACCCATGCCGTCATAAACCGTAGCAAGCCTAGTAAAAATGGTAGCAGAGTTTCAAAGGACACATTTAAAACCCAAAAAGTAAAATACTAGAGTAAATATACAACTTTACCCTTAAACAAATCAAACTAGCATGCTGGGGGTGGGGGGGGATGTTGGGATGATTTAAGGCTACTTTACTTGACGGAAACAGGGTAGGATGCACGGTGAGGGACGAGAACTCCACTGGGGCACTTGCATGACTTAGCCCGTGGCCACAAAACAGGCGTGTTGTGTCCTGCCGTGTCCCTGTGTGGCTTGTTGCATGCAGCTCAGTGAATGTATTTTGCTTGAAGCCGCTGTTTCTGAGAATACAGAATACTGATGTGCTAGGAAAACCACAGTGACTTATGTGCCTCACTGACATCCTTCCCGACTTTATCCTCCATGTATGAGCTTAGTGACACTGTGGAAGCACGCATTTTAGCAGAACTGTCTGTACCTCCTCCTTTATTCTCTCTCACTTCTTTTCTTTCTCCAAATAATATTACTCATGAAACAGCAGGGTTGGCAAGACAGTCTCCATCCCAATGACTGGCCCCATATCCAAGCAGATTTCAAATAAGCGTGAAAAATCTCAGGGCAGCAGTCACGTCAAGACAGCATGTGTACACCACGATGTCTATTAAATCCACAGAAAATGAAGAATAAAAGGGTGACTGGAATGCCATTAATCACTTAATCCTGCCATTTAAACCCCCTCACTTGGGGCTCCCAGTTTGGGAGCCTCTCAGCTGCTGACTGAGTAGCCTGTTCACACGGGCTCCGTTATGTGCCAATACACGTCAGACACACTGTGGTGGTGGTGGAGGGCAATAGTGTTTCTAATGCCACTAGACTGTGATGTAGCAAGGTAAGCCCCAAAGAGCAGGTTATAAACCTACATATAAAATTTTTTAAAGACACATGTAAGGTTGAGTACACTTATAAATCTATTTCAACACACATATGAGACATGACAGCAGAAAATGAAAAATCATTAATGATATGACACTAGAGAAAGATAATAAAACCACTGATGGAGAGCCTGGGTGGCTTGGTCAGTTAAGCATCTGACTTCAGCTCAGGTCATGATCTCGCGATTTGTGAGTTCGAGCCCCACGTCTGAGCTGTCAGAGCCTGGAGCCTGCTTCGGATTCTGTGTCTCCCTCTTTCTTTGCCCCACCCTATACATGCTCTGTCTCTGTCTCTGTCTCTCAAAAATAAACATTAAAAATTTTTTTTAAAAACCACTGATGACATAGAATATTGAGCATTCTCTGGAGGAGGAGGAAATACAAAAAATGGGATTTTCATATTGCTTGTTAGAAGGAAGGTAAATCTAGCATTTTTTTTACCCAGGGCTTGTAAAGTAAGATCCTGTTGTTCCTAATTGGTGGAGAAAGTATGGAACAGCTGTGCCACGCAATGCCAGAGTCTTGGAAGGTGAGATGAGGTGTGAGTAGCACCTTGTGATCAGCCAGAATCACCTCACAGGAAGCTCTGGGAGCATTTTGCTATGCTGACGGAAGTCCTTAAAAGAATGTCAGAGCAAAGATGTGTTGCCAAGTACAGTAATGGGTTATTTTTAAATGTGCAAAATTAGCTTGTGACTGGACTAAAGAGAAGCAGTTCCGTGTTGGGATATGAGCAGCCGTCAGAGGCAAAATAAGAAACGTTTGAACAAACCATTGATGGAAACTGCAGAAAGGAGTTTGAAGAAGAAAGGCATTAGAAGAAATGCCATTCAAATGAGGGACTAACTCGATAAAATAGTATCAGTTTCCCAAAATTAGAATTTTGCAGTGGGTGAGTTTATCAACTAAATTAGGAATTTTAAAAAGACAATTTAGGGCTTTTTTAGTGTCCTCTTATGAGTGACCGGGGCTGGTTCTGTCTTTCTACTCTACCATCTTTAGTAATGATGCCTATCTTCAAAGTTACCTCTCCGTCTAAGATGGCTGCTGGAGCTCCGGCCATTATGTCCTTATTCCATGTAGGATGCAAGAGAAAGAAGGGGAGGCTAGAAAGGGTCTACTTCCCTGCTGAGGCAGCCCACTTTAAAGAGCTCTCAGGGAAGTTCTAACCAGTCTTTACATCACTTCCTAAGAGCAATGGGAAATATGACCTCTTAGCGGGACTCTTGCTGCTCCAGATCAAAGTGTGGTTCTGTTGAAGTAAGAAGAGGGTAGCCCCCAGCTGTGTCTACCCCAAAGTGGTGAGGTGCTAAACTCATCTTTGTATTAAATGAAAGGGGAGGGGAGGGGAGTAGTATATGCCCAGGTAAGATGTCTGCATGGAGCATTTCAGCATAAGCACAAGTTAGGTTGAAGATGAAAATAAAACACAACAGAAATATTATCAGAGCAGGATTATGTCAGAGGTTACTTGACCAGGTATAAGATGTATATGATGCGTTCTCTTTAACAAGCTGGCACAAAGATTATCTTCTGTGGAACGGTGACAAGCGGCTTCATTCCAATCCTGATTCTGCCATGTAATTTATTAAATGGCCTTCCTGATGGAAGTGTTTTGATGTCTGTGGGCCTCAGTGTGTCCATTTGTAAGGTGTAAACAGCAGTCAGTCCTTTCCTCCTCAGATGGTTGTGAGGATCAACAGAAATGCTGCATAGACAGTTGTAGTACGAAGTCGGGAGCTCAGCACCCAGGGGCACCACACCCACTAGTCTGGCTGTGTCTGTCCAACTGGAAGTTCTCTTGAGCTGAGAGCAAGTCACCTGGCAAGCTGTGCTGCCTGCCACCTCAGGCTGGAGGGGAGGGGAGGACTCACACCCTTCCTCATGGTTAGTCCTGAGCAACACAGAGGGGTTTTTGTCGAAGGGTAACCAGAGAGAGCAGGAATAGTAGGGAAAGCAGCCCTCTCATAGCTTGAAGGGTTGGATATTCAGTTATGTACCAACAGCTCCAACGCCAGAGGAAGACTAGGTCTGTGAATGGGAGACTGTCAGCAGAAGGCCCAACAGAAGGTGAATGTTTGGGTGATTGCCAGAGAATCAGGACCCTTTCTACACAGAACTCTGTGATCTCAGCAGTCCTACTGATGAGAAGTGAGGAGACAGCACAATCACCAGCTTGACTTCATGGGGATCCGGGCTGGGGTTTGAGAAGGATCCACAACGAAATGACTAAGGGGGAGGCAGAGAACTAAAATGCCAGGGTAGAGCTGTCGAAAGCTTAGAAGTTGCCACCCTTACCCCAAAAGTCAAGGACAACAACAAAAGATTTCTCCTTACTTTTGAGAATTTGAAAACTTTTCTAAGAATAATTATAGTGACTCTTCTTTAAGTGGAAAATTTATCCATTTATCATAGAAAAAATTTAAGTTTATTAGTTTTGAGAGAGAAAGTGTAAGTGGGGGAGGGGCAGCGAAGGGGGGAGAGAATCCTAAGCAGGCTCCGTGCTGTCAGCGCAGAGCCAGACAAAGGGCTCAAACTGACGAACTGTGAAATCGTGACCTGAACCAAAGTTGGGTGCTTAACCAACTGAGCCACCCACGCGCCCCTATCATTAAAAAAAACTTCTAATAAAATTATAGTGAGCTTTTATGTACCCATCACCCAGCTTCACCAGTGACCCACTCCCAGCCTTTCCTGTCTCCTCTGTATCCCTCGCCCTCAGATTATTTTAAAGCAAATACAAGACATCATTTCATCCCCACCTATTTCAGCCTGTAACTCTAAAATATAAGGACTCTTTAAGAAAAATGTAACCACAATACCATTATCACACCCAAAAATAGTTCATCCCGAGTTCTTTACGTTGAATGCACAGCCCGTGTTCAGATTTCTTAGATTGCCTCATAAGTCCTGGTCATTTTCTTCAGTCCGGATGCAAACAAGAGCCACAGGCTGTGATTGGGGGTCTCCCTGAACTCCCTTTTAATGGGAGTCTGTTAAAGGAACCAGTTTATTTATCCCACAGTTTCCCGGGGCCTGAATATTGCACACCCCCTGGTGTGGTTTACTCTCCTCTCCCCTCTTTTTTTAATAAGTAGATAAGATAGTACAGCTTGATCAGATTGAGGTAATTGTTGCGCAAGGCTACTTTGTAGGCGTGGCGGCTAAAGTCAGGAGACAAGTCTGTTTATCTTACTTCCCTGGATGTTCTCAGCCATTAGACTCATTGCCCACATCCATCAGTTCATTAGTGCCCACAAATGGTGATAGTCTAATTAAGTGTCTTTATGAACTCACTTAATTTAAATATATTTGATGTTTTTCAGTCTGCTGAAGTTATTCTCACTGATGTTTTATTGACTTTTAAATTTAGCCCATTTAAATTTCATAAATGCTAAGTTTGGGAACATCTGAAAAGCCATCTGAGGGAAAAGACCTGGCTAACGTCTGCACTGAGCTAGCATCCTCTGCCTTTTGCAGAGTCGCTCCTTTTTTAAAGGAAAGCTTTCTTACTGTACGTTTTTTTCCCCAAGTAGAATTAAACCTTGGCCTCCGCACTACCTCCATATGCTTTACCAGCTGAACTATGAGACCCACCAGCTAGATGGGTTCCCCCGTGATTAATTTTTTTTTCCTGGAGACCCTGAGGCCTGCAGTCATGCACATATGGTGTCTAATGGCTTGGTGGGTAACTTAGTTAATGGTGTGTGAAGGTGACCTGAATAAATTTCAGATCAGAACTAATGTGGAATATGGCAAGCTGCTCTTCTAATAAATTCGGAGCCCTTGTGTTTCTGCCCGAGTGGGTTTTGGGTGACTGTGGGGGAGAAAACACATAGCCCTGAGCTCAGAAATCCTGTCAAGGACACAGGAGACCAAATGTCTCCTCTTCTGAACCTTTTTATTTTTATTTATTTATTTATTTATTTTGTAAAAGCAAAGGGCTTTATTACGGGTTTATAAGCTCGCTGGGCCTAAGCTCAGGCTCACAGACTTTACCAGCGCAGTGGATCCGTGCTGAGAGCCTTCCTGAACCTTTTTAATGAAGATGTTCAGTGTCCCTTTCCCACATTCTACTGGAATGTTAAAGCTAATTGTCACTCCCCTTTTATAATTACTCTTTCTCTCTGGGAACTACAAGTGACCAAGACAGGTTAGGGATTGGTGTGGTTTCATCAGTCTTTTCCCAACCCTCCCTTCTAGGAAAACACAGATGCCAGCAGAATTCGACTTGCTCTCTCCGTTTTGCTGTGGACAGTGATTATTTGCGAGCTTCTCCTCAGGACTGGACTGCCACTTGGTTTGTTTGTTTTTGATTGTGGCAGCCATGTCAGTCCAAAAACAAATGCATCAGGACCTCCCAATCCATGGGTATTAACTTACTAAAAAATGTATGGTGCCATAATAATGTTATGTGCCTTATAATAACATTGAAAACCATAAGCACAGATTTTCATGTTTTTCCCTGACAGCCCAGTGAATCCTGTGTGTGTTACTTCATGCCATTGTGCACAGGGACAGTACGAGCCTCCAGCAAACACTTGCTCCTCTCCACACACTCCAGACCCAAAAACAAAAATTCAGCCTCAGCCAATTTTTATAATCGGAAAAGATGGACAGAAGTTCATTATCTTTAACATAAAAGTTTCCATTGTTTTCAAGCAGTGGAATTTTATTTTGAATCCCATGGCAGGGCCCCATCGCTCAGAGGGAGGACTTCTCAAAAGACTATACTCTGTTTCCACTAGTATCTGTCTAGATTTGCCAGTACCGTCACTGAAAAGACGTTTAAGTCACATGATGTGTATTCTACTCTATGAGAATTGAACACACCCCCCCCACCCCCACCCCACCCCCCAGAATCTGAGACCACGGTCACTGAATTTTGCTATAATAGTCACTACGGAGTTCCTTTCAAACATGAAACAGTTTGGGCCCAGATTGTCTCTGGAGTGGGGCACTGCTCACCTACTACACGCCTTGTTTTACTGAACAAACATCACTTCTTCAGTATCAGCTAGGCCAACTCTCAGACTCCTGTGCTGTCTTGTTTCAGACCTTAGTGGTCTCTGCTCTGGACTCCTGACTGTTTTATTTAGCTTTTAGACTAATGATCACAGGTTATATGGAGTAGGTCCTTCCCCCCCCCCCCTCCAGGAGCTTGGAAGTCAAGGAGGGTAAGGACACACCCAGCTGAAGCGGTGTTGAGCAAGGTAGGCAACAGCACAGAGGAGGGATTTAGGGGTCTGTTGGAAGACAGGGCAGGAGGAGGGTGCCAGTCGTGGTATTCGTGGTCTGCTTGAGGAAAATGTCTGAGCACCTCAAACGGGGGACTGCCTGGGATGGCCACTGGCAGGCAGCATCTCTTAAGCAGGAGGGGAGTCTCTAAAACAAAGACTGGAAGCAACAGTAGCCGTGAACATGGCAGAGAGAAGCAGCTTGACTAGTACGGATCACAGAGTGTAGAAGGTCCTGAGAAGATCCGAACCATGGGCCAGCCCCTTGTAGTTCCCACACCACCTGTCCACATCCTCTCCTCCGATCTCTGGGGCCTCTCTGGAAGGGAGAGTAGTTATTACCTGAGGAATCTGGGTGCCGGTGGGTGAAAGCACTCGCCCAGGATCACACCGGCAGAGCCCAGGCTGAAACCCAGATCTGACTTTGGCCCTTCTCCCTGTCCCTCCCTGGGGCAAGTTATGGCATTTGGGTGGAGGAGACTTTGAGAACTCAGTGCCTGAGAAATGTGAGGGGTGCAGGGAAGGCACTGATTGCGTGGGAGAGAAGAGTGTATGGAAAGTATGAAGGAGATTTTCCAAAATGATAGTTGATTAGGAGACCTCAGCTTTACTTCCCCAGTGTATCGCAGTTGTGTCTGTTTTCAGGCTCCTGCTTGTAAATTAGATGCTTGAGCTGTTTTTCCTTCTAAAAATACTTATTTGCAGCATTTTAGATTCAAATGTGTATGAATTAAGCTGATCATTTTTACTTTGCTATCTTTATGTTTTCAAAAAGTCAGGAAGTAAGGGAAGAAATTTCAAGATATGTGATTTATTTCAAGGAGAGGAAAGGGGAGGTATTTTTCACTCCCGTCTTAAAAATCAATCTTTTGCGTAAAGGCCAGTGGTTAGCTGTCCTTTGAAGGGAACCTTCAACTGCTGTGCCAGAATTAGAATTTCATTCTGTACACTGTGGCTTCCTCCAAAAATGCAGAGAGATTATGCCTGGAATTTAGAACGTTGTCCTTCATTTGATTGGAGCAGGGGAAGGAAGGGGCCCAAGAGAGACTTGTGTTTTAAATGACCTGGTGATCACATGTCAGGTCCCAGCCTTTACAACAAAGATGTGTTGACACTTGCTATTCTGAGGAGACAGATTATGCACGTTATTACAAAGTGACACATCGCTCATGATGAAGTCGTGGGTATTAATGGGTATGGCACTGGGCTGAGTGCCTAGGAGAGGACATTTAGCAAGCACAGCCCTTATGCACTTGAGCCTGACAGAAATGATGAGCAGAAGCGAGCCTGTGCCAGCCCACTCACAGGTGGAGGCCCCCTCGGTCAGAGGCCCAGCGCTGAGGACAGAAGACCCCTTGGAGAGGGAAGGGTCTGCCCAACAGCACATGGAGGTGTTGTATCATCTGGGATCTGTGACTTGTCTCTGGCATGACAGAGTGCCAGGTGGAGCTCTTTGGGAGGCACAGTTGAGAGAGTGTGTGTGTGTGTGTGTGTGTGTGTGTGTGTGTGTATCAGACAATGTTATGGCAGTTGTGATCCCTTCACATAACAATAAAAGAAAAATCTCATTTGTTTTTGTGGATGCTCCTATGAGGTAATAGGGCAGGTGTAAGAATAAAAACCCAGATTGTTTCATTCTTGACCCCACACTGCCTACTAAAATTTACACAAATATGGATGGATGCCCAGAAACAGCCAAATTACTTGAGATTAATGCAGCAATAGGGGGCGAGGGGTGGAGGCCTGGCCTGCTGGTGGAAAGACAGCCACGGGCAGAGACCAGTTCTCTCCTCCCTGATTCTGAATAACGCACCAAGACTGGTGACAGGTGGCCCAACCCCACCATCCATTCTGGGAGGCAGTGTTTACCCTGAATGCCTACTGCTGGAAGGAGCCACCAAGCAAATGAATCTCCAAAAAAGTCCTCCGTCTTTTTGAATGGGTTTGTTCACCCTCTATATATATAGCCATTCCAGCAATGAGAACTTCTAAATTATGTCTTCCTCGGAGAAGATTTTGCAGTCAGGATCTGGGATGGCACCAGAGGACACATTTGTGACCTGTGTGAATCTGTGTAGTTGTCCTGATATCCCCAAAGAGATGCTTTTTTTGTTCCTGAGGGCTCCGAAGAGGACAAATCCTACCACAGCATCAAATCATTGTATTAATTCTCTTACAGGAAATTAAGCATGAAATGAAACGCTTTTCAGTCCCAGACTGGGTGTTATTGTGTTTCTCCACAATGTGGTGTCCTTGTTTTGTGTTTTTTTGAAATTTAGAACCAAATTAATAGAACCAGTCATGGTCACCTCCCTCCCCCCTCCCCTGCCCCCACACCACTGTTTTTGCGCAGCCCAGGGGGAAACACTTCCTTGGAGTATAAGCCCCCGTCCTTTGGGCGGGGTTCAGCAAACCCCAGCTTTTCTCCTCATCCGGAGCAGGGAGAGCCTCGCAGGAGGGTGAGGCCTGTGGGTGCCCTCTCTCTAGAATGCACGTGGTGTGCGCAGCCCCCCGGTGGGGGGGGCTCTGGCTTATAATGACTTGTCTCTTCCTCGTTGTATCCTCACTTCCCAGGTTTCTATGTTAGTCACTACATGTGAAATGTGTCCCTTCAGGACTGTGAACTGTGATTTTGGACAGAGATGTTATTTTTTTTTTCTTATTGGTGAGGTAATTACTTGTGGAAAAGCTAGAAATTGCAGGAATGCAGTTACTTGTCATCCTAGCATGTAGTGATGACCAGGCTAGATCAGTGTTCTGCCTGTCAGTGTGGGCGTTGTGTGTATATCTTGCATCATATGAAAGAACCTGTTTGAAATTAATAAAAGTGTTCCACGATGAACTAACTATAAGGTAGATGGACAAATACGGCTGCGCTGTCCACTACCATGAACATATGAAGAGCTGATTTTGACGGAGTCAGTGACTGGTCTACCGAATTTAACACATGAATGGAAACAGAAAATGGGATGTTGTGCGTGACTGGAAGAGTCCAAAATAGAGCTCTGCTTTTCCCCTTTTATAGAAGAGTATATTGAAGTTATTAAAAAGTATGGTACTCTATGACTTTTTTGTTTTCACATGATAATCTTTTTTAATTCCTTATTGACATATCCAAAATTCAGAAAATAAGGTGTCCACTTTTCCGGTCATTACTCATTTTGTTTCAGAGTTACTGCTGAAAATACTCTTTGACCTAAAGGAGGAGTGTTAACAGATGATCTCCTTGGGGGTGACAACAGCTCCAGGTGCAGGTCCTTCATGCATTTTCAGTTGGAGACCAGCCCTGGTCTGATTCTGAGGGAAGTGGAGGTGGAAGGTGGGTTTTTCCAGAGTTGGAACTCCCCCCGCCACCCCGGCCCTGGGTCATTGGCTGTCTTCAGCGGATGGCAGTTTTCTATTGAACTTAACAATAAGCACTGAACAGCCATGTTTGCTGGTAGGAGAGGGGACCTGGATGGCCGTTGGCAGCCTCTGGGCCTCATGTCCTTTGCCGACTACTAGCTGTGTAGCCTCTGGGAAAGCATGGAGGAAGGTGCTTTCAGTCACAATTTAAAAATCATGGACGGGGTGCCTGGTTGGCTCAGTTGGTCAGTTAGTTATGAGTCTGACTTCGGATCAGGTCATGACGTGTGCTGACAGCTCGGAGCCTTGAGCCTGCCTCTCCCTCTCTCTCTGCCCCTCCCCCACTTGTTCTGTCTCTCTCTCTCTCTCTCTCTCTCTCTCTCTCCCTCCCTTTCTCTCCCCCTCTCCCTCCCACAAAAACAAATAAATATTTTTAAAAATCATGGACATTAGGGCTCAAAAGAACTTCAAATCAACAAGCCCCTCATTTTACAACTGAGGAACTTGAACTTGCAAAAGATTAAGCAGATGGTCCGGTCTTATCTAAGCAGTGTGGGTGAGCTAAAGGTTGTAGCCCCATCTTCTGCTCCCACACGCTTCACTCTGAATAGCCTTGCACACATTTACCCAAGAAAAAGACTCTGTTCAGACTGTGAGAAGTCACTCTAGGTCCGACCTGGGGAGTGAACTTGAGGCCGAGGAGCATGCAGTTGACAGCTGCCATGGGGCAAACGTGTGGTCTCCATCCCTGGACGTTTTTGCATAGCGAGGCGACATTAAGGGAGGGTGGTTTCCCAGCTTCTCCTCTGGACTCTCACCCCGCCTTCCCCCTCCTATATCTGCACCTTTACTGCTCAGAATATTTTGCCCGTGCCTCTTGTGCTTCTCTGTCCTGCTGCCTAAAGGGAGTGACCTGAGTCCCCTCCCATGATCCTGCCACCAGTGTAGTTGGAGGGATGACGGATTGTGGCCTTTCCTTGCCTGTCAGTGAGGCGAGGCCCACTGTCACACACTTCTTTTAGGCATCAGGTTCCAAACTGAAGTCCTGCACTCCAGAGCCAGACTTGTCATGTGCATGCCGCACCAGGACTATTAATTACTTAGTATTTTTAATGGGCTCTTTTTTAAAAACAGTCATTTTAGCTTTTTCCTAAGGGGTTAATAGACATGAAACCCCACGGGTATGTTAACTTAGTTTTTCTAAGCCATATGTAAATAGACTTAGAACTATTAAAATTAAGAATGTCTATCCATGCTTCACCTAAGATCATCTTATCTATGTAAACATTAAGTTGAAAGAGTGGGATTCTGTTGAATTCAAACATGAAACAACTTTGTTTGCTCTTGAATTGTGGGAGTCTTTTCTGCCCCTTGGACATAATTTTGGGCAAATCCTATAAAACTCACAAATAGTAATTAAAAAAAAAAAAACAAACTCTGTTACTTTAGTTCCGGGAACAGTCCAAGTGCAGTATTTAAAATACCCACTCTGGTTTCATAGGGGAAACTGAGCGTCATCTCAGGTTGAGCTCCTTTCCTTCTGCGTGTCCGTGCTGCTTTGCTGAGCAGTGGCGGCCTCTCAGGGCTGTTTCCAGCAGCGCGCCCCCCCCCTGCTCCCTGTGCCCCCTCCTAAAGCCCTCCCCCGGGGGATCCAGTCAGGCGCTGCTCTGTGTGGGCCGCACCTGCACCAAGGGAAAGAGTTACCCGTTCCCTCTAGAAACCCGGGGAGCGCTAACCATGGCTGACTGCTCCTACAGGGTGTCCTCCCAGCCCCAGGCTCCAGCCATGAGGCATTGCAAAGCTGGGGTCTGACACGAATCTGTGCACCCCAGAAGTTCGCAGGGATGCTAGGGAGGCTCTCTGAGTGGTCCTCTAGAACCTTGCTCACCTGCTTAGGCAGAGAAGGGAAAGTAGCTCCCCAGGAATGACCTCCCTCTTCCTTTTCAGGGTGGTGCTACTTTGAGCACTGGGTACCTAGTGTTTGGTTGTTGGCCTTTGGGACCTCAGCTTACTTGGCAGGAGAAGCGCCTGTTTGCACCTGTTACAGGCTGTACTGGCGTGAATGTGATTGTCTGAATCTGTCCCTGAAGACACAGGACAGTCCCAGCAAGTGGCCACTTCTCTTCTGCCTTTAGACGGCATCTGATTGTTGGGCTCTGGCCTAAATCCACCAGGATCCCATCTTCTCCCCTCTGTCAGCAGTGGTTGAGACTCCTAGGTCACCTCCCTTCAGTCTGCAATTCACTGACCCTATGCAGGCTCCATTAGAAAAAAAAAAAGCAACTTCAGTTTTGCCAAGGCCACCTCTTGATTTTCTTTTCCTTCCATTTTGACACCTGGAGCGGTGGTGGGGGTCTGTTTTCAAGCCATCAGCCTGTTTTCTGAGCACTGTAGCTTAGCCAGTAGGCTTTATTGCTCTTGGCCTTGGCAATGGGAGCAGATTAAGGGGCGTCATTATCTGTTAGTGACTGCATTTGCATGGGGAGCGGGGAGGGATGTGAGCTTTAGGATTTGAAGTCCTCCTGCCCTTCTCAAAGTAGAAAGGAGAGTTGATTGTTTTCACAAACAGGCTGGCAGGTCCCCAGGGCCCTTTAAGAGGCATTTGTTAAATTGCAGGAAGCTCTCGTGCTGAGGCCAAGATCCCTGAGACCTGAAAGTGCCGGGAAAATGGAGAAGCTGGCCAGCCAATCCGTGGGTTCAGATGGAAAGGGCTGGGGTAGGGCAGGCTGGGGTTCAGGGGGGGCTGGGGTTCTGGCCGGGCAGGGAGGGGAAGGCTTTAGCCATCTTGGGACTCCTGTCTAGTTTGTCCCATTTTATAGTGTGGGGGTAATGGGAGCACCATATATTTTTAAATCAAGGTATATATTTAAATGACTTTTACGTATTTTGTGTACAAAACAGCATCTTTGTATTAATGTATTCCCACTTATAGCTCAGCACATATAAAAGGTGTCTAATTGGGAAATAAGATTATCCCACATTTATAGTTCCATCAGCAAAAACCGGGCTGATTGCTCTTTCCACATTAGCCATTCAGCCTCAGAAATCTTCTGAATTTCTTCTGAGAAATCTCTGAAATTTCAGCATCTTTAGGCCAAACACCAAAAAGCTCACCTAACCAGACAGTAGAGAGTGAGTCAAGGATTGGTGAATATATTCTTCCTTTTCATTCATTCTGCATCCATTCTTTGTCCTCTGCCCCAGACTCTGAGGTAGGTAGGTTCTAGACCTGCTCCTGTTGTTCCTGAGCGCAGCTTGCATGCAACTGCTCCCCCATTGCCCTGGACCGGTTGTGATTTTACCACATGAGCCCTGGTCAAGAATAAGTGTGGAGCCTAGCACACAAAAGGAAACAGACTCCCTTCTTTATTGTATCTGGGCCCATAGGTGGGCCACAGGCCGGGCTGGAGACAAGGGCACAAGGTTTCCCTTAATATTCCTACTATAATTATTGAACATCATTCTTTCTCCTTGAAAGGTAAAGATTTAGGGAAGAGGGGTCCAGAGTGGTAGGCTTGGAGAATCTTAGCTTCTCAGAGACTTCCAGAGCTCTATAAGGCCTGAGTGAGATGCAGCAAGGACCACCCCCCCCCCACCAACACACACACACCCAACACACACCTTAACCTTGGGTGGTAACTTGCAGTAAATGAGCCAAGGACTGTAACATCTAATTATTCTGTACCGTAAATTGTTTCTGCTTCACTGCTGAAATTCACAGAGATTTGCATCTTAGAACTTCTAATCTTGGAATAAAAGAATGTTTCATCCTTGTTGAATTTTAGACTTCAGAACAGGCTGATGAGGTAGGATTTTTTTTAAGGTCTCCCTCCTTCCCTATTTCCTGTCTTCAAAACTCCTGAGAGAGCTAGGTTATAAGGAAGACAACTCGACTCTGAAGTACAGCTTGTAAGGTGTGTACCTCTTGTTTTATTTTCTCTAAAATACACCCCGAAGTAAAGTCACGGACCTGAAGCTCCTTTGCTGGGAGAAGGGTGTGTAGCAGAAGAACCTGGCTTCTGAGGCCGGGTGGGAAGATGGGCAGGACCCAGGCGCGGAGTTAAGTCTGAGAGCCCTGCTCTGTGTTCTCAGCCCACCAGTACTTGCTTCCTGAGCCCCTGCTGCGTGCCAGGCCCCGGCAGGCTGAACCTCCAGTGTCCTGGCCTTGAGGAGTTCACAGTCCCGCTGGGTGGGCCGACCATGACAGTGCAGCCCAAAGAGGCCAAGCTGAAAGTGACTGTGAAAAGACAAACTGAGGCACATTAAAAAGGTTAATTAAGAGTTTATTCTAACAAAAGTCAGTTAGAATCAGGCAGCTCCGCTTCCCTGACCGTGGCTGGGGAAAGACCTACATGGAGGAGGTGCGGAAGCAAAGGAAGGAAATTATCTCATTGGCTGTGGCTTACAGCCTCGTGGGCTGGTTGTGATTGGTGGTCTCCAGTGTTTTCATTTCATAACCTAGAGGCAGTTGCCAGCGTAGCTTATGTGGGCCACCCAGCATCAGAGTCACCTCAGTCTGACGGGCTCCTTATTTCATAAATTTAACAATATTAACGGCACAGAGGAAATGGCGGCTAACTTCACCTGGGTGAGCCCAGGGATTGCTGTCTTGGAGAGGATGAAGGGAGAGGGGTCCAGGAGAGAAAAGGAGGCCAGAAGAAAGGGGCTTCCAGGCCAAGGCAGTGGAAGGTGAGATGTATGCATGAGAGCAGGAGAGCTTTGGGAGCAAGGACTGAGCCAAACAGAGATAGAACGACACAAAGGAGGAGAGGAAAAGGTAGACGAAGCTGGAAAGCTTGGCGAAGTTGTTAAGGGCGCGTGTGCAGAGCCTTTGAAGGCCTCATAGAGTCTTCAGTTTGGAAACTAGTTCTGAGGACACTGAATTGAAGGGTTGGGGGCTTGCAGTCTTAGCTCAGGACCTCTAGAACACAAGGCCTGAGGCAGATACAAGTATTACTCCTTAGTGGGGAAGGAGGTGCAAGGCCAGGGCCAGTGAAGGAAGAGGGAAGCAAGGCCAGGAGACGCTCAAGGTGACACGATGGAGCGGACGACCATGCTGGCTCCTGCATCTCCAAGAACCACACAGACACCGCGGCGTGGCCCCTGGGTGCCCTGCACCCCTGGAAGGTGTGCAAGGAGGGACTCTGCTTTGGTACAGTCTGCGGAAGAGAGAAAGAGGGGGGTGTTATTTGCCCTAACCGCCCCCCCCTGCAGTGTTCTCATTTCTCCCTGGCTCACTGCCCAGCAAACGAGTGGCCCTGTCCTTCTGGGATGCTCTTCAGCATCTCAGGCCCCAGGATCCCCACCTCCCATCTCACAGTGGAGCTTCTGTCCTGTCTGACCCTGGGTAGCATGAGCACCGACCGAGTGAGAAAACGGAGAGTAGGCAGTGAGGGGAATTCTGAGAAGGCTCATAAGGGGTTGCCAGCCACTGTTTAGATGAGGAGCTCACCTCAGAGGCTGGCATTAGTTCAGGCGGGAGCAGATGGATGCTGTGAATGCAGGAGGCAGGTGTAGAGAAAGACTCACAGGATCTTGGTTCAGTAGAATGAGCCAGCCCAACCCCAAGCTTCCAAGTAGTTACCTCACAGTAGTAGTTAGTAAAAGGTTTATGGGGTAGATTGAGGCAAGGCATACTCTGTGGACTTGGATTTCTTATACTTTTTTTTTACAAAAGTTTTTTTAGTGTTTGTTTATTTTTGAGAAAGAACACAAGCAGGGGAGGGGCAGAGAGAGAGGGAGACACAGAATCCGAAACAGGCTCCAGGCCCAGAGCTGTCAGCACAGAGTCCAACACGGGACTCAAACTCACGAACCATGAGATCATAACCAGAGCTGAAGTCAGACACTCAAGTGACTGAGCCACCCAGGTGCCCCTGGACTTGTGTTTCTTAAAGTATATGGTTGATTATTGTATATTCATAAAACCATGGAATAAACCAATTTCTGGAGGTGTAGGGGGAGAAGCCTACTGCATTTACAATGATTAAAAATCCATGATGGGCAGACTAAATCCAGTCGCAGTGTACTGGTCAGGACTCTTACTGCTGCGATGGCGAAAGCCCAGCATTCCTAGCTTCGGCCACAGCAGGGATCACCTGACTCTGGGGACCTGGGGAAGGGCAGGGATGCATCTGAGATGTGACTGGAGCTGAGGTTCGAGACGCTGCCAGAACACACACTGTCTCACATTTGGCCTTTTGTAAGTGAGGACTTAATTTTTTGCTATCCGACCTTGACCGCTGTGTGCTGGCTGCACAGCGAGACTTTGCCACTCACTGCGCGCAATCTGCAGAGGGACTGGCTCATCCACACCCGTCAGCTCTTCCTGAGGAGGATGCCCACTGGCTCAGCATTCACCAGGTGCTCTCCTTGGACCAGTGAACTCTGGACAGGGCTGTATAATGCTTTTTTAGATTTTTAATTAATTAATTTTTTTTGAGAGAGAGATTGTGCATATAAGCAAGGGGGATGGTAGAGGAAGAGAGAAAATCTCAAGTAGGCTAAGCGTGAAGCCCAATATAGGGCTCGATCCTATAATCCTGGGATCATGACTTGAGCCAAAATCAAGAGTTGAACTGTCAACCGGCTAAGCCACCCAGGTGTCCCAGGGCTGTATAATTTTTTTTTAATGACAGATCACAGTTACCATGTGGATGAGAGAAGTTAGAGTCCAGGAGGGAGGAAGGAAGGGTGTGCCTGCGGCAAGAGCAGGGTTGTGGCCGGGGAGAAAACTATATAACATCCCTGCAACCAAAAGTTCAGAATCTGATATTTGCCAAAGAACCTTCCTGTACCCGAAGTCACTGTCTAGAAAAGGAAAGCGCTCTTGACTCCACACTGGCACTTTCTGCCTCTGCCCCTGCTGCAAAATGGCATGAGTATTGCTTTAGATTGAACTGTTTTCCGAACGCTCTCTGTTCAAACTCTGAATATCTCATGACCGTTCTGAAAATGCACCTGCCTCCAGCCACAGTCACACCGAAAACACGGTTCCTTTGTTCCGGCGTGTTCACTCCATTGGCTTTGCATCTCCCCTCCTCCCTACCTCCAAATGATTTTAGGTAGGTTTGAATCTTAATCGGTTTGATTAGTTGTTTTTAATGGAAATTTAAATTGAACTAGAGGCTGACAGAGTTCTAGGGCTCCAAGCTGCTCAGCTGAGACTGGAGACATTTCTGGAGGCATTCATTTCTCTCAGCCCCCGAGAGGGGCGGCCTGTCACTGTGTGATACTCCAAAGGAGACACCCCTGACTACATCTCAATAGTTTGTAGGCAGTAGGGTTTGGGGAGCAAATAATTTTCTTTGACCTTGGTCTTTTAGGTTAGAGACAGAAAGCTTTACAGGTAGTGGTCTGAATCCAGTTCTTGGATCAACAGAACACTCAGTTCCGTGGTAGTACCTCCCCCTGGGCCTGGATATCCAAAATAAGGGAAGGGAGGGACGTGCTGGAAAACATCCTCACCCCTACATGTCCTGCTCCCAGCTTTTGCCCTGCCTGTGGGTTGGGAAGTGCAGGCAGGTCCATGTTTAGTTTAAGAAGCATCAGCACTCTATGTCTGAAACACAGAAGTCAGCGATGGACATCAGAGAGAGGAGGAGATGCCTTGAGCCTCTTGGTGGCAGGAACTTAGCCTCCCAGCGACAGCGCACTGGTGCACGCGTTGAAGTCATACAGACTGGTTTCTGTTTTTTCTTGATTGCATCTATTCAAATCATTTCTGATTTACTTATCTGATGTATCACATGCCTGCCACCCAGATTTATAGATGTTAATATTTTGTGATTTTTAAAAAATGTTTATTTATTTTAGAGAGAGAGCATGCATGGTGGGGGAGGGGCAGAGAGAGAGAGAGAATCCCAAACAGGCTCTGAGCTGTCAGTGCCAGGCCTGATGCTGGGGGCAATTTGTGAGATCATGACCTGAGCCCAGATCAAGAGTCAGACTCTTAACCCACAGAGCCTCCCAGGCGACCCAATATTTTGTGATTCTTAACAGAGAAATTATATATTACAAATATCACTGAAGCTCTGTCCAGCTCCCTACACCTTCCCTACCTCCTCAGTAATGTGTATCCAAAAGTTGGAGCCTGTCACTACAAATGTCTGTATGTGAGAACATTGTATGCAGAGGATCACTTTGCATAGTTAAAAAGGGACCTTGAGCCATACACATTGTTTAGGGCTCCGTCCCAAAGCAGCTGCTCACTTGTAGAAATCTTGGACAAGGTGCATCACCTTTTTGAGCCCCAGGGAGACGTGTGAGGATCCTGGTCGTATTAATCCTGGCACCATCCAGGTGAGCAAGAATCAAGGCCTCGAGAGGAGGGGACGAATTTGATGTGTCGAGTGATGGGTGATTCTAGTGCAGTTACCTAATGAATCTGGTGCAGATTAATGGCCATCCTGAGGTCAGGAGCACACAGTGGGGTGCTGGTCAGGGAACTTCAGCGGGTGGCTTGCCTTTTGGCCCTGTTGAGTAGAAAGTGCCTGTAGTGCACCAAGACCACCGGGGTCAGGAGGCAGTTGGATAAGTGAGCCTGAAATTCCAGCACCAGCCCTGAGCTGTCGTTGGCTCTTGGGGCCCCTCTGGCACCCAGTGAGCAGTACCTTTGGGAAGGGAGGCTGCTTGGCGCAAGGAGCACCCATGCACCTTTACCGGGAACCCACGGCGTGAGTCACCCTCAGCACATTTCTGTGAAACTCTTGACGAGAGGCAACAAGAGGCCTGAGGTGAATCACCTGGTTGCCATGCCAGCCTCAGAGCTCGGAGTTCTGTTCGAAACATCTGTTTTCCTCTAGTAACCTGTTTGATTTTCTCCTTCCTGAAATCATGTCAGTCTGCTCTGAAGGTAATTTCTCCTTTCAGATTTGACTTGACCTTAATGTTAATAAAATCACAGACGTTATTACTAGCCTCTGCATATGCTTCTGAGCTTGCCCCCTCCTTGTATTTCAAGGAGCCCCAACCTCTTCTGGGATTGATGGGGATACATGTGTTGAATCTGGTGTATTGCTCACTCCTCAGGCATTCAGTCTGGGAGTCCCAGTGGTTTGTCTGTCTGTAGTGAGGGTTCTGCAGGACAGGAACCAAGTGGGCCATTTGTTCTTCTCCTTTGTCACTCGCTGCAGACCTAGTTCAAGGGCCTTTGGTCTCTCTTCACTAGTTAGCAGCTGGCTTTCCACAAGGAAATGTCTCTTTTTGCTTAAGAGAGAGATCTGCCCGGTCCCTGAACAAAAGCCCAGCAAGATGTCCTGACAGGCCTCCTTTTGGATGATAAGAATCCACGCAGAGTAGCTCAAGCGAAGTGTGGGTGGGGAAAAGTATGGGCATCTGCTGTTATTATTACTGGAAGGATCCAGAAAGATCTGGGAAATTTGGGATAGGGAACAGCTGTAGACAGAGTGGGACTGGGTTTTCTTTCTTCTCTTTCTGTTTTCTTTTCTCATTCTATCTCGCCATCTCCTTTCCTCCTCCTTCTCCTCTCTCTCTCGTGCCCTCTCTCAGTATCATGGTTAGAGGGGTGATGTCTAGGTGTCCGTCTCTTTCTGGGTCCCCGTTATTACTGTCTGACTCAGACTTCCCCTTTCCTCCTTTGCTCTCACATGGCTCTCTTTCTACCTCCACTCCCCAAAACTGGCAGCTGGCTTCCTCAGAACTTGTATCTGGCTCATAATTACCCAGACTGCAACACTGAGTGACCTTTTGGCTCTGTAGCCCACAGCCATCTGGCAGTAATCTCTCTGTGTACAGGATTCTAGCTCCTGAGAAAGGCTGCTATTGGCTCAGCTCATCCTCCTGAGCCTGGCCACACTGCCCCAGGCTCCTGGCCAGCCTAGAGAAGGGTCACCCTTGGGTCAACCACACCCCGAGCTGGTTAGCAGTGTTAGTGGGGGCAGGGCTACCGAATTCCGTCCCTACCTACCCAGAGCTATGGCTGAGGTTGGAATCCCTGAGAAGGGGGTTTGTGGGGCAGGAATTACCAAGTATGTGTGGCACAAGACCTGTGTCATGGAACCCTCAAAGTAATTTACGTCACGGAGATGATCCTACATTTGATTCAAGCTACACATAGGAGGCCATGGTTTATGAAACTGTTTCTAGTCACCTCTGAATTAATTCAAGGGTATACGTCTCTTAAGTGAGGAGTTTAGCATCTTCCAGCCATACCAAACATGGCATGAAATTAAGTTTTCAGTCCACGTGTTCATTTTATTTGTACATTAGGGGGCAGGCATGGATGGACTTGGTTGATTCTGAACAAAATCATCTTGGTGCATAAAATGGAGAATGGCAACTAGGTTTGTTTTCCAGCCGTGAAGACTTTTGATAGGGATTTGAAATGTGCGTCCCACAAAATGGAGTGTCCTTTGTAATCTTCTCCACCAGGGCAGGCTGGCAGAGGGCAGACCCTGAATCCAGCCCAGAACCTGCAAGGAGGCAGAAGAGGCACTGCCGCCACGAGAGCCCCTTCCCGGTCTCTGAGCTCCGTGGCTGCTGACGCCACACCCCGACATCCCCTGCAGTCTTTAGTCATAAAACTGGCTATTAATACGTTTTCCTGGAGTCTGTGAAAACGGGCTGAGAATGGGGGGAAAAAACTTGTCCCACTTTTATACAACTGGAAAACATTACAGAACTTGAATTTTTCAAATTAAAAAAAAAAAAAGCTCAAACTACCAAAGGCAGCCTGTGCTCCTTAGTCACACGGAAATGTGGAGAGGAAGGGAAAGTAAGTCGCTTCTGCTTCACAGGTGGTTTTGATTTAGAAAATGTGCCTCGAAATTCAGTACAGAACAAGAGGTTTTGTTTGCTTCTAATAAAAATAAAACTACTTTTGAATGTTTCAGGGTTCATCAAACTTTACATTTAATCTTTCTTACATTTTTGTCTACCTGGCTATTCTCATGATCTCTCCGGCTGCCGAGCCAGTCAGTGTATATTGTGGGAAACCCTCATCTGCCCCCCGATCCGAATTAGGTGGGATCCAGTCCTGACAACATGCATACATCCTAACTAGAAATACTGGCAAGAGCTGGGGATGTTTGCATTCCTCAGGGACAACTTAGCATCTCTAGCTAAATATTTCAGTACAACTGACTGCCTTCTCTGTGCTTTCCTTCCCCAAACTTCCTCCCCCATAAGGCACAGAAGCCAAATGCAAAGTGTTGGGTCCCTGATAATTTACAAAGTGAAGATAATACTTTAAAACTATTGGCCTTGGGGGGCGCCTGGTTGGCTCAGTCGATTAAACCTCTGACTCTTGGTTTCCACTCAAGTCATGATCTCATGGTTCATGCGTTTGAGCCCTGCCTCAGGCTCTGCGCTGACAGCACAGAGCCTGCTAAGATTCTCTCTCCTTCTCTCTGCCCCTCCCCACTCATGCTTCATCTCTCTCTCCCTCCCTCAGTGCCTCCCTCTCTCATTCTTTTTTTCTCTCTCTATTTCCCCCTCTCATAATGAATAAACTTAAAAAAAATTAAAAAAAAATAGTTGGCCTTGAGCTATATCATTGATATTCAGTAATACATTGCTCTCTTGTCTGTTCCTCCTTACAGAATGGTGCAGGGACGATATGACTGTTTGCCCTCAAAATCCAGGCACATTACTTTTGAAAGAATATTAGGGGTTAGATTGCCAAATTCCTGCAATTTCCATATTAAGAACTCCATCTCTGTGGCCTCCAGCTATATGACAGGTTGTTAAAAGGATGAAAAGAAAAAAGAAATGCCTCTCCCTTGTGTCCCCTCTCTAGAATAAGAAAATCTACTTGGACATCATTCACACATACATGGAAGTACACGCAACTGTTTACGGCTCCAGCACTAAGAATATTCCCAGTTATGTGAAAAACCATGGCATCCTGAGCGGACGGGACCTCCAGTTTCTTCTCCGAGAAACCAAGGTAGGTTTGCAGTAATTTTTTTAAAACTCCGTCAGCGGTGTGTACAGGTGGTTTCTGTTGGTGTTGAAAACGGGCTCAGAATCTCTCATGCTGTCTTTTCAGTGCTGCCCCAGCGGATGAAGTCCTTTCTGGGCAGATGTTCTCTAGATCAGCTATAGTGTAAAAGTTAGTGACTTGCAGAAAGAGGTCGCTACAGTTTAAAGTGGACTTACCCGGACCTGCTCCGTGCCAGGCATCAAGCGAAGGGCTGGGGATATGGTGGCAGACAGCAAAGGGAAGGCCCTGTCTTGAGAGTCAGACCTCGTAATAAATCAGCATCTTTCACAGCAAGCCTGGGGTGCTTGGCTCCCTACCTCCTCAATCAGCCCCATTCAAGGAAGCGGGCCGCCAGGTGGCTTTTCCTTACACCGCTTCATTCACGGATCTGTACTGGACATGGAAAAAGTTCAGATGGGGAAGAGTCCCTTCAGGCTCTGGGAGCAGGGAGGGCACCGTGAGAGATGGAGGAGATGAACAATCGGTGGTGGGGGATGGGTTGGGGGTACCCAGGACACCCAAGGAGGAGGGTCAAGTGGTGGAGACCGAGGGGGCTCTTTCAGGAGCGAGCCACAGTGCCACCCGGACTCTCTGTTGCCAGGAAATGGTGGGAGGTAGCATTTGGTAAGGGGCTGGTTGTCCCAGGCATAGACCCCAGGGCCGGGGAACCACCGAGGAAGGTCTATTTTAGTGGCGTGATGAATGCATTGCTTTGAACCAGTGCCTGTAATTCTGCCATGAAGGTACCAAATGATGTTAGGGGACTTGAAAATAAACCAGAGTTTGGCCTTGAAGGGCCAGACGTGGTGCAAGGGATACAAGAGTAAGAACACCAGGGTGAGCCCTGCCTTGAGGCACAGGGCAATGGTGAATTTCTCAGTTCTGGGCCCTGACTGGCGTGTTTTCATTTTTGAGGTAGCAGGGAGGCCGAGTGGGTGAGAGGCTCTGTAGCTTAATAGCAATTTTTTATCATTGTGTGATACTTGGATTTGGGAGAGTGTATTCACGTCTGCTGCCTTGTTTCATTCTCACAATAGCCCAAAGCTGTAGATGGGGAAGGTCCTGTTGTTAACTTCATTTTAAACAGCGGAGAGTAGACTAGAGCCTTTGGCTTGCTCATAGTCACTGACTTTGCCTGGACTGGGTGACCCTTACACATGATTTATTTTTATTGCAAATTAAAGCTCTCTGGGCCCTCAAGGCACCATGCTTCTGAATAAACACCCAAACTGGAGAACACTTACTGGACACTCCCTTCTCAACAGAATATGTATCTCCTTCCTGCCTCAGTTTCTCCCTATGTAAACACATTTGGTCCTATCTCCAAGTCATTCATGTGATGCCATGAATAAAATATATGGATGCATTTTTTCTCTCCTTGGCCAAAGACCTGGCTTGTGTTAGTTAAGATTTCATTTCCCTACAAGGTCATCTGTAGTCCGACGACCATGTGTGGCAACCCCGCACTGAAGTGCATTCCCCACTTTGCACTCTTGGCTTTCTGTTCTTTTTCTGTCTCAGGATGACATTTTAGAATCGTTAGATTGTCCGGGCCCTTTAGTGGCAGTGCTATTTTTGCCATTTGCCTCATTTTACGTCTCCCCACATCAGCTGGTGGAACAAGCCCGAGCCTCTTCAGAATTACATTTAGCAGCGCTGGCTCTCAGCAGCGTGTCATTACTGTCACGCGCGCTCCTGTTAACCCAGCCTCCTGAATGTCTTACTCAGCCTTGGAAATTTTAAAAGAACCCTGACTTACCTACCATCCATTTACCCTGTCAGAGAATGGGAGAGAGGTCGAAGCAGAGGTCGCTGATGTCCCAGGGAGGACAAGAGCAGAGGCCCGGAGTATCTGGGCCGTGATGTCAGAGATGGCCTAACAGCCAAGGACTGACCGCAGCCTGAATTTTGAGTGTGAGGGGCGTATATTTATCCTTGAAAAACGGGTGCCTTCACAGGATGTCACTGATCCCATTTTGTATTGCCTGTTCATCCGACTAGAATATAGTAAAGCACTCCGAGTGGAATTATGGCTAAAACAGTTGGCAAATATGATGGAAATGAGGCACTGGATTGCCGAGGCTCCCCTTACACCCAGAACACAGCAGCAGGCACTGAAGTGAATGGATCTTGAGCTTTGAAATAATGACACTAAAGACCAGTCAGGCTTTGCATTTATAACCCTTTCTGCCTCTCACTCCTTCCTGTGTGTCTCTGCGCAATTTAAAAGCGATTTATTCCTATCCACGTTGAAAGTGGAGAACTAGAGATACAGAGAAGCGAATGTCGGTAGAACGGATGGGATTCACACGCCCCCCGGGCTCACTGGAGAGGGAGGCGAGTGCAGTGCTCCTCCAGGTTTGGAGACAGGAAGAACTGATTGATGTTTAATCAGCTCCTCGCTCATGATTTGTCTTTATGAGACGTCTTTGAAGCCCTGCACCCAGGCCCAGGAAACCCTTTGCTCAGCAGTATTTCGCCAGGCGTGCCACAAGGGCCCACGTGTCCTCAGCAGTCTCTGGCCTCAGGGAACCCATGAAGATGGAGGAATTTGCTGTGACACTAAAATTGGGGCTAGAAGAGCCAGGAAGTTGTTGAATCTAAAAGACTCTTCAGACTCTTCTTAATAGGCATATAAATTTGGATGAATTAATTATTTATCAGAGGACCATAGACAGGGCTTTCAGTCCAGCAGACTCTGGGAATGTAGTTTAAGCCAGCACAGGGTGGCATATTTTTATTTTTGGGGTTAAGTGATCGCTTTCACTGTGATTTCTTTCTTATTCCTAATTTTAACTTCTTCATGTCCACTCCTCCCCAGCCTTAACCATGGGAAGCTCCTGATAGCATGAGGCACTCCCATCCTGCATCAGAGTGGAGGCGCATTTGGAGTGTGCCACAACAGAAACTCCTTTCCTGCAGCAAAAGCCAAGAGCAAATCCCAGCTGCAGCCAACAAGGGGGGACAGCTGCTGCTGTCCACAGTGTAGCCTTTGCGACCCAGGCCTTTGGCCTTCACCTCCAGCATTCGGGTGGGTCATGGCCTGTTTTCCTCCCGTGTCAGCTCCACAGCTGAGCTGTGGGACTCATCTAGAAGCCTGGGCGGGATTGGAGGATATGCAGTATATACTGTCCCTTTTCCATCCCATTCCCAGGTCTTATTACCACCCCCCCCCCCAACACCTCCATCAACCACAACTTTTCCCATGAGCTTGGATGTGGTTTCATAGTCTCTCAAAAATCCAGGGCCACCACCCATGGAACGAGACTCTCATGCAGCTCCCTGATGGCAGAGGGGCTTAGCTTGTTCTGTTTACAGGTATGTTTTCAGTGTCTAGAACAGTACCTAGCTTGTAGAAGACTTTCAGATAAGTATATAAAGAATGAAGGAAAAAGACAAGATGAAATCCATTAGCCATCTGGGATCTTGGGACCATGCCCGAAAGAGTGAGCTCTTGCTTTGCTCATGAGTCACGCACTTAAATTTCCAAGATTTCTACAGGGAGTGACACGGTCCTTCTGACACCCATGCCTGCCCCTCCATGGTATTGCCTACATTACACAGGTGTGGGCTGTGAGCGAGAGCAGTCCATCTTCCATCTCAGATGCTGAAATAATTCGACTTCAGACAGTCAAGGAGGCTTCATCCTCATGGCCAGTATCTAAAGTTATTCCCATCCCAGCCAGATGGGGACAACGCTTTGTGTACACATGTAATCCTCTCTCCCTCCCACGTATGTATGTACAATGCACAGTTGTAGCGAGATGATTCAGTAGTTGCTCTGACTTCAAGGAGAAAAGTGCATCCGCACACTCAAATGCACATGAAAACATTCAACATCTCCTCATCCTCACGGAGACACTTGGTTGCTGGAAAGTTCTCATCTATTAGTATTTTTTCTTATGCTCATTTTCCCTACTGAATACATCCCAGGCATTCTTGCTACAGGGATGATTAAGGAGTTTTGCCCCCGAGGAGTGCACAGATGTGGGAGGGGAGACCCGCGGGGAGACTGGGGACTGTAGCAATGCGAATAGTGCACAGGTAGAGGTAGTAATAATAGAAGTTAGTAATACCGACGGAAAACTTCTGGGATGCTGTAAGCAGGCACAACCATTTAGTTGTATAAAATGTTGCACCGTCACTCGTGAAGCCTCTCATAGAAAAGGATGAGCTTGTTCTGGGGGGACAGGAACTGATTATCAGCCACATTTTAACACGGCACATCTGTGTCGCCACGGTGCTCATGACCGCGGGGATTTATTATGGCAGTAACAGCCATTTTCCCTCACCCTCACCTGTGTCCTCTCTGTGAATTATCTCTTATCGTAAAAACCCTCTGATCTCGGTACCATAAGAGCCTATCCTTAATGTGACGTGAATATGCCTGTTGTGCCGCCTCATGCCTTCTAATGGTGAACCTTTCGTGCTGGTGTGGTGGAAGATGGCCAGCATCCACAGTTATCAATTTATCCAAATATTTGCCTACCTCCCCATCTCCAGGTTAATGCACAATATAGTGCAAATTGCAGCACCCTGGATTATGAACCGGGGTTTGACTCAAGTGTATGAACTTTTGGTTTTGATATGTTGTTTGTGTTTTGTTGTGTCCTGTTTTATTTCCGAAGGGCTACTTAGGTCACAAAGATAATCTGGGAGTCTACCCAGTGAGCTGGTCTCCAGGAAATAGCCTCTGACATGGCAGCTGACTGACAAGCTCTGGGCACTTGCACATACTTGACAAGTATCATCGTCTTGTCTCTTGCCTTTCTAGCTCTTCGCAAGAGAGTCTTCTTATAGTTTAGGTTAGGGGCTTGGACAGCCCATGAGAGGGTATAGCCAAACCTGTATTGAAGAGAATTTGGCCACTGTTGTGTTTCTTCATCATCAAGTGCAAAAGGAAAGACATGTCCAGAAAGGGACCCATCAGGCCATGTGAAAGCATAACCTCTCAGGAGAACACATTTCCTCCACACTCCGCCATCATGTGGATTCTTGTTAAAGGTATAAAATGTATACCTATTACCCCAGATCCAGGGATTCCCAGTCATTCTATGAAGAATAAACAAGTACAGCCCAGCAGTAGTGCATGCTCAGGGACTGGCCTTTGCATGAGGCAGTCACTGTAAACCGTGTATACCTACTCTTCTGGTGCATGTCACTCCCCCTTTAAAAAAAAAAAAGTCCAGCTACTTTATGAAACAGTGAGAATTCGTAAACACACAGGCAGGTGCTGGGCATCTTATAAAACCCACAAGCACAACTCGGGAATCCCTGAACTCCAGCTAAGCAATACAAGGTCATGTACATGCAGCTGCATGAAGTTGAATCTGGACTACTGTTCAGTGAACATTTACTTCACTTCTACACCTTGAAATACATCACGTCTGTGAAATATCTCGTGTAAGCCTCACAGCTGCCCCATGAAATAAGTATTATTTTCACCATTTTACATATGAGTAGACAGTTTAGAGAGCTTGCATGGCCTTGACTCAGGTCCCATAGCTGGAGAGAATGTTATAAATGGACCTCAGATAATCCATAGGAAGAGGCAGGAAACACTTGCCCCCAGTTACAGAACTAGGAAGTGAGCTGGTCAGGATTTGAACTTCGGTCTACCATGGACCCTGTACGTTAGTTACCGTGTTGTGCCGATCAGTGTGCCAATAGTCAATTTATTGGAAAAGCTGAGATTGGTTGCTCAAACTCCCTCCTGAGCCACTCCACTGATTTAGCTAGTTCAGACTAGTCAGAAAAGCTTATGGTGAAGAGTGTGTCTTCTATTTTGGGTTATCCTGAAGCTCCCCATCAAGAGTGACTGGAAACTGACTAAACCCATGTAGAGCCCTCCTAAGAACCACCTTTATCCATGTTGAAAGGATTCCGTGTTAACTTCTCCAGTTAAGGGTTTAAAACAAATCTCCTTCTCCTTTCACACAGAGTAATAAGACTCTTGAGTGGTTTTACCGAACCATTTGTCAACATGTAGGAACGTCCTAGTCCTGTGCTGTGAATAAAATCTGTGGTGCTTCATCCATTCTCTCTTAATATCACTTCAGAAATTCAGTTTTAGAGCATTGTCAGTCCTGGGTTTAGAAATGCTTATTGAGGGCTCCTGGGTGGCTCAGTTGGTTGAGCATATGACTTCGGCTCAGGTCATGATCTCATAGTTCATGAGTTGGAGCCCCGTGTCGGGCTCTGTGCTGACAGCTCAGAGCCTGGAGCCTGCTTCAGATTCTGTCTTTCTGTCTCACTCTCTGCCCCTCCCCTGCTCACACACTGTCTCTTTCTCTCTCTCCCTCTCTCTTTCTCTCTCTCAAATATAGAAAAAGAAACATTAAAAAACTTTTAAAAAATGCTTATTGGTTGGGCTGAGTTGCAGCCATGAAGATGTTCTGTCATCTGGAATATCCTCATGAGATTCTGGGTTTCTGAAGGCCAGACGAAGTGTACATAAAATATCCCCAGTTTCCTCCAGAAGAGTTAAACCTCAGTGCTTGGATGCATTCTTGTGGTGTGTCTGTCGCCCCCATGCTACAGCGGGTGACTAGGGGAAAGCAAACTTGGTGTGGTAAAGGCACCCATGTGTGGCAAGGCCGTGGCATCAGAAGTTTACAGGATGTTCTTCAGTGGGGATGAACTCTCTGCCCACCCTTTTGTGATTCAAACCTCAAGTGTGCTATTTGACCTTAATACGTGTGCTCCATTATAATGTCACAGGTAATGAGTACACAGGAAGCAAGGAAAAATTGCTTTTGACAGACGTGACAAAGAATTGTTATTTTGGTGTTTCCGAGTCGTGCATTTCCTGCAATCCTAATTAGTGTGACAAGAAAACTCATTGCCAAGAAATTGTATGGTAGTTGCCTAAGCTTCATTCTAAAATTGTGAGGCTTCGGAGAGTTAGCCCAAAATGTTTACTTTATGTGTACTGAGATATTTCGATGCCAGCAGGGCAGCAGAGATGGTGCAAATTGTTGTTCAGATATAATTAAACCTAGGTCACATTCAAGTCCATTAAGCAACAGCCTCAAATCCTTTTAATTAATGGGTTCAGATTGGTTGGTCTGAAGGAGCTAATTAAATTTTTTCCAGGATTTTCTGTTTAAATAGACAATCATTGTGCATACCGCATTTCCTCCAAAGTTCTTTGCAATTTAGAGTTGATGAAGGTATCAGCACTTTATGGCAGGGCCTGATGTTCAGAGGTCAGGACTCATGGTGGGCTCCGGGTCTCTGGCTGAACCCACCGAGACCCGCATCTGCGTCTCGTAGCCCCTTTCTTAGAGTCACAAGGATCACGAAGCCCTGTGCTTTCCTGCACCCCGCCACCACCTAAGAGAGATTATCTCTCCCCTGGAGGGATCTTCCCCAGACTCTGATAGGGAGCAGATCACAGCTCTAGAGCCTGAAGTATGGCAACCCTGGACTCTTCATGTTTAATAGAGCTGTGATCTCTCAGGGCTAGTCCTTCCCACTCTTGCCTTCTATTTCTTCTGCTGCTGTCAGGTGCCCGCCCCCCATCCCCACCCCGGAGCCACATGCTCAGGCCACACCTTATACACTTAAGTTCTCTCTGATAATCGCACGCCTTTCAGCTACTTAGAATAAATAAGATCCAGAAACAGGGCCTCCAAATGGTGGTGGAGATGCCCCTCCTCTACCTTCTAACACTAACAACAGTGTTTCTCACCTACCCCCCCCCAGGTTAAGTACCCTGTTTCATGCAAAAAACCCTCCAGTCATAGGATAGGGAGTCTACCCAGAAAACCTGGGATTTTGTTTCTTGTCCCAGAAAAATGCCCGGGGGGGCTCCGTGATTTGATCCTCCAGTATGCCCAGCAGGCGCTATGCTCGGTGCTCAGTCCTGGAACTGAGTGCCCAGCACATACTTTCTGCATCTCTCAGTGGTGCCCAGGGAACCTGGCAGCTTGGACTCCGGTCTCCCCAAATGGAACCATTCTAAGTAACCGTTGATTTTAGCGGCTGCAAAAGACAGAATTGCTGGGGAGAGGGCCCCAGCAAAGGAAAATGAGGCATGCGATACATCCAGTTCGCCAATATCCTTCCCTCTCGTGGCTGGGGGGGGGGGGGGGCTGGCCGTGTGGGTGTTCCTAAGGCAGAAGGAAACGATGCCCTGGGGCCCAGTTGTCCTTTGGTGATTGATGTGCCTCTGGAGGCGGGAGTGATCTCAGCATTGGCTCCTTGGTGTGGTACAGAGATCTCACATCACCAAGCCCAGACTTGGACCCTGCCGTCCATAGCTTGCAGCCCTCCAGCGGTGTGAAAGGTCCCGAGGGGAGGAGATGCAGTGAGGCATTTCCCTGAGATGCTGTTTCATTTTTGGACCCTGGAATCATTGCCAGGGAGCTGCAGCAAGGCCCCTTTGTCCCAGCAGCTCTGAGCTAGTTTGTGCGAGGACTTGAAGAGTGTGTTTCTGCTGCCATCTATTGTCTGCCGTTGGGAAAGCACATAGTTTGCTGGCTGCCTGTTTAGCCACTCAGCACCCTCTCCCCTCCGCTGAGAGGGAGATAAAAACAAAGTTGTTGGTGTCCCCCAGTGAAAACCCCATTATGAAAACCTGTGTTTACTGACCTACCCTCATTTTAAAGCAGCTCCGTTTGAACTGTAATCAAACCACCAACTGACCTTTCTGTCCCTCCACCCGGCATCACTGAAAGGGCCTGTTGTTCCTTTGGTTCAATGAAGAAACCTTCTGTTTAGTTAAGCAAGTGTTTTTCCAGTCATGTCTCCTGGTGAGTTACAGAAAGATTATTGTTGGGTCTTGGGTTTTGTTGTTTTTTATTCTTTTAATGCCCCCACCTCCATACCCCCTCAACTGCCCACCTCCCCCACCCCCACACTTGTTTCTTTACTTTTTGGATTTTTTGTTTGTTTGTTTGTTTTGTTTTGTTTTGTTTTGTTGCAAAGGAGGAGACCATAATGAACTGAGCAGCTTCATGAGCCTGTAAAGGACGCTGGTCCTGTTGTGCAGTTCCTGATGTGAGCTGCCTTCTCTTCACCACCACCCCCCACCCCCACCAGGGTCTGGGAACCTTCCAGAGTCTCTGAGGCTTCCACATGGGGATAAAGCACAGAAGAGCACCCTGTGAGACAGGGACGCCAGTCCTGACTGATGTGTTGATATATGGTGTGCTTTTCTGTCTTACAGTTGTTTGTTGGACTCGGCTTCCCTTATGAGGGCCCAGCTCCCCTGGAGGCCATTGCAAATGGATGTGCTTTTCTGAATCCCAAGTTCAGCCCACCCAAAAGCAGCAAAAACACAGACTTTTTCATTGGCAAGCCAACGCTAAGAGAGGTAAGCATCTATAAAAAAAAATCATTCTACCTTCAACAATATGAATACTTACTGAGTGCCAGCAGCCTGTTCAGACTCCCTTGCCTGGGACCATAGGAATCATCAACTTCACTGGACATAGTTGGATGAGAGGAGGAGGAGGAGGGTCAGGGGCTCAGGGAGGAATGGCCAATGCCGTCTCCTAACTGGGTGGTGGCACAGGCAGGACTTGCATCCAGTTCTGTCCCTCTGTGAACTGTGTCATTTTTCCTTCTGCTGCAACCTTGTCCTAATGCACACAGACATCACCAGCCTTCTAAGTAGCTGAGCTCTGACTCTCTGAATGTTCAGAATTTATTGAATAAGGAAATCAACTGGCTAACACGTATTTTTTAAGAACCCGCTCCCGTGATGGGCTGTGGGGAATAAAGAGTGGGCCGTGGGGTCCTTAACTGTCAACCTTGAGAGACAAGACATACCATGGGAGACTGAAGTCATGTTCCCAGTATGTTAGGCCAGCATCAGGAGGCACCTGTTTGCAGAAGCCTTATTTGAATTGCTTTCAGAGATCCTCTTAAAAATCCACAGTGGGTGATGAATCACCACTGAAGGCAGTTGGATTCGATTTGGGGCAATAAACAAGTCATTTAGAGCATGTGAGTGATCAAGCTGGGTGTTTCTGTATCTAGCCAGAAACAGGTGTGTGCAAGAAACCATAAGATTGATTTTCTTATTATTGCTGTGGCTCTGTGGGCTGCTCACGAGCAGGAAGCCTCTAGAAGCTGGTGTCCTTGGATTGCCCCTGTCATCTGGGGGCCTTCTCCTGGTCACACAGGTGGACACCGTAACCTAGCTGAAGTATAGCAGTGCTGCTATTTCTGTTTAAGATTTAAAATTTTTTTAAATATATATTTATTTTTGAGAGAGGGAAACAAAGTGTGAGTGTGGGAATGGTAGAGATGGAAGGAGACACCAAATCAGGGGCAGGATTCAGGTTCCCAGCTGTCAGCACAGACATGCTGGGCTTGAACCCAGAACGAGAGATCATGACCTGAGCCGAAGTCAGGCACCCCAGCAGCACTCTGATTAAAGCATGAGATTTTCAGTTCTGCTGCTTTTAAACCCTTCCAGGTCGATTCTTCTGACCTCCAAGAAAAAGGAAGACCATGAAATGCATTTTCCATGATTATTGTTTTTGGTCAGTCAGAGATCTTACCAATTCACCGAGCTCATTATTTTGAGATCCTCCCTGTCAGTGGTGAAAGGGCCAAAGAGGTTGGAGGAAGAGACCCATAGGTTTTTGAGATCCACAGATAATGCTCAGAAAGAAGAACCTGTGGCCCTCACAGCCTCTGATGAGGATTAACTGTGTGTGTTGGCCTGCGTGCTTGCTTTTCCTTCTGCTAATAAACTAAACTTGAATTCTGCATGTGGGGAAGTTGTCCCTGTTGGGGAAGCCATTCCTCAGTGGAACCTCCCCACACCTGTGTGCCAGGTGTTGTGGGAGGCACAGGGCACAGACCAGGAGCCTTCAGCCTGGCTCCAAAGAGCTCCTTCCTGGGAAGATTGGAAAAGATGCTCCGCGGCAGTGAGAACATCTCCATCTAGGAATCTCTGTACCTGACGGGGATATAACTGACTTCTTTGAAACATCAGAGTTTTGGATAGAAAATTTGGGCTGGTAAATCATGCCTACATATTAATTTAGATGTAAGAAATCTCTGAAGTTCTGCCCACATTGCAGTAATTGTTTGTAATTTTGTTTCTTTTTTCCCTTTTTTTGAGATTAAGAATACATAATTTAAAACTTAGCACTTTAACCACTTTAAGTGTACAGTTCATTCATATTTAAGTATATTCACAGTCGTGTGCAGCCATCACCACCACCTACCCACAAAACTTACTCATCATTCTAAACAGAAACTGTGCTCTTTAAAGACTGACCCCCCAGTATCCCCTCCCCACAGCCCCTGGTAACTTTTGTGTCTCTAAATTTACATTTTCTGGTACCTAATGTAACTGAAATCATATAGTATTTGTTTTCTTGTGACTGGCTTGTTTCACGTAGCTGAGTGTTTTTGAGGTTCATAGCACGTGTCAGAATCTGATTCCTTTTAGCGGCCGGATAATATTCCATTGTGTAGACACATCACATTTATTTATCAGTTCATCTGTTCATGAACGCTTGGATTGTTTCCACTTTGCGTCTGTCGTGACTAGCGCTTTGCGAATGTTTGCGTAGAAGTATCTGCCAGGATTCTTGCTTTTAATTCTTTGGGGCATATACCTGCAAGTGGACTTGCTGGAATTTACTTGTTATTTGTTTTGAAATAATTTGAGTCTTATGGAAAAGTTGTACAAACAGTACAGAGTTTGGATGTACTCTTCATGCAGCCTCCGCTAGTGGCAGCACATTACAACGTGCAGTCATCAAAGCTAAGACAGTAGCACTGGTACCAGAGTGTTACCTAAACTACAAACTCTCTTTGGTCTTCATCATCTTTTCCACTAATATCCTTTTGCCATTCTGGGATCCAATCCAGGACCCTACATTTCATTTAATTGCCATGTCTCCTTAACCTCTTCCAATCTGTGACAGTTGTTCAATAACTTAATTGTCATTCACAACCTTAACACTTTGAAAGAACAGTTGTCTGGCTTTTTGGTATACTGTTGCTCACTTTGGATTTGACTGATGTTGTCTCATGGTTCATTGGAGAGGACACATTTTTAGCAAGAGTATCACAGAGAAATGATGTGGTCTTGTCAGTGTGTCATACCAGGAGGTGCCTGGTAGCAATATGTCTACTTGCTGCTGGTGTTCACCTTAATCTCTTGGTTAGGTAGTGTCTGCTATGTTTCTTCACTATAAAGTTACTGGTTTTCTCTGTATTGGAAGAAATATTTTGAATGTATGCAAATATCCTGGTTTTCTTCAAACTTTTATGATGTGTCAGTGGATCTTGCATACAGCAGTTACTTTGGTGGTTCTGAGGCGGTTTTCTTTTTCCCTCATTGTGATTTTTTTTTTTTAATACATGAGAAGCAAAGAAACCTATCTCTTTTTACTGCGGTTTCTATATATGAGCCTTTGGATAGTGATCACTCAAAAATGTCTTAAGCCTACATTGGCAACCGGCACCTTTTCGTTATTAGTGATTCTAAAGATTTTGATGACTATTTGTTAGAACCGAGTATTTGTTCCTGAAAAAAAATTAGGACACTCAAGCACAATCTATTTCCCAGGGAATGATGTAATGTTACATAGATCAGAGCAGCCAGTATGAAATTATTGAAAAAAGGATATTCGTCATTTCCTATCAGTTGTCATCATTTAGTAATTTGCTTCTCATTGAGATCATGAAGGGCTCTGATTCTTCATGGCATGAAGAGAAGAGGCGAATTGCTAGGCATTAGAGCTGCCCCCCATGCGCTTGGTTCTGCCCATCCCTTTATATAATGCCACCAGTGCATAAATGAGACTCCAGTTAGAATGGCTCTGTGGGATCCTCAGCCACTGCTCAGCAAGTGACCTCACACAGATGACTCTGTCAGCCCTGCGCTGCCACAGGAGAGCTGGGGTACAGAAGGTCAGTTGACAGATGCTCGTTGTGGCCCCCCAGGGTCCGTGGTACTGGTTGCTGCATTGGGGAAACTTATCAAGACCTATTTTCTGTTTTCCAGGAGCTCCCATTTTGATATGGAAAGAAGTAGCTAAGTCAGTCAAGGAGAGGGTGTCACCCGGGAGTTCTGCCAGGTGGAGAGTGTGCTGGGTTCACTGGGAAGAAGCCGGTGCAGGGACCTGCTGTAAAGGAAAAAGGAGGAGAGGGGGGTTTCATGCTTAAGAGGCATGAATGTTGATGAGCTGCAGGGAAATCCCAGGAAGGTCACTTTGCTTTATGCAGGAGGGCAGGTTTCATATGATGTCCATCTACTCTGCTCAAGACCATGTAGAGGGCAGGCCAGGAGCCTGCAACATCACCCAGCTTTGTAAGGAGCCAGTGAACTTGACCTCCAGGCCTGATGGGCCACTCAGTCTGTTCTTTCAGCCCATAAAAGCCACAAAATCCCCCTGACCAAAGCTACTTTTCACTGGGAGAGAGCTACCCAGAGTTCTGTACGTGTCGAAGGGTCAAAAATCCGTAGAAATTAATTTTTTTTTACTCTTAAGTGGAAAAATTTTAACCAACGTGAACATAATTACAAAGCAATTTTTTTTTACTCTCTTGCTAGTCTTTTCAGCTAAGCAACAATTGATCCATACAAATCAACCCACATAAATTGCATATATGTCCCTCCTTTGCTTTGAAGAGAAAAAAACTCCTCTAAGTTTTTAAATGAGAGTTTTGTTTTAGTTTTGTCTTTCATATTGGATCAATTTTTAAAACCACGATATACACTCAAGGGACAAAGTTCCATAATGTCTTAAGTGATGTGGTCGGTTCAAGTTTTGCATTCAATGTGATATAAATTGGGTTTTTGTCTTTTTACTGGGAAACACACTAGTAGGTTCTTAATCATTATTGAGACATTTTGTAAACCATTAGACATTCTCTGGCTTCAGGGGTTCTTTCCATAAAGAGAACCCATGTTCTCCTTAGATATTTAATAGCTCCTCTGAAGTAATGTCTCATATTTAATAAGATTTTCATTACTTTTACAAACTATACTCCAGTAAATTTACTGATTGATATACAGTGAAGTAGCTCAGATCAGACGGTTCTCAATAAATTAACAGGGCGGAGCATAACATTCAGAGGGGAATAATGAATCACAAAATGCCTTACTCATAAAATTAAGTAACTCTCAATAAATGTAAATGAATAAAATAATAATGGCTTGGCATTTTGTATTTTCCACGTGCTTGGAGCAACCTTGAAAAACAAACAGGGACCTTACCAAGAGGAGGGGGCCAGAGACTGCCAGTGTGTAAATGGCTGCATAGGGCCATCAAGGGCAACTCTAATTTACCCTGACTCCGTTGGAAGATTTCATCGGTTCTCAAGGCCACCAAGTGCAAATGGTGTGACATTTTGCTCATTTTCAGAAAAGGCTGCAGACATAAATTCAGTCCTGAGAGTTTTCCTCAGGTTAGCAAGTTTTAAGAGCGGGATTAAAAGACCAGAGTTTACTTTGAGCTTCTTTTGGTCTTTGCTTAAGAACCCAATTTGTCATTTTCCTTTCTGTCAAAAGCTAATACGTTGTTGAAGGATCTCGATTTGCATTTGCTCTGCTCCTTCCTGGCACTGAGGTCTTGCGGAATTGTAAACCCCTGTAAATCTCAAAATCCTCATTGATACATTGGAAACCTGATAAATAATGCACATGAGGACGATTAGCACAGGGCCCGGGCCAGCCAGGGGCCACATTGATATGTGTTGACTCTAAAATGTGTGCCAAGGGAAAAGAAGAAAAATGGATGCTTCCCCAGCTCTGGGAGGTTCTGTCACTGACCCATGTGGCTAAGCAAAAGGCAAAGGTACATGTCAGAAGAAGGGGGAGCCGAACAGGCCAGCAAGGGGCCTGATTCTGACAGGAGGCAGGAGCAGAATGTAGGATGTCTTAGCTTCAGAATCATGCTTTTCTTGAGAGGATGCTGCTGATGGCAGGGAGCAGAGGCCCTGGGACCTGTATTCTGAGTTCCCTGGCCTAAGTAGCCCGGGCACACGATTGGTGAGGTGGGTTGGAAGAATGGCGGCCAGGAGTGAGATGGAGAGAGGCCAGTTAAATCGCCCCATCCCCTGAGGATACCGGAGTCTGAAGAAAAAGAGAACCAGCTTAGCCTCTAAAGCAAGGCCCTCAACCTTACCAGACACAGCACCTGTTTCTACTACAAATATAGCATAACGTCTACTTTTCTGTCCTGAAACAAAATTAATAAATAATATGCCCTGCCTTCTTATGAAATTCCAAAAAGGAATGATTCCCTAACTCTAATATAAAGGAAAATAATTCACAATAAGGAAATACATATTTGAGTCTGTAGGTAGTGAAGAAATATACCGTACCCAAGAACTATAGTAGAAAACATGTCTCATCCCTCCTTAGAATGAGTAAGTTTGTGTCTAAGAGTAAAACATTCAGCTGAATATGATTAGCCCTTTTTGCTTATAAGCGATGTTCTAAAAGAGAAGCCAAGTTGAAAATTGTCTATACACATATGAGTGTATGTGTAATTGCTATTTATGTGAAAGCTACAAATACAGACTGGTTTGGGTATGCTGTAATGGAGACTCAGGTAATCTGAGTGACATTGACTTTGCTGCCCTAGTTTTTCCAAAGTGGTAACAGCTTATTGGTGAAGTTCCAATGAAAACAGAGTACAAACATCCCTTGATTTACATGGTAATTATGTTCCTGGGAAATTCAATCTATATTAAAACTGTGCCCACAAGTTAGATTCTGTGAGCCCACATGAAAGCCCAGCAGGGCCCAGGGAAGCTGTACGGGGCACAGATGGCCTTCGGCGGGGACTGTAACCCACCGTGAGACTTCTGCAGTCCCTGGTCCTCACCCACGGATTCACAGATCAAGGGTAGCACCCCCGGTCTTTGTGTGAGCTGGAAACGCTCTCACAGAAGTCCAGAAAGCTCCCTTCGTACCACTCCCTGAAAGGACACAAGAATAAAGGTGGAGGCCAGTTTGAGGGGTAAATTTAGCTGTCACAGAACAGACTCTTCGGGAACTGAGAATCACCAGCTTTCATGCTGTGTTTCTTTGGCCACCCTTTGTTCTTAAAATAAAACCTCTGAATTTAGAGCTTTGCTGAATCCACATTGTCTTTATAAGTGCTAGGTCTCCCGTGTTATGCTAATGATCATTCCTGAAAGCCTTCCAAAATTCTGTTTTTCTGTAGCCTTATTTCTCTTTTGTCACATTTCGTCTGTGCCATTACTGGTCCTCCTATGACTTTAAAGCTTTTGACTTGATCGTAATTTGTTGATGCTTCCCGTCCTAATAGGTGTTTGATAACAGCTACTAGTTTGATCGAGGTGATTTTTCTGGGCTGGGCATGACCAAGAGTGAAACGTTCATTATTCCTTGGTGCGACTTTGGGGAGTTGAAGCCACCTGGAACAGCTGCCGTGTCCCCTGGTTTTGACCTTTTTCCAAGTGGGATTCCAGCTCCAGAGCTGACAGTTTTGTTGGTCTCCACATATGGGTCCTCAGGAGGTTTTGCTCATCATGGAAGGACAAGACATAAATCTTGTTACTTAAGCAAGCACAAAGCCGTGAAAAGCCTAACACTTCATCTAGCACAGAAGGCGTGTGGAAAAGTCAGTATCTGTGAGGCTGAGGTGCTCTTTCTTTTCCAGCTGACATCCCAGCATCCATACGCTGAAGTGTTCATCGGCCGGCCCCACGTGTGGACGGTGGACCTCAGCAACCAGGAGGAAGTGGAAGATGCCGTGAAAGCAATTTTAAGTCAAAAGGTTGTCTGTTTTATTCCATTTTCCTCCATCTGCACTGTGAACTGAGATGTGTGGGCCTCGAAGGCCCTCTGGTTGAGTAATGAGAACATTTCCTGGCCACCTTCCCTTTAGGGTGAGGAAAGGGCCACCTGTAGGACGTGACCCTGGGCGGGGTGGGGGGGGTTCGTGGGTGCTCTGACAGACAGGAGTGGAGCTGGTGCCCCCGTGTGGAGGCTACAGACCCGAGTGGCATGCGTGCTGGGTCCCTGATACAGTGGTAGGAGTTTGAATTAGAACTTGTTTCCGTGCCTAATTGTACACTTCTCACCGAGGTTGGAAAACACAGACCTGCTCCCCACAAAAAATAGGAATGACCGGAACTATTAAGGAAATACTGGGAAATGTTTTTATATAGCATTTGTTTATTTGTTTGTTTTAACCTGAACATCTCTTTGTTTAAGTTTACTTATTTATTTTGTATATGCAAGTGGGGGAGGGGCAGAGAGAGACAGAGAGAGGAAGAGAGAGAGAGAGAGAAAATCTTGTTCAGCTCAGTAAGGGGCTGGATCTCACCAACCATGAGATCATGACCTGAACTGAAATCCAGAATCAGAAGCTTAACTGACTGAACCACCAGGTGCCCCCAGTTAAGTAAGTACCATACGCAGGGCACCCTTGGAGCCCCTGTAGGGGACACTCACTTCTGTAAATGATGGAGGCTGCCTCCCCGCCTGTGGAAGCTTTCCACCCAGTAGGGACCGGACCAGTTAATGTCCCCCAACCCCCAGACCGCCTTGGGCGCTATCGCTGTGCTCCCTGCTCTCTGGACCCCTCCTTCCGGAACACTGCTTACACTCTGTCAGGGAGACGTGTAGTGACATGGCTGTACTGAAGACAGGCTGGAATCTGCTTGAGTCAGGTTCCAGCTCTACCACCTACTTGGAGCATCCCCTCGGGCACTTACTGAATCTCTGAGCCTTTGGTTTCTTCATCTCTAAGTAGGCTTGTATTACCTACTCTATAGGTATTTGTAAGGATTCAATGAGATAATGAATGTAAAGCCCTTAAGCCTAGCATCTACGATATAGGCAGTGTTTAATTGCATTACCAAGTCACTGTTAGTAATACATATGTAATCTTATTTTTGTTATCAACAGTCTGGATTTGCGCTAGACTGTCAGCGATGTGGGGGCAGGAGACCTCTCTCTCTCACTGTGGTACTCTGTACGCAGCATAGCGATTTACCTAATGGATTGAGAGAGAGGAATACGTGTTTGCAGACTGTGTTCAGTGCCAACAATAATATGCAAAAGATTGAGAAGCGGAAGTAGGGGGAAGCTTTCTGGAAAATGCAGCACTGAGTTAAGTCTTTTAGGATGAGTAGGAATTTGCAAAGCTAAACCGAGAAGTGGACCCAGAAGGGCATGAGTTCAAGGCACAGTGTGAGTAAAGTGGAAGAGCTTGAGTGGAGTGGGGCCCCGATGGGCTTCCTCCGAATACCTGCCCCACATCCACGCTCCAGCACCAGGGAGTCCTCCCTGTGGAGACCCTTGGTTCTTTCTTTCTCGAGTGCCCGAGTCCCTCAGGGGATTAGTATCTTAAGGCTACCGTAACAAAGAACCACAATTTTTGGTGGCTTTAACAACAGAAATTTATTCTTTCACAGTACTAGAAGCTAGACATCCAAAATTAAGATGCCGTCTAGGTCAGGTTCCCTCCAAACAAAGCCCGTAATGGGGGAATTCTTCCTTGCCTCTCCCACCTTCTGAGGGCCCCAGGCATTCCTTAGCTTGCAGCTGTAGCACCTTAATCTGTGTCTGTGTGTCCGTCTTTCCTATTCTTGGAAGGACATCTGTCATACTGGACTAGGGCCCACTCTCATTGAGTATGACCTCAACTTGGTTACCTCTGCAAAGACCCTGTTCTCAAAGACGGTCACATTTACAGCTACTGGGACTTTGGAATTTAGCAGGATCATTCTGAGGGACACAATTCAACCCACAGTACTTGTTTCAGTGCACATGCCATTGCAGAGGAGGAATTTATTTTTTTTTAATTTTTTTTAATGTTTTTTACTTATTTTTGAGAGACAGAGAGAGCATGAGCCAGGAAGGGTCAGAGATAGAGGGAGACACAGAATCTGAAGCAGGCTCCAGGCTCTGAGCTAGCTGTCAGCACAAAGCCCAATGCGGGGCTCGAACCCACAAACCATGAGATCATGACCTGAGCTGTAGCCAGACGCTCAACCGACTGAGCCACCCAGGCACCCCGCAGAGGAGGAATTTAAAAGCTGCCTCTATATGAGTCTGAAAATCTTGGATTGTGGTGTGCAAAACTTGTTAGGTGCTAGATCCCTTTTGTCCAACAAAAATCTAATGGGAATGCCTGATACAAAGCAGAGAGTGAGGCACTGAGTTGTACTTGCTCATTCCTACATGAGATTGACCTCACCCCATGGAACATGGAACCCCTGATGCTCTACATCTTAAAACTCTGATTAGCCTTTTTCCTCCTTATTCCAAAGACTATTTAAGATCACATAAGGGGAAAAAAGTAATTATTATAGTGGCTCTTAGGTAGAGAGAACCTCCTATACATCGTCTCTCTGTATCTATATGAGCCTAATCTCATTTAAATCTCACTTACTTCTTGTACAGATGAAAAGATTGAGGTTTAAAAGAAATAAGTAGAGGCACCTGGGTGGTTCAGTCAGTGAAGCGTCCGACTCTGGCTCAGGTCATGATCTCATGGTTCCTGGGTTCAACCCCACATCGGGCTCCGTGCTGACAGCACAGAGCCTGTTTTTCTCTCTCTCAAAAATAAACAAACATTAAAAAAATTAAAACACAATAAAGAAATAAATAAAGTAAGTAGTTTATCCCAGATACACAGCTAGTAAGTAGCAAAACAACCTGGATTGAAACCTAGTTCTTTTTGGCTGGTATATTAAGATAATATAAAATTTAAAAGGAGAAGAAACATGGAATGAAGTAAAGAGGAGGGTCAGAGCAGGAATGAGAGCTGAAGTCAGTAATGAAATTAATCAAAAACTTATTGTCATAAAAATCCTTATGCTTGTTAGAAATGGGGCAGAAATTTAGTGCCAAGCTTTCCCGTGTTTAATTACAAAATTCTATATTTCGTGACATTCAAAAAGTCAAGGTGGCGTGACCCGCCAAGAGATGGCCCAGATGTTGAAATTTATTCAAAAGCATCTTGGATGTGCTAAGATAAATGTATTAAAAGGTTTGTTGAAAAAGGTAGACGTTGTATGTGAGCAGATGGGGAAATTCAGGAGAAAGCTGGAGAGTCTTTCTCAAAGCCAAAGGAAAAAATGCAAGAACTGAAAAACATGTCAGAAAATGAACAACTCTTTTGGTGGCCGTATCAGCAGGGTAACAGCAGAGGAAAATTCCAGTGAACTAATCAATAGACTTATCAATAGGAATTATCCAAAATGAAACAAAAGGGGGGATCAAATTAAAAAAGAGCATCTGAGGCTTATATCAGACAGCCCAGTGTAGGTGTAATTGGGATCTCAGGAGGAGAGAATGGCCAGAAGAAATAGTTGAAATGATAATGGCAAGGAATTAATGAACAACCCCACCTGGCAGATCCTGGGAGCTCTGTGAACCCCAAGCAGCATAAATATGAAGAAAAACACTTAAGTATACATTGTTGCCAAACTGCAGAAAACAGGGAAAAAATCTTGAAAAATGTATTGAATTTAGGGCGATAACAATATAAATGACCACCAGCTTCTCATCAGAAGTAATGGAGACCATGAAAAGGTCCCTTGGAGGCAGAATGTGTAGGGCCTTTAAAACAGGCCATGATAAGGAGACTGAGCTTTATTTTAAGTATGATGGGAAGTTCTGAACGGGGGAATGGCATAACCTAATTGACATTTGAAATCGTCAGCAGAAAATCCTGTGGTTAGTAGGTAGAGGAGATTATCAGACTTCAACTCCTGGTCTTCTGGTACCTTCCAAGACCATCTTTCATTGAGTGATGCCAAGCCCTGGCAGGTGGGACCATGGTGGGGTCAGCTGATCTCTGAGAGCGTTTCCCGGTAGGAACTGTACTCTGACTTAATGAGTGGGTACAAGCAGAGACAGGACATCACACAAGAAGGGGGGTGAAGAGGAAAATAGGAAGGAGAAGGTGAGAAGTTATTGGGAAGTTTGTAGCAGGAAATATCTCGTGCAGCCTGCTGGCATCCATACTGTGGCCCTGTGAATAGCAGTCCTTTTCCCACCAAACAAGATGGCGAGGACATGTCCCCTGGTTCTCCACATCTGGGCCTGCTTGGGCTTCTCCATAACTGGATGTGGACTCAGCATTCCCTTACATTCTGTTCCCCAAGGAGGCCTTGATTTGTTCCTGACGAATATCATGCAGAAAATTATCACACGCCCCCTACCTCAGTCCACACAATAGCTCCTCCATCAGTGTTCTTTTATGCAAGGCCAGGAGTCTGGAGAACTTTCCCACACAGAGGGCCCTCCCTGTTCCTGTCCTCAGCAGGATGGCTCACAGAACTCACTGAAAGAGGGTGGCTTAAGAAAGCAATTACGTTTTTTTTTTTCCTCTGCTTTTCCTCTTAGAGGAAAATCATTTGGCTTCCTATTATTTAAACTAGTGAATGGGCCACAAAGCAATAAATGAGTCAGCATCCCTTTGGTTAAATTGGATTAGATTTGTAGGAAGATACAGAAAGAGCCGTTTTTCTCTATTTATTGCATTGAGTTCTTTGAATTAATTTACTTCCATTTCTAATAGATGACCTTTGGAATAAGTTGTAGGAATGGCCCCAGAGTATTCAGCCTGTTTCCCACCACATAATTGAATCTGTTGATGTCATGGCAGATGGCCCCCAATGTTTATTTCACTCTAGAAATTCAACTTGTCACCATATAAATGAGCTTGAAATGCCAAGTCTTCTGCTGTAGTTTCTTGCCGTTCCTTCTGTGAAGCTTTGAGAGACACATACCTGTAGGCCAGAAGGCTTCTGGAATCACCCACAGGTTGAGTAGATAAATATCCTTTAAAAGAAAGGGCTATGTCTGGGTCAGAGAGGACAGAGCAAGTGCAAAAGCTTGAGATGAGAAGGGGCAGGCTTGCAACATGGAAGTCTGTTTTCTAGGTATTTTGAGCTCTTTTCAGGTGATCTGTTTAGAAACATGATAATCTTTGTTCCTGCAAAATAGCTCTGCCTTGAGAGTATAATACTTCTGGCTCAGCCTCTTTTAGCTCTTCCCAGATGGTCAAGGGTAGGGAAGGCTGGGATAAAACCTGTGTGATTATAGGATCGCAGATTTGAAGATAGATTATGAAATTAACAGTCATGGTTCAAGAAGATTTCACATACAGTGTGTGAATCAACACACAGAAAATGGGGGAAGGTGCCTTGAGACCAACTGCTTGGCTTCCCATGGACGAATGTCTTCTCTGTCAACTGTCCCATTTTGCACAGGCTTCAACCCTTAAATGTTTTATCCAGTTCTCTACCCTGAAAATTTGAGGTAGGCAAGCGTAGATAGACCTAAGTGGGCGATGGTAAAGGTGGCCTTCTATCCTGTTGCTGACATGTGCTATTGGGCTTTCTGAAGCTGTAACAGACTAGGTTGCTATTGATTTTGTGCCAAGTGAAATTTCCATTTCAGATTGGTAACGTTTGCTGGCTGCCCTCAAAACGCAAGCCTTGTAATATTGGCATATTATACTGTGCAGCAGAGATCAAGCTCACTTTCTTCCCCTTCCCCAGGTGTCAGTATATTGATCACATTGCCTCTTCCCCCCTGAGAAGCACCTTCTGGGATTTCCTGCTTCCATCGAATAAAGCTTAGGCTCCTTAATATAGATCCTTTTGTGGAGGTGTTGCGTGGGTGGCTGAGTCGGTTGACCATCTGGCCCTTGATTGCAGGTCATGATCTCACAGTTGTGAGATCAAGCCCCGCATCGGGCTCTGAGCTGGACGTTGAGCCTGCTTAAGATTCTCTCTCCATCTCCTTCCACCCCTCCCTCATTTGCACACTTGTGTTCTCTCTCTCAAAAAAAGAAAAGAAACCCTTTTGTGGAAAACCAGTGAACCTTTTCCCAGCCATGTCTCACCAGCTGTCGTGATCCCAAGCTCTACCCACCTGCTGCTCCTTGCATATCTCACTTCCCACTACTTGCTCTCCCTGGAATGTGTTTCCCCACCTGGCTTGCTAGACTCATAATTGGCCTTAAAAGCCCAGCATGAGCAGAAGTCTGCTTTGACCTTCTGGCCTCCTAAGACCCATGACTGAACTCTTTGCTGCACTTTATTACTCTCTTTCTGCTCCACGAGTTCTTTAGGTACCTGCTCACCACACCTGCTAATGTAGATCATTGCCTTTGTCACCCTGATAGGTCCTTAAAGCACCCATCTTGTGCCTTTCTTACATCATCGAGCATGCATTCATTCAACAGGTGTTTGCTGAATTCCTACCTGTGCTCCCAGCTCAGCCCTGGGACACAAAGACAGCCCAGCCGCCATGGGGCCTGCCCTGTGGGGCTTTTGCCTGTAACAAATGACACTCTCCACCTTTTCTTGAATGCCTTCTGTGTTCTAGACCCCAAACTAAGCACCTTATTCTTTTTTTTTTCCATATACTCTTCAGCTTAAAAGAGGTAGATTTTTCTTATCACCTCTAAGTTCATAGTCTTATCTCCTCATGAGGCACCTGAGTGTGAGTGAATCAGGGGAGGATTGGGTAAGTGGCCTAGGTTCTGTATTCTCCTCTTTGCTGATACCATATTCTATTTCCACAGATTGAGCCATACATGCCGTATGAATTCACATGTGAGGGGATGTTGCAGAGAATCAACGCTTTCATTGAAAGACAGGTAAGGCTCTTGAGAAGTACTTCTGGCCCATGACCCCAGGGTGCTCTCATAAACAGCTCACCGTGTTTCTGTGGTAATTTTCCTGCTTTGGAAGACTCCAGAAGCTGGATAATGGCTTGGTGAAAATTCGAAGCACACACTGTCATGGTCATCTAGGGGACTTAGTCTGTCCTTGGGTTAAGAATGTTCTTTATGATGGTGGAAAATCATAATAGAAACTTAAAATGGGAGAGACTGGATGGTCAAGGTGAAGACCTCCATAACTATCAGACCTGTGCTCGAAACAGGTTCTGAGGGGCTTCACAAAGACTTGAGTGGGGAGGGGGAGAGAGAAATGGTTCTCTGGTCTTGCCAGATCTTCATTTATCACCCTAAAAAAGGCAAGGATTGAAACCAGGGAGCTCTAAGCATTCCCTTAATACATGTTCAATAATTCCAAATATGTTAGGACTTTTCAGTGGTTTTCAAACATCTTTTAAATCATGAGCCCTTTCCAAATGAAACTTGACACAAAACCTAAGTATCTAAAACAGATCAAAGGAGGGCTTCGGATCTAAAGTAGGGGAGGGTTCCAAGAGCCCCACCACCCCCAACAGAGCTTGCACACCATGGCCTGAGCTCGGGCAGTAAAGGCCAAGAGCACAATTGGCATCCTTCTATATAAAATCTCAATTCCTTGGTCTTCAAAAGCAGCCCAGAGATACAAATAGACAGATTCAGAATCCCTGTGGGCAGAGTAGTATGAACTCCTTGACTGCATTTCAGAAATAGAAGTCTCCTCTTCAAGGGCAAAGCAGAACACCTTGGGGCGATCAAGAGATCTTTATACAGTAGAGCATGAGGACTGTACCAGCTAAAATAGAATTGGTTTGTTGAAAATATAAGTAGGCGCAGACTGGAGGTCCAGGGTGGGTCTCCAAGGAAAGGTTTGAGGCGACGGACTGGACACTGCTGCTGGAGAAGCGGGGTGGGGTCACAGGCTCCAGGGTGGGGTGTCTGCTGTTCTGGATGCTTGTTAGCAGCTAGAGGGTGCGCTCTGCAGCGTCGCCATCTCAGTGCAGTCCGACCACAACTCTCTGGTTGAATGACTCAGACACTCTCTTTCTGGGCCTTGGTTTCCCCTCCTGTAGACCAAGGATGATAATAGAATTTGTAGGGCGTGAAGTGCTTAGAACAGGGCTAACAGGTAGTACTCCATATATGCCAACTAGTACTATTGATTACACAATATGGTACTATGTATCCTATCACAGTCTATAATTATATTGTGATGTAATGTAATACGATACAACTCATTGGACTTGACCACAAGACCTAAACATCTGAATCATCATCTCATTCAGTCTTTAATTATTTTTTCTTTTATAGTTTATTGTCAAGTTGGTTTCCATGTAACACCCAGTACTCATCCCAACAGGTGTCCTCCTCCATGACCAGCACCCCCTTCCCCTCTCCCCCATCAGCCCTCAGTTCTCAGTATTCAAGAGTCTGTTTTTTTAAATGTTTATTTATTTTTGAGAGAGCACACGAGCAGGGAAGGGGCAGAGAAAAGAGAGAGAGAGAGAGAGAGAGAGAGAGAGAGAGAAAGAGACACAGAATCCAAAGCAGACTCCAGGCTCCACACTGTCAGTGCAGAGCCCAACACGGAGCTCAAACCTACACATGGTGACCTCATGGATGGAGCCGAAGTCAGACGCTTAACCGACTGAGCCACTCAGGTGCCCCTGATTCAGTCTTTCTATAATGCCTCCATTAAGAATGACCACATCAGGAGCACCTGGGTGGCTCAGTTGCTTGACTGACTTCAGCTCAGGTCACAATCTCACAGTTCCTGGATTCCAGCCCCAACGGCAGGCTCTGTGCTGACACCTCGAGCCTGGAGCCTGCTCCGGATCTGTGTCTCCCTCTCTCTGCTCCTACCCCACTCACATTATGTGTCTCTCTGTCTCTCAAAAATAAATAAATGTTAAAAAATTTTAAAAAAGAATAACCACATCAGCATCCCATACTGGAGCAGCCATTTACTTACAGACTTCATGGCCGTGCATACCAAACACATCACGGTGCATTGTCTCATTTCATCCTCGCTGTGTCCTGGGAGGTAACAGGGATAACCGCTGTGTGGGTGATCGGGGCCAAGATCTGCAGTCCTGGGCTCCAGGTTTGTTGCTGGTCTGGTCTGAGCCCCAGGCCCTGGTGGCAGACGTCCTGGGGCTGTACCTGCCGTCTCTTGCCTCATGAGCCAGCTGCTCGCACTTCCCGCAGGTGCGGAGAGAAGCCGTGGACTCTCCTCTGGCAGCGAGTTTTCAGCCAGCACAGCTCTTGTCACCATCACAGGAATCGGGCTGAGATTTTACCAGGACCCCTGCAGCAGCTTCTGAAACTACTTCCTCCTTTCCTGTCTCCACTTCCTCCCTGGGAAGACGGTCACTCACTGCCACATATAAAAAGCCTCTTTATCAAGTTTACTTGGAGGCTTCTTCTCTAAGTCTGTTGAATCCCAGCCAGTCCTTAAAAGTTCTCATGTAGGCTGTTCTCTGTAAATCTATTGCTGGCTTTCCGCTCTTACAGGGAGCTCGTATTCCCCATGCTGACCTGGCTAAATGCTCCATAATGCCAGAGCACACCTGGTCCGTTCCCCTCTGGGTCCCAAGTGCTCCGCTGGGCACACAGTAGGGGCACAGTAACTCCCATTGGAAGGAACGAATAAATGAAAGAGAGCATGTGCACATCCTTGTGCTTTTTATTCCGGTGTCTCAGGAGCAAGGAAGCTCGTCTCGGACCTTAGGATTTGGAATACATGCTAATAAAACTGCCCTTTCGCACTAGCTCCTTGGCACAGACTTCTGCAGAGCCCTTCAGTTCACAGAAATCCGGAGGCCTCTTTTTTTTGCCTGCTGTTGTTGATTCTCCCATCCACTGGGTGAATGTTTGTCAGCTGGAGTGCCCTGTGGACTGTGCTGGGAGGGAGGGAAAGTGTCAAGGGACAAGTCCCAAGCCCAGGTGGCTTCATGTCTCACAAAAGAAGCCAGTCAAGTCCACAGGCAATGCCACTGCGTACCAGGATGCTTAGGGATCCCATCACTAGGGGAGAGCGGGGGAGAGTCTCTCCAGAAGCATTTTACAGGAAGTGAGTCCTGATGGCAAACTGGAAGGGTGCCGGGAGGACTGGACAGTCACTGTGCAGAGGCCTGGGGAATAAAAGAGACACTGTGGTGAATTATCAGAAGTTTAGCTGTGACTAAAGAGAGGTGAGGTGAGAGCTGGAGGAGGAAACACTTCGTAAAACGATGCTGAGTTTCAGCAGAAGAATGCAGCTCTGATTTTGGCACAACAGAATGAGGGCGGTGGGACTATCATGTTGGTATTTTAGGAAAACCCTTCTAGGAATCTCGGATTTGGGGCATCTGCTACTAAACATTCTCTGGGGGCAGCCAACAAGCCCTCAGGAGGCCTGTTTCTAGTTTATCCCAAGCCTCTGTAGGAGGGTTTTGTTGAAGCCTTAATGTTCCCCCAACTTTAGAGCAGAGTTGGGAAGTCAAGACCGCATTGATTCACAGTTTGGGTCTTCTACCTCTGACAAATATCTCCAGGCCTCAGGATTTTACAGTGTTCGTTATTTCTGTAGCAAGAATATCATCAAAGAGCAGTGAGACTGGAGAGAGGGGTGTTTCTGGTGTGAACAGAAAGCCTCAAGCTCTGAAGAGGTGGTGGCAGCCCCAGCTTCCGGTCCCTTGAACTGTTGGAGTGCTGCAGCCCTAATTAGGCTGATCTCTGCCTCCAGAGTCTTCCCTGTGATCTGCAAGGGGAGCAGGAAGCTTTTATCTCAGAACCTTTTCAAGGTTGTCCATCCTGCTCACCCAAGGCAGCAGGAGCCAGAGGAAGCCAATTGACAGCAATTGAGAAAGCCCCAGGCTTCAGTGTACCTTGAGCGATTGACAGCTGGAAACCTATCTCATACCCAGCCAACCCCGGGCTCACTCACCCAGTGGGAAAGAGCCCTGACTTAAGGAAAACCACTTGCTTTTTTCTCCTAATACCCCTCTGCACACACCACCACTGGCTTGCCATACTGGAAATGTTGATTTGGATTGCGCGCTCTTCTAAAGCAAATTTCTGTAAGAGGTGCTCTCTCTAGCAGTGGGGGAGGAGCTGGGGGTGGTGCCAAGGTGAAAATCCCTTGTAATCGAAGATCAAGAGCATTGTTTTTCCCTAACATGAGTGTCCAGGCCTGTTATGGTTCTCATTATGCATTTCTTGGGGGAAATTTAGGTATTTGCCTCAGGCCAGAGCGTATAGAGGAGGTCCTTTGGAAGGAATGGCAGTGTTCAGGTTGATTTCTGAAAACCATGTATATGTTCCTCAGTTCTGTTTTCTCCTTCCTATAAAGACCCTGTAAATAGACAGAATGGTTATGCTCATGTTAAAGAGCTGTATAATTCATGTGAAAGGCATTCTGGAGATAGGGAGGGAAAAATGAGTTAATTCCCAAGAGTCACTGTGGAATCAGCTTCAGCTCCTGGGAAATCTGGCTTATCGGGCCCATCTTAAACCTCCCTGGGGAGTGTTCTAGATGCAAGGACAAGCCTGGTAGTCAAGGGTAGCAAGGAATGGTGGAAAAAGGATGCAATGAAAGAGGAAAAGGAAATGAAAAGGGGAGATGGACGGCCTTAGTTTGGGGAATGTTTGCTCTTTGGAGAAATGAATGGCTGCTGTTTGCCTCGCCATTCTCCATCTCAGAGAGACTGTGAGTCATGACTAACTGCGGGAGCCTAGAGTCTGGCTCTTGCCCCACTCTCCATAGCCTTGGGTGAGTTCCTAACCTCCCTGTCCTATTGCTGCTTGTGTGCAGTGGGGATAACACTACCTCACCCATAAGGCAGAGGGAGGAATCAGGGGTAGGGCCGAGGACACAGAGCAGGTTCTCGGAAAACCTTGGCTCCTTGCTGCTGCAGAAACCCAGCCCCCAATCGAGGTACGCTTTTTAAACAGCTTCACTGATATGTAAGTTACAGATCATAAACCTCCCTCCACGGAAGGATACAATTGAATGATTTTTTAATCACATTGATAGAGGTGTGCAATTACCACCACCACGTAGCTTTCCAACATTTCCATCACCCCCAAAAAGCCTGTGTGTGCCTCTCTGCAGTCAGTCCCTGCCCCAGCTCCCAGGAACGCACTGGTCTGTGCTCTCTGTAGATTTGCCTTTTCTGGAGACTGTTGGCTTCTTTGACTCACCATAATGAGTGTGAGCTTCATGCACGCTCATGTATCAGTACTTCATTCTGTGATTTATTGCCTAATAATGTGTCCAATGTATGGATATATCACTGTTTATCCATTCACCAGGTGATGGAAGTGTGTTATTTCCTGTGGCTAATATGAAGAGTGTGGCTGTGAGCAGTCACGCATCTCTCAATACTAGATGAGTAAAGGATGTTGGAGGTCTCTTGTCTAACTTCTTTAAGAGTGAGCTCATTGGCCCATTGATGTGCACGTGTAGAGGTCGTCCATGGACATTGGTCACCACACTTCAGCATCACAGCCCCTCCTGTTGTACCTGTGGAGACACATCCACACCCACCGCTAAGAACCAGTCCAGGGGCCACCTGGGGACAAAATTCACTCTTTTGGGGACAGCACAGGTCGAGAATGGTGGGTACCAGTGGGTAACTGAAAAATCTTAAGCCAGTCAGTCTGTATTAAGTACCTTTTTTGCACCACATCCTGTATCTCCCAGCTGTAACGTAAATAACAGATGTGTTCCTCACCTCTGAGATGGCTGGCTGAATTTGGCTCAAACTCCAATTACAAGGCCTAGAACCTGTCCCTCCCTTTTTTTTTTCTCTCCCAAATTCCTGGCCATACTTCCTCTAGATCCTGCCCCCAGACCTGAATCAGACCCATCTTGTTGGCTCCACACAGAGAATTTCTAGAGAAATCCACTTGCCCCTGATCCCTCATGATGGAGTGACTCTCTTAAAGGTTGGGCCGAGTTTGGCTGGAGGGCATGTGGAGGAGACCCTATCACAGACGGCCAAGAGAGAGGGACAGGCCAGCCCTGCCATTCTTGGGGAGGGGTAGAGTGTTCCACCGTGTTCTCTAGCTCTTTGGCTCTTTCTGGGAATCCCATTTGCTCCTTGTTGTGCTAAGCCTTCACGGCAAGGCAGCAGCGCCCTTACTCAACCTTGCTTTTTCTCATAAATTTGTTGACAGTAAACCTTTCTCAGTAGAGCCACTGCAGGAAAATTTCAGAATAGTCCTGCAAATTTAGGGGAGTTGGGCAACTGGTTGGAATAATTTTTAGAGAGAAATGCAGGGATCCTGTGTTCTAAGTGGGGTTATTAGCCAGATGGGAAATCACCATGTCTCATTCTGGTTGTATAAAGCCGCTCTGAGTTAAGGAGATGCTGTCCCTTTCTGCATCTACTCTCAAAGCCTCAGGAGGGCAAAACCTTTCAACTCAGTTCAACAACTCTTTATTGAGCACCACTCATCTGCAAAGCATCATGTTTGTGATAAGCCACTCACTTCTAGTCAACCCACAAAACCCCACCCAGAAGTTCCTATTTCCTGGAAGCTTTGCCTGGGTGCTCCCACCACCACATTTGGCATCCCTGCCGAGGTAATCATTTACTCCTCTAAGTGGTCTTTACACCTGTTTGGACCTCTACTTTCTTCTCTTCTGTAGTTCTTTAAATGTCGGCCTCTCTTACCAGACTGTGCGCTGAGCCTTTGAGCCTAGAGTCTGTGTTTCATGTATGTTCATGTTTCCAGCACCCAGCGTAGACTTGAATAGGTTTGGGTGAAGTTTAGAATGGATGAATGAGAACCTTCAAAGCCCCCACAGGGTATGAATGTTTCACAGAGATGTGTTGGAACTCCAGAGCCTGGGTCAGTCTGAGGCCAGCCTCTCTCTCCTGCCTCTGCTCCTGCCGCCTCTTCTGAGCATAGCACATCCTCTCTTTCCTGCCCACAACTCCCCTATGACTTTCGTCACACTCTTAAGGAAAAGCCGAAGCTGCATGAGGCGACTCCCTCGGACCTCCTGGGCCCCAGCTCCTGCTGCTTCGGCCCCCAGCATGCACAGCTCTGCTCCTGTGACGTGAAACTCCCTGCTCCTCCGGAAACCTGCTACGCACTTCCTTGTTACAGCCTGTGATCTTGGTTTGGCTCTGCCTGGAATGTTCTTCCCAGGTGCCTTGCTGGCTCATTCCTTTACTCCTTGGGTCTTTCCTGAAATGTCCCCGTTTCTCAGTGGCGCCTTATCTAGACACCCTACCCCTAACAATCTTAATCCTTTTTCCTCATTCTTTTCTAGAGCCCTTACCATACGTATGTATGTATATGTAATTTCTATCTTTCTCGTGGATGATAAGGAGGCAGAGGCTTCGTTCCTTGTTTCTACCCAGTCGCCATTACCCAAAGGCCTAGAAAAGTCACTTGCACAAAGAGTAACAGTGAGAGTCAACCTGTAGATGGCACTTTTCTGAGCACTTTAACATTATAGTAGCTCCGCCTGACCTGCAGGGGATGTGTTCCAACACCCCCAGTGGGTGCCTGCAACCTTGGATAGGATTACGCACATATACTATGTTTTTTCCTGTGCACACATATTGTGATAAAGTTTAATTTATATATAGGCACAGAAAGAGATTCACGGCCATAATGAAGCTGTTTTAAAAATACAGTGTCGTGAAAGTTATGTGAATGTGGTCTCTCAGGACATCTTGCTGTCCTGTGCTCCCCCTTCCTGCGATGATTACGTACCTTCGTGAGGAGATGAAGTAGGTGAATGACTCAGGCGCCGTGGCATCAGGCTTACTCCTGACCTTCCGACAAACTGTCAGAGGATCACCTGCTTTGGGACCACGGCTGACCGCAGGGAACAGCACGTGGAGGTGGGTTTGTGTAACTAACTGAACCCCCTCTACAGCCCTGCGAGGTAGCAAATGATACTTACTTCATCTTAAAGTCGAGGAAACTGAGGCAGAGAGAGATTGTGTAACTAGCGAGACTACTCAGCTAATAAACGGAGAAGCGAAGATTCAAACCCATAGAGTCTGGAGTTCTGAATCCGGGGGCTTTCCTGCTGCTCAGCAAGTGTTTTGCTGAGTGGATGAATCCGTGAATGGGTGAGAGTGGTGAGTGCTCGTGGCGAGGAGATGAGGCAGGTCGGCGTTGCCATGTTTGCGTGTTGGGAGGCGAAGGAAACAGGGCTTGTACCTGGAGGTGAGGAGAGGCCTGCAATCCGACTGCCCGTTGGGTTGTGCCCTGCAGCCACCTGGGCACAGAGATGGCTTTCACGGGTGAATTGCCCCGTCTAACCCAGGCAATTCAACACTTACCTCTGGATCTGGTAGCACATAATGCTCTACCTTGGCATATGCTCTCTACCATCTCTAGGAGCCTTCCTGAGAGTGCCTCATTTTATCTCACCAGAACTGTGTAAGGACCAAAGGACAAGTGGTGTTTTCTCCATTGTAGCCGTGAAAGCAGGCAGAGAGCTCCAGGGCCCCCCATGGGTGTTCCAAACCTGGCGGCCAGAATCACAACCCTGGTCCCCATACTCTGTCCTGCCTCACCTGGTGTCATGCTTACCAGGACATTTGCAGAGTTTCCGGATCGGTCTCTAAGCGTTAAAACAGTCCTGCTGCTGTTTTTACTGTTTCTTATCCTCCTGGCCCCCAGCACAGACTCCTGAGAGGAATGCCAGACCAGCCCACTGTGAGCCAGAAGCAGGGATGACTGTGGCCCAGAGTTCGTGCCCTTGAGCCCAGCTTGTCTGTTGAAGGGAGCCTGGCAGAGGTCGGCCAGAGAGGTTGGCTAAGAAATGAGCACATGGGGCAGATCCACCCTGCAGCCTCGCTTTGAGGGCACACCCCTTCGCAGTGCCAGCCTGCCTTCCTCCAAGGATGTGCTGGGCTCCACTTACCCAGGGCCGCCCCGGCTTCCACAGATGCCAACACTGCGGTGCCCCCAACCCCTGGACAGGGCACAGGCGACCCCTCCGTAGAGGGGCAAGGGGCAGATGAGTGTCAGTGCAGCACCTGGCTGTTGGCCAGTCTTCTGTCAGCTTCATGGCTCACAGCCTGTTGGGCATCGCTCCACGGACAAGCAGTGCAGGCAGGAGCAGAGCGGGTGACCTGCCCAAGCCAGAACAGGGGTGCGGCTCACATCAGTGCCCTCTGACTCGAAGCACTTACTGGGCACGTCACTTCCTGCTCCAGCATGGCAGTCTTTCTCCTTGTTTCGGTTTTACCCCTTGGACTGCTTCACATGCCACACAAGGCTGAGGATTCATGGAAACGGTATCTAAAGAGTCTTAACAGATTCAGGGCACCTGGGCAGCCTAGTCGGTTAGGTTTCCAGCTCTTGATTTCTGCTCAGGTCTCTCAGTTCGTGGGTTTGAGCCCCACATCCAGCTCTGCCCTGGTGGTGTGGAGCCTGCATGGGAATCTCTCTCCCTCTCTCTCTGCCCCTCCCCTGCTCGCACTCTCTCTCTCTCTCTCTCTCTCTCTCTCTCCCCCTCCCTCTCTCTCTTGCCCTCTTGTACACGCCCCCCCCCTGCTTGCGGGCTCTCTCTCTCTCTCTCAAAATAAATAAATAAACTAAAAAAAAAAAAAAAAAAGACTCCACCAGACTCAGTAAGTGTAGAGCAATCACCCTCCACTAGAACTGCCTGTAGGGTCATCTGAGAAGAGACAGTCTGTGTTTTCTTATGAGCTATAAAAGCAAGAATTTGAGCCATTAGCTCTCTTCGGCTTCCAGTTCCCCAGCCTAATCCAGGGTTGGGCCAAGCTAAATTCTGGAAGCAAAGAAAAATTCTCACTTGGCCCCTAGTGTAGACAATATAATCTGATTAGACTTCCCGTCTAGTCACACAGCAGGCTTTAGTGTTGGGTTTGAAATCTCTTTATTATAATATTTAAAGGCTGTAGAAGTTCTCAGATGGCTTGTAAGAATTATAAACAAAGTTGCTTGCATGAGGGAACCAGAAAAACAATCAAAAAGCAACACAACCTTTTCCAAATATCTTTGTACCCGCTCAGCCCTGACCCCTAACTCCGTCAACCAACATGTACTTTCCTTCTTCCTGTTTGGTGACAGCCATCCTCATGGGATGGACAGAGTACCAAAGACCAGCCAGCGAGTGCCATGTGCTTCCAGGGAAGAGAGGGACTGCCGCCAGTGAACAGAGACGTTCTTTGGGGTCCTGGGGGTCTGTGCAGTCACCCAGTCCCAGGTCATTGTGCTGCCCAGGGCTTCGCAGGCACGTGGATTGTGCTCAAGATCATCGTGAGTCTGAGCAGTCAGATACCGTCTTCCCACCGCTTACTGCTCGGTCTGGGGTAGGCCCAGGGCTGTGACGCAGGACGCTCCAACTCACTCTTCCGCCATGCATCATGTTCCGAAGCTTAGCCTGCTTCCTAATATCTCTAAATAATCCAGTGTATTTCTGTATTTCTGCATTGGTAGGCTCTCTGGAATCTTCTATCAGCCTCTCTCAAATCCATGTTCAAGGTGTCTCAGCCACACGCCATAAAGGATTTCCCTCCGTTAGCCACCAAACTCAGCCTCGAGCAGTCCAGTCCCCTCACGACAGAATCGTGCGGTATGGGGTTACAGGGGGGTTGCCCTACCTGTTGGGGTCTTCATCATGATTTGAGACTAGAAAAGAACCAGCACTGAGTAGTCACTACCTGCCAGTCAACTTTCTTACTGTGTGACAGCATCACGTCTTTCAGAAAGGAGGTCGGGAGAGGCAGGAGCTGTAGGAATTTATCAGTATCCTCATTTTCACGTTTCCTAATGAGTCAGGATGTTCCCTGAGCCGGCTGCCCACAGGGCCTGGGAAGCGTACCCTTTCCTCTTTTCTGTTTTCTTTTGCTTACTAAAAGTCGTACAAGCACAAACCTAAAAGCAAAAATAAAAATGCAAGCAACAGAAAAGGGCCCCGCTGGAGGTGGTTCTGGCCTGCTCCCTGGGGCTGCACCCACTTCTTGCTAAAGGACTGCAGAGTGGCAGGCCCTGCTTTCCGTGGTCCAAGGGACGAGCCCAGGAGGCTCGGGAGCGTGAAACATTTCCTCCGCAGGTGCCCATTCTGGGAGCCCAGGGCCCCAAGATCATGAATCAGCCCCTCATGTACACAGAGCAAGGAAAGGAAACATGAGGACACACAAAATATTCCAGGAGGACATACACTGAAAAGGAGATCTCCTGACCACCCCAGTCTCTGTTCCTCTGTTCCCTTCTCTGCGCTGCCCGCACCAGAGAGATTCTCGTGTGGAGCTTATGCAGTTTGGAAGTACCTTGGTTTGGAAGTACCTTTCGGGCTCCTCCTCCAGTGCTGACACAAATGGAAACACTGTACACCAACCTTCACCTGCTTCTTTTCAGCCCTCCGTGTATCCTGAAGAGGTCTCCACAGCAGCACATGGAACCTGCTGCATTTTGGAGTATTGTTTGTGTTTAAATGGTTACATTTTTTGCTTCTACTCTGGCAGCCACTGTGATGTCCTGTGTGGGTTTCTTTGAACCCCACATGTCCCCATGTGTCTGTAGGGTGTGTTCCTACCAGTGGAATTCAGTGCCCAGGGTCTGATGCCCTCGGAGGACTCCTGAGGGTAGTGTGCCCCAGGAACAGTTAAGCATAAGCGTAACTGCTCAGGTGTCCAGCAGAGACGTCACCGCCTGCAGGCTGGGCCACCCAGGGACCCCAGGATGATGTGAGGTTTCCAACCACACTGTGCACGTTGAGCAAGCTCTGGGGGGCAGTCATGCCTGAGCTCCCACCACTGGTACCTACTCAGGGTTGCCTCAGGCACAGCCAAGTGCAAGCGGGGGTTTCAGGGCATGGGGAGCTTCCTGCTTCTCCTTCGCCCTTTCTCCGGCCTCTCCTGGTCTGTCTGCTGGACACTCATTGTGCCCAATCGTTCCACACAGGTTCCTTCCTGGCCCCACCCCCACCCCCACCCTCCCTCTACCCACCCCTCTACCACATCCACGCTAGGGCCCTGCTCTCCCTCTAGGTCCCGAAGTGACAGGCCCTGCCCTATTCTGTGCACCTGATATACTTTCTGTGCTGCAGGCGCTTCTCTGCCGGGGCGAGGGGCGGGGGGGGGGCGGGCAAGGCCCTTCCCATCCTATCCCACATCTTCTGACTACTTCTGTAGCTCTGACATTAGTGCGCCGTCATCACTGCTGTCAGCTAACAAGTCCTGAGCAACTGCCAAGGCCGTGACCCCACAGGTGGGTCTCTCAGCAGCACCTGCAGACCCCCACGCTTCATGAGGTCTGAACTAGCACTCACAAAACGGTGTCATATGTGGTAACTGCCAAACCAGGTAGACACAGAAAAGGCCTTGGGAATTGGAGCCAAGAACAGAACAGCTGGTGAAGGTGGGCCCGGAGGTGGGCCTTCAGGGGCGGAGGCTTCTCATGGTGGATCGATGGGTACGTTGAGGAAAAGCAGCCGCTGCTGGCTGGCACGGAGCTGTGCGCATGCCTTGCATTACCGCTCCTCCTCAAGCCCTGCGTGGAGGACACTGTTGGCCCCCCTTTGTGGCTGAGGCAGCTGGTGGGTAGAGGGAGGTGAAGACCTGGCCCAACGACGTGTTCCGGCTGAGCCCATTTGCAACCCAAGAGTGTCTGGCTCCCGCTCGTGGCCTTGGCTGCCCTGTCGGCAAGATGCCTCACCCTGTGCAGGCAGCTTGTGGGCCAGCCAGCCCTACCCGAGTCCTTGGGCCCTAGACTCATGGCCGCACTGTCATTTCAGGACTTCTGCCATGGGCAGGTGATGTGGCCACCGCTCAGCGCCCTGCAGGTGAAGCTTGCCGCGCCCGGGCAGTCATGCAAGCAGGAGTGCCAGGAGAGCCAGCTCATCTGCGAGCCTTCCTTCTTCCAGCACCTCAACAAGGACAAAGACCTGCTCAAGTATGTGCGGGGGTGGGGAGGGCCAGCTGGGGGCTGAGAGGGACGGGCTTTGGGGAGCAGGTGGCAGTGTGGTCCCCCTCCCCGCCCCACAGAATGTGAGGCCAGCAGCTCCGGAGTTCTGTAGATGAGATCACCTGGCATGCTGATATGTTTGGAATTCGGACAGGGGTGTTGTATTTGCATAAATAATGCCGTGCTTGGGACTGGATATTGCGGGCCGTGTTCGGATGGCTTGTGTTACACCCATGGTCTGTGGGAGTGGAGATGGGCACAGAACCACAAGCATGGGGGTTCCCGTCCTGGGGCTCCCCTGGCAGAAGCCAGGTCTGCAAAGCCTGACGGGTGCAGGTGACAGGTGATAGTCTGCAGTGCGGAGCCTGAGAGGAAAAAAATCGCTGCCCCCAGCGCATTTCCTCACCACCTTCCCCTCCTGCAGCCCCCATCCCCTTTTGCATTTGATTCCAGCCCCCTTGGAATGTGGCACATTGCAGGGGCCTGACTGCTGGGCCCCACAGCAGGGAGGCAGGGAACCCGGGCCAGAGCTGCGCCCAGAAGGGGCCTTCTCTATCGCTTGAGGTTTTCCCCTCTTGCCTGCATTACTTTTAGTGATCCCATTCATTCATTTCCCTTTGCGTTGGCATTTTGATGTCGGCATCTGCGGATCCCAGATTTCTACGGGAGAGTCCTTCTGGCCTCTGACTCCTGACCTCTGTCAGTACCAAATCTGCGCTCCCAGTTTGTATTACACCCACCCTGGGCCACATATTACTTAATTAGCTAGCCCCTTCCCCGCTTAGTAACCCTGATTAAGCACTTTCTCTTAAGAGACTTGCTGTCCCAACCCTAGGCACTGAGGAGAGCCGTGGTCCCGCCCAGTCTCCAGCAGGATGCTTCAGGCCTGGTGCGCTCGCTGCCCACTTCTGGCCTGGCCCCATTCTGGCTTCATGCTCCATTACAGCTGTTGGCCACTGTGGTTTTCTGTGCACAGAGGTCTGAGCTGGCCTGGTCCTGTGTGTGTCTTCTCAACTGTGGTATAAAACCCTTCTTAGAGAGAGACTTTGGCCTCTAGCATCTCGCGTGCAGGAAAGCTCTCGGGCAGGGATGTGGAGGATGCTATTTTTACCATTCTTTTTATGTGAAGGCCGAACCCAGAGGCTCCCTTGATTCCACTATGAAAACAAATGCCAGAAGAGAGTCAGTGCGGCACCCTACTCTGTGACTCTACTGTGCGAGGGGGTGGTGGTCTGGTATTTAAGGAAAGACTCATGGTACTAGAAGCTTCCATTTCCATAGCACATATCCTGAATTCTAGGTTTCCAGGAGGGACTTCCTATTGGTTCCTTTTACAGATAACTTCAGTAGCAAGGTGGCCTTTGGAGGACGCTGAGTGTATCTCTGTCTTTATATTAGAAGTGTGGACTGGCTGGGGATAGACTAGGAAGTGTGCACACAGGGCTGTCTGTGTTCGTCCCTGTCTGGAGGAGGGAGTGTGAGGAGCTGCATCCTGGAATGGAACCCAAATGAGACTCCTCTTCAGCATGGCCCTCGGTTCCCGGCCAAGCGGGAGCCGGGGCTCCTGCCTAGGTACGATGGTCAGGGCCAGCCTCAGATAGGACAGAGCTCCACACAGCCGGTCTGTCACTGGAGCAAAGGTCTAGGTGCGGTGGAGGGACAGGAAGGGGGACCACTCAGTGCGCTTCCTCTGCTCTGACCATTTTCTTACCTATAAAATGGGAGTAGCCCGTGTGAGGGTGAGATTACTTATAGCTGGTGCCCAAGACCGAGCAGAATGACCCCTTCATCCAAAGAGCCTTGGGCCCTGGCCTCTCTCTCCACCTCCCTCTCCACCTCCCCATACCACGCGGAGCCCACGAGAGCGGAAGGCCTTGTGGGGCTGTCCCGTGGCCAGGCCTGTGCCATGGAATTGCTTAACAACCCTCTCCCAAGCCCCATCGTAGCTCCGTAGGTTTTTTTCCCAAGGAGGCTACAATGAATGCTAATTTTGTAATAAAGCTGCCTGAAATTAATTCTCTAAATGTAAGAGCCCTATTGAATACCTTGTTCCTGCATTTGTAAATACCGATAATGTTGTAAAACCCCAGCTATCTGGCGGTCTATTGAGTGCCTCCTCGCGAGGAGGCAATCCTGGCTCATCCCTATTCATGGCCAGTTAGCGATGAGTTGCTTCCACAAGCCAGTGCTACTTTCTCTTCTCCAACTTGGGGCCTGGTTCTGAGCATAATCTCTTTTTAGTCTTTGGGTGTCTGTGACCTTGAAGGTCCACCTATCCTCATGTGTAGTATGAATTTATATCACCTAGATCAAGTCCTCTGGAATGTCCTGTGCTGCTGTCCTGAATCAGGGAATCAGGCAGCTGGTGTGGGAGTTGCTATTTGTGCAGAGCCTGGTGTAAGTGCTGGGGAGGTGACCACAGTCTTGTGCACAGAACATGCATGACTCAGGTGTGGCCTGGCCTGACACAGACCGGGGGCGGGGCTCCAGAGGCAGAGGCCCCTGCAAGAGCCAGAGCCCACGGTGGCGGGCATCCTTAGGGAGGACATTAGCTCTGTAAATAGGAGCATGCGTTCATGTGACACCTTATTTGTAAGTTTGCTACCTGCTTTGGTGCCTGAGTCCGAGTGTTCACGAGCGAGTGTGGGGGACTTGGTGGATTTGGGGTTGGAATAAACAGGGCAGAGGTGAGGAAGGGGAAGAACTCGAGGGCAGGGAAGAGACCAGAGGATGGGACCCTGTGTGCATCCCTTCACCCTGTGTGTATCTGCATGTTGGGAGGAATGGGTTGTTTCTATCCTAGAGCTGAGGCTTGCCTTTTTATTCTTGGTCAAGAGCTATAAAATGCAAAGCAAGGGCTGGTGGGCCTCAGAAGCCTGCTGCCATCATGTAAGAGGCTAGCTGGCGGAGAGACCATCACCACAGGGTCCTATGGAGAGGAAACAGTGTGCTAGGGGTCTCTGAATGTGTGTGTGTGTGTGTGTGTGTGTGTGTGTGTGTGTGTGTATGTATGTATGTATGTATGTATGTATCCGCAGCCCCACATCAGCCAAGCCCTCAGGAGGCTGCCTCGTGGGGATCGGGTAATACTGGCCACTTGAGCCTTCTTTGTGGTGCTTGGACTCCCTCCCCGGGCACGCCGCATCTGCGCAGCCTCTCTTGCGATGTGTTCACAGTCCGGTGCACACATGTGCTCATGTCCCGAGAGCCTGCGCCTGGGGTCTGAGTGAGGTGACGAGGAGCAGAAGCTAGGAGGGTTTCTTCAGGGCTTGTGACAGTTCTACCCCTCCAGTGGGGTCTGAGGCTGCTCATAGAGTTTTCCAACTCATGGTCAGCAGTGTCCTAGGCAGATGGCTGGAGCTAAGACATAGCAGCTGCTAGGATTCACCTACATAAAGAACTAACCTAAGCATAAATCTGTATTCTAAAGCTCCATTCCATCTGGACATGTCTAATGCACAGTTGAGTTCTGGAGAACCCTTTCTGTGTGTAGGCCAGTGGAGGGGGCGTCCTGTGAGAAGGATCTGATAGCCCCAAATCTCTGACTCATTTTTTCTCAAGGAAATCTGTAAATCCCCGCTTCATGTCTGTGACCCTAACTCTGGGTGCTCACATCCCCCTGCTGGTGCCCCAGAGGTGTCGGGGCGTTTAGTGAAGTCGCAGAGCCCCCTGCTGACTACAGGAGCAGCGTCAGGGTGGGTGCCTGCTCCTGAGTGCCAGGCCCCAGGCAGGCAGGCCCCTAGCACTCCTCACAGGCCCAGCTGACGCGCTGTTAGCTGGCAGGGGCAGGCGCGGGCCAGGCAGTTTGTCGGTTGGAGGAAGACAAGAGGGGGCAGGAGTGACAGGGAGTATGAGGCTGTCCTCCAACAGGATGAAGCTTCCCAAATGCAGCAGGAAGCCTAGTGTGCCCCGTCTGGGTCCCCACCCTGTCAGCAAGAATCAGGATGTATGTGAACAAAGCGGAACGGAGATGGCTGGCCTGTGTGTAAATTCACACCCTCGGGCAAGGGAGGAAGGTGGCAGAGCCCATCCAGTGTCTGCCGGGCCAGGGTGATCATGGTGACAGTGGGAGTGGTTGTGGTAATAATAACGGCTACCCAGAGCTACCCTCCGCCAAGTGCACTGTAAGCACTAATTTAATTTCTGCCCCTTCCCTGTGAGTTAAGGATTATTTGTCCCCACTTTGCGAAAGAGCAAACTGAACCATTTCTTCATTTCCCAGCTCATAAGGGATGAATTCAGGACTCACACTCAGGTCTTGGGCCCCTATACCTTCTTCTCTGAACTGGTCCCCACCTGGCATATAGGACACTGTGCTGGGCACCTGCTGAGGCCTCCTTGTTCAAGGCGAGACAGCGTGGGCGGGACCGGTGTACCCTGAGCCACAAGAGAAAGGATGAGGCTCTTGGAGGTAACAGGCTGACGCCGTTGGTTATCCCCAGCCCGAGGGAGCAAAGCCACGAGGGTCTATAGCCTGTGCCCTTCTGCGCATGAGGAGAAGGTGGCGGAGGAACGGGGACACGGGTTTGCAATCGGGGCTTGAAGTCGGACTCCTGCTCTTCGTGGCCAGGACCTCAGGAGCTCACCTCAGGAGGCCAGTGGGCAGGAGGCTGCTTACTGCCACACACCAAGGTGACCGTGGCGGTCCAGTGAATTGAGACCCCACAACAGCACCCTCCCCGGGAGACCATCTGATTGCCCTCCAGTGAGAGACTACCGCCATGTCCCACAAATCTTGTTAGACCGTCAATAAAAACATTAAACATTGTTTTTTGGAGATAATTAAATAATGTCCATCTTTGTCCCCGTGTTCCCACGCACACACACCTTGCTTGACCCCAGATTGCTAGGGGTGGGGGATGGCGAGGTCAGAGGGCGGCTCCCTTTCCCTTCTACAGCAGGTGAACTGAACGTGCTCCCCACACGTGGGACGGAGGCACCGCTGACCAGGACAGGGCCTGCGTCTCCAACTCTCATGCCTTTCTCTTCCTCTTCAGGTACGATGTGATCTGCCAAAGCTCTGAGCTGGCCAAGGATATCCTGGTGCCCTCCTTCGACCCCAAGAACAAGCACTGTGTGTTTCAAGGTGACCTCCTGCTGTTCAGCTGTGCGGGCGCCCACCCCAGGCACCAGAGGGTCTGCCCCTGCCGGGACTTCATCAAGGGCCAGGTGGCCCTCTGTAAAGACTGCCTATAGCGGCCACCAGCTGGGCCCCACACACACTCTGCTGGGGAAACGGTGGCTCCGACCCCATCGGGGCGGGCCCAGGAGGCAGATGTCATTCAGGGACTCTCGCCAGAGCCTGAACTTGATGGTGGAAGGTTTTGATTTGGTATTGCTCCTTCTGCGGCTAGAGCGCCATGGCATAGTTTTCCCCAAAATGACACGAGAGCAGGTGTCAGGCAGGGAGCCTCACTTCTCCCTGGCGCAACTTCATTTTCTATTTCTTGAGGAGACTGTGTCGATGTGGCTGCTCCAAAGTAGAACGAGGGTCTCAAGACGCATTTGAAACACAACCAGAGGAGGAATGGAGCTTGTCGGAGAGAACTTGATACGAGAACATTCCTAGACCCATTAACTTATTTATTTGGGAGGGTGGGAGGGGGAGCAGGGGAGGGCAAAGAGGGATTGATCACACGTCTTGTTTCTTTGGTTTCCCACTGTTTACTTTCCACCTTCACTGTATTTTTATTCCCATCTGCTTCCGGGAGGAAGCAGGAGGGAGACGGTGCACTGTGGGGCTGGTGGCCCGCTGGAAGGCAGCTGTGGGGATCTAGCTCCTCAGAGTGGATGGTGGCAGAACAAAGGAAAATCTTGTGTGTGCTTGACAGATGGCAGCTAGAAGACAGACACCTCCTGGGCACGGGGGGACGTGCCTGTTTTGTCCTAAGAGCCCAGCCAGGGACCAAAGATGGGGCTGCATTGCAGTGAGAGCTCCTTTCCTTGACCCTCCCCCTGCCACGCCCATGTCTCTCTCTCTCACTCACTCTCACACACACACATCCCTTGGCCCTAATTTCTGATGAGGCTCCTTTTGGGAAAGAAAGAACAGGACTGGGGAACTGACATTTGCTAGTTTGTGGTACTGCCCTCCCTTAAAAGCCACTGGAAAGAGAAAGTACGAATGGGGGACTAAAGGTCGTGCTTGTTTACCCCTAAAGAGGGTTATCCCAGGTGGGGTGTGGACAGCCATGAAGCTGGCCCTTAAGAACCAGTTACACCACCAGAGCTGTGCTCCAGACAGATGCGCTTGTGTCTGGTCCTTCTAATGTCTCCTGTCCCCAACATCCCAGAAATGAGGCTCTCAGTGGACCTGATGTTGGCCAGGGGAATAAGGCAGGCCAGGACGCATGTGGTGTGCAGTCCTGGCCACTCACCCCTGGGTGTGGCTGTGTGTGTCCTGCACAGGATTGGAGTCTGATGCTGGGTCTTCCTCGAGGCGTGACTATCCCAAGGGGCGTATTCTGAGTTGGCAGGTTGGCCCAGTCAGAGTCATCGGATGCCCCTTCCAAAGCCTGGAGTCCCCAGTCTCTGCCTTGGTGTGAGTTCCCCACCCAGCACGACTTTAGTGCTCTGGCTAGAAGTGTGTGTTTCCTGTGAGGTGCCTGGCACCTCCATGCTGGCAGTGAGCCCTCTTCTCCCTCTTACAGAACATCCAGTTATACGCTGTGGTGCCATCCGACTAGCCCTCACTGGCGGTTTTGAGTGCCGTGGTCACCTAGCACCATGGTCCCCCCTCCCTGTCCCCCAGCACACAGCCTGGCATCCGGGACAGCCCACCCAGCTCAGCCAATCATTTGGCAGGGCTCATGGCTGGGTGGGCCCTTGGGAAGTGAGGTAGATCCCAATGACCTTACAGCAGGTAGAGCCTGTAGGTACCGGAAGTTAGATTGTGCCTGCTTCTCGATTCTTCCCTAATGCAGAAGTAATAGCAAATGCACAGCCAGCCTTTTTTTTTCTTAGACCCTCAGTGGGTCTGAATTGCATCTTTGAACCCAGAGAGTGAAGGGGCTGAGGCAGATCAGGCAGGGTCTCCAGGATCCCTCCCGTGACCCCTAAGCACATGACATGAGGGTTCTGATAGGGAGACTTCTGCCCTGAGCATCAGTGCAGGGACCCCTCAGGAACTAGCAGGGAACAGCCTCTATCTGGGCCCAGCAGCAAGGGCAGAAGTCCAAAGGGAGTGTTGGTAATAGGGGGGCGTGTGTGCGTGTGTGCGTGTGTGCGTGTGTGTGTGTGTGCGCGCGCGCGCGCTCGCGCATGTAAGTTTTGCAAGGACAAGTCCTGCTGTCAGAGAAGCAACTGCCTTCTGTCTTGTTTCCCCTAGGAATGGGTCTCTTGGTTTCACCCTAGCTTGTGGGAATTTGCTTGCGCTCCCAGGGCTGCAATGCCTGGGCCAGTGCCGCCCTCTCCTGGGCTCTTGTGGGAGCTTCCAAACGTGAAGCTGTCATGCAGGCATTGGACCAGCAGGGGGAGCCTCTGGGCTGAGACGGCTTTCTCTAGCTCAGCCAGATTAACCCCTTTTACAGAGCACAGGGACTCAGAAAGCAAGGAAGCTGGAAGGCAGCGTTCCCAGAAAGATGCTGTGCCTGCCTGGCGTTTCAAAAGCCACAGGATTTATGGGTTTATTTATGGCTGTCCTGTTTGCTGAGCTCAGGGCCTCTCCGCCTCCCATTCCTCTCCTCTACATCAGGACTAGGGTCAAGCAGTCCAGCAGAGCACTTTATTTCTCGCACTTGAGCATCCCTGTCGCCCGCCCCCCAGCCCAGTAGTGGCCGGAAGTAAGCAGAGTCCTACAGGTGGGGGGCTGCTGCTCCCGGGGCAAACCCACACTCCAGGTGGCCAGGGCGTTAGGATGAGGCAGCAACACCTGAGTGTACAGCAGCTCCCAGGCCGCCAGCAACGTGGTCCAGGTCTGGTCAGTGACCCACAGGACGACATTGAAGGGGACGTCTCCATCGGTGCTGTGCGGCAAGGCACGGTCCCTGGGTGCCCTGGGCGGGGGGAGCGGAGGGAGGGCTCTCAGAGTAACAGCTGGGAGCCTTTGGTGGTTCTGCTACTGCCAAACTGAACGGAATCCTCAACCCGTTTTTAATTGATGGTTTCCACAGGGATAGAAATCCTGAGTCAGATCAGTGCCCTCCTGTGTCCAAGGCACACCTTGCCTGGTCTGTAAGTGTTTGTATATTTTCCTAAGTGAAATTTGGCTCCCCACCCCGCCCTGCCACGTGGTCCTAAATTCTTTTAAAAAAAAATACAAGAGGGAAGTTTACCTAATTTATTAAAGGGGAGAAAGCTTTCCTTTGAAACATAAACATTTTAAGGAGTAAAAACTCCTGAAAGGGGAAACACACTTGTTTTAATGCCAGTAAACACCTCATTTATCTCCTGTATATAATTTGATTTGCACATGTACAAATGGAGATACTTTTTGCATTTTTGCCTGGATTGGGTTTTTGTCACTGCTTTAGTTTGCTTTTTTTGTGTGTGTTTGCTCTGTGTTTCAAAATATTGAGTCTGTTTCTTTAATATTTATTGTTTTCACTTTTGATGTGCCTTTTCACTTTTCTATGGGGTTGGTCTTGAGGATCGGGTACCACGTGAGGAGGATCGCAGACTCCTCCAGCTTAGAGGACACGTCCCGTGTCACTGCGGAGGCGCAGGCTGGGCTCCAGACGTGCCACAGTGTGCGTGCCCACATGCCCGCAGGAGGCCACGAGCACCCTCCGAAGGACCGGCTTCCTCCAGACCGGACCGTGCCCTTCAGGGCCGCTCCAGCTCTTTGGTTCTGAGGACGGCCAGTTGCCAATGTGCCAGCAGGCCGCACACCGGGCGAGGGCTGAGTTCCTGAGTAGCATTAGCCCCAAAACACTTACCTGGTTATCATAAAGGGAAAAGAATATGCTCCCTTTTTGTTTCCTTTGGGAACACAGGGTTTAGTAAGGGTGATGAAACTGTATGCTGTACACAGGTGGGTTTGTGCTTTATAGACCAGACCGAGGGGGGCCACCCCACTTCTCCAGCGTGGTTTACCTAGATTGTATAATTGGGACCCTCTTCCATGACCCCCACATTGATTTTTTTCCTGAAAAAAAGGTCTATTTTGCTAACGACAGGCTCTGTTGTGTCACTGTCCCAAGCCTGGATTCCTTTATTTATTTGAAAGTGTTTTGTTTCCACATTGGCTTCATTCTAATACCATCCAACCCTGTAGGACTTGCAGAGCGCCCCCATGTGAAGAGATGCATGGACGTAGTAGATTCAGACTTCTTTAGGAAGGTGGGAATTTCCTAAAGCCAATGGTGAGTTCATTTCATTCTTGTTGGCTTCAACAAAAACCGGAAACTTAAGTTTTTCTAGCAAAAGGCCAAATTAGCTGTGTAGTCACAGAGGCAGAAAAAAGTTACCCTAGCTTTTGTAGCGCTTAGGGGTTTTGTGAGGATTCAGTGTTTAGCAGCGTCTGTCACATAGTAAGCCCTCGTAAATGTTAAATATTGTTGTTACTAGCATTTCATAAAATTTGAGAAATAAAAGCATACCTACAGGAAAATACTATTCCCAGTTGACAGAATGTTGTAGGAATTACTGGTTTAGGTTGTCCAAGCCCCGTGCCCGTCCTGCTTGTTGAAATGTTACTGTATCCCTAAATGCACTGATTTGCAAATATTCCTGACTTCAGCCCCAGATGAAACTAGGCTGTAAGAATTTGTAAACTGGAGATGAGAAGGGACTTCACCCCACTGGTGTTTTCTGGACCATTCCAGGGTTCTTCTCTGTAGAACTTTTTCAGGTAGAAATTACGTTCTCTAACAGACTCTACCCCTCAAGTCAAGCTTAATTACATTCCTCTGAAATGAGATAATAAAGACTTTGTATTTTATTTAAGGAGAAAGGAATGACTAGTTGAACGCTTTCTCCTCCCCCAGTAAGTCCCTTTGCTGCTCCCTGCTGGCCCCTCCACAGTCCAGTCGACAGGGGCCGGACGCTGGGCTGGTTGGTCAGCTGTCATGTGTGTGTTCTGGCCCCAGTCCCCGAGAAGACCCACCGCTCCTCCAGGCCAGCTCAGCCAGCCTGGGGACCCGAGACTATCTGACCACCCAAGTGGAGCCATGGGGTGGCAGGGGAGTCTTCAGAACCGCTGAGAGGCTGCACTGGGTCAGTGGTGTTTCCCCAAAATCACTTCTTACCTGTTTGTGTTTTGTTTTATTGGGTTTTTAGCCTCTTTCTTCCCTGACTTAGAGTTTTGTCTTTTATCTTGGCCCTGTTCTGGATAGACTGCAGTTGGGAATATGGAGGAATTTGCTGGAGTCTAGGGATTTTTTAAGTTCCTTTGAATGCTTTACTGAATCAGTCTTGTATGTCTTTGGGTGTAAGATTGGAATTTAACTTCTTCGAAGCATCATTCCCTTTACCCCAGATTCTTCCCCGCCCTCCTCCCCCCAGCAACAGGGGCGGCAGTGGGCCTGTGCCTGGGGTGGGGGGCGCAGGAGTGGTAGTGGGCACTCAGGTGGGCAGTGCTGCGGGCCCTGAAAGCCTTGCTGACACCCAGAGGATGGGAACTTAGCAGAGTCCGTCACCTTCGCCAAAGTTAAGGTGGAACAGACCTGGGGAGCATTTTGCTCACTGTCGTGCCCAAGTATTAACAGGACAAGAGCAGGACAATCGATGCCAAAGGAGATGGTGACACCCTTTCTACTATAGTTGCTGTCATAGCCTTGACGTCCTTAAGCTAACGGTCATTTGCGTCTGTGTCCTCAAACAGCTCCTGGTACAACCATTTTCTACTGTTCACTTCTGGGGTTTGTAGCGCAGGATTCTGCAAATAAGGTGTCGCTGTCCAACTGTACTGTACCGGCATAGAGAAACTGCTTTGTTTTCCACTGTTGTAGAGAAAACTAGGGAGAACTTTATTTTTCAATAAACTTTTGTTGTGTGACAGGTGGCACTGGTTTTTGGGGGTCTGGGGGGTGGGGTGCAGGCTCACTGGTGGAATCCCTCCAGTGCCAGCGTCCACTGGTGACATTCCACCATCTGCAAACGCCCTGTGGAAAACGCTAATGAGAAGGTATGATTAAGGGGTGGGGAGGGAAGGGTTTTACTACGAAGCGTTCTTTCTCTTCTGTCACATCCCCCAGTACTAATTTTAGAGCATGGCCCCTGCCCTGCATTCACCTACAAGGGAACCGAATTGGAAGAGGATAGGTGGGCTTTTTCTTTTTTTTTGAGCTGCCTTGGAAACCACGAAGGTCACAGCCATGGCCAGCCTCTCTGAAGCCGGCGGAACTCTGGCTACTGCCTGCAAGGCAGACCCCATGCAATTCCCATCATGCATCTGTGGGACGCCGGTCCCAAAAAGTGGCAGCAGACACTTGAATGCTAACGTGTTGGGGGGACTACATCACAGCTTCCCCTCCCAGAGCTTCCACAAGGTGGGCGAGATACAGGGAGAAAACCTGCAAAAATGCAACCCGTCAAATCTTGCGTTTCCCAGACCCACTCGTACAGTTGGCCCTTTTTTCCGGGTGACATAGTAACATCCCAAAGAACCTCCTCAGATTGCTGTTGGAGGAAGGAAGCTACAGGGGAAGCGTCAGATTGAATCAAGGTCAGTGACCCCTCTGGACGAACCTCCTCCCCTCAGCCAGTCTGAGACAGATCCCTGGGAGATAGGGCATGGTCGGCAGGGGTGAGGCCTGGGGAGCACATCCGGCACCCCCCGCCCATGCATGTGCAACCACCCTTCGTCCCGGGGTGTCCTAACTCACCCCCCCAGGCACAAGTGGCCCCTTCCACAGCATCCTTCATCCACACCGGAGCACCCGCCCCCGCCAGTGACCACGCTTCGAGATAACCGCCCCGTACCATACAAAACAGGTAAAGGTCTTTATTGGTCAGACACTGTCGCCCGGACAGACCTCAGTGCCAGAGGTACAGAATGTTGTGTGTCGGGGGAACGTTTTACAGAATCTATACCTAATGTTACATAAACAGAGAACATCTTGTTCCTGACGGAGGGGCAAGCCATCTCTAACAGACTGTAATGTACCATTACCACTTAACACAGCATATAGATATATGCATATATGGATAAATTATATAATTATTTATTACAAATAAACTGTAGTTTCACATCTCAAAAATGGATCCTGTTTTTACATGTATGTTCAGGTTCTGAAGGTACAAGAAGGGGTCATGTGCTTAGTTCAACCATGCAAAGCTCCTACGTGTATCACTAAGTACTTTAAAAATAGAATGGTCTCCTTTTGAACAACTCTGTTTAGATTCGGGATTAGTAAAACAGTATGAAACTAATGAAATACCTTGATAGAAATTAGGAAGTGATCTATACTGATGGTTCTGGGTGCATAAAGGGGTGAGGGACGGAAGGTACGGTCTTCCCTTAAAATCTGCCAGGAGACACCAGACTCTGGAACTGGAGGTGGCTAGAGCCACAGGGAGTCCCGAGGAGGTGGGTCTGGTCAGCTGTCGCCCATTTCAGGCTTCGAGCACCACAAAGGAGCTTTCTGCCAAGGAGGGCTTGTAGCCTACCCACAAGAACGTGTTTACTCCAGGAAATAGAAAAGGTCAGTTCTCGCTGGAGGAGGGGAAGCCCGTCCTCACCCCTGTGCCTGCTGTCCTGACGTATCTGACTGGGGCAGTGGAGCAAGGGGGAGCAGTGCAGACCGACCTGCTGGGCAGACCTTGTTCGCGAGAACACAAACCTTCCTAAAGAGAAACGGGATGTTCGGTGAAATATTGGCACCATCTGCCTGCGTGGACAGCTCGTCATCCTGACTGTCTTCGTGCGGATGCAGAGCGGCCCGCTCTGGCCCTGCTGGCCGCTGTCACTCAAACATCTCGTAGTGGCGGGTCTGTCTCACCCTGGGCACCATGTCGATGAGGAGTCTGCAAAAAGCAAACACCCAGGTCACCCCAACATGGACCCCCTGCGGCCCTGGGGCTTGGGCACTTGAGGAGGCAAGTGGAAGGCTTTTTTAAAACTATAATTTATACATGAGAATATTCACCCTTTTTATAAACAATTCAGTGTGTTTTAGTAGATTCATAGATTGTACAAACCTTAATTATCCACCATCGAATCATCCCCCTGCAGTGAGGTCCCAGTGGTCCCCTCCTCTGAAACTTGCTGGTCTACTCTTGGTCTCTATGCGTGAGCCTATTCTGGGTATTTTCTCTATGTGGAATGACATCTTGTGGCCTTTTGTGACTGGCTGCTTTCATGTGACACCGTGTTCTCGAGGTTTCTCCATGCTGTGGCACAGAGCAATACTTTATTCTTTTTAGGGCTGAGGAATGCTACGGGGCTCTACCACACTCGTCCATTCATCCAGGCACGGACTTTGGGGTTGTGCCTACTTTGCCAAATATCAATAACTTTGCTGTGAGGGTTGATGTGCAAGTCCTTATGACCATCGAGTCAGTGATGTCTGCACAGCACTTCTTGCATGAGAGGACTCAGGGTGGATTTATCCTCAGAGGTGGCCCTTTTGCACAGACAAATGTGCAATGTTTTGTAAAACATTCCCATAAATGGGGTCTGGGGTATGGCCAAGTGGCGCTGCTGGACCCTGCCCCGAGCGTCCCACAAAAGCAGGACGCGGTAGGCACACTACCTGTGAGACAGCGCACCAGTGTGCTGACCCAGTGTGCCATTACAACCCTCATTACGGAGAGTAGAAAGGGCACAAATCTTCAAGCACAAAGTGTGAGAGGGAAGACCACGGAGTAAGCTGTCAAGACCACAGATTAAGTAAGCCTCTGACAACTGGCCTAGGCTTTAAATTCCAAAAGCCCTTGGCTTCTTGCTATGCCAGTCACAAAAATCTCTTACCCCATGGGGGGGCTTTCCCAGTCCCCTGATCTCACCCAGGCTCAGGAGGGTCACAGGTGCATGGAGGGACTGTCAGGAGTAGAGGACATGGCACTCCTGGCCACTGGGGAAGCAGAGACAAAGGGAGAACTTACTTGACGCCGTAGGCAAATATGGTGAGGCCAATGAGAACCCCAATGCTGCCGTCCAGGTACCAGACTGCCGCGTCATGCTTGAACACCTCGGCACTCAGAAGAATGGAGAAGCCCATCACACCACCCACGAGGGAGTTAAACCCTGGAGAAACAGCAGACAGAGGCTGACGGTGATGCCTGGAGAATGTGCTTAGCCACCAGTGAGACTACCCAGACGCCAGGCGTGCCCCATCCCGGAGCATGTGCTGCAAGGAACGCTGCCCAGAGGCACTTGAGCGTGACAGTCACCTCCACAGCGTGCCAAGTGCCCACCCTGCCAGACGCTGCCTGCATCACAGAGCACGTGTGTGGTCACTGTCCCTCACACACAGAAATGCAGACCTCAGGACAGGCAGGGGCCTCCATCCTTGTTGAACGTGTAGGGTCCAGGACAGAATCTGCACACACGAGACCTTCAAATCCTTGGTGCCTCTAATGTCTGCTGGGCCAAGGACCAACCTGGAATCGTCTGCATCCGATGAAGTCAGATTATCATCGCCAGGGAAAGAGTGGGGCAGAGTGGGGTTCAACACGCCGACGGAAGGTTACCCAGACTGAGAAGGGCAGGGCTGGAACTCCACCTGAACCCACATCCTGTCCCTCTAGAGCCTCACGTCAGCAGCGGATTTTCACCCTCCAGGAAAAGAAATGCAAAGTCTAGAATTTGTGACAAGAGTGCAGAAAGCGCAATCCAAACAAAACTGGAGCTAACAGGTACGGACCAGTATCTCCTTTCACATCAGGGGCCTCATCTGACCCCCAGTTCGTTGACCTGTGAGCTTTCAAAAGCTGCATGGGAAGGAACAGCTTGGAGTGGCCGCCGGGGCATGCACGTGCCTCAGCAGGACAGTGGCCCCCGGGAGAAGCTGCAGGTCCACGCACCTCCCCCACAACCGGCCCCACTGCGTGTCTGGAGTGCTGGCACCAGGTTCAATACAAAGATCGGGACTGATCTGCCTCCTGTGCATACACAAGGGGCATACACTGAGGAGGGAGGTTCTAGAAGAAGAGCAGGGGAGAGAGGAGTTGAGCAAAGACTGCATCCAACCCCGTTCTCAGGATCTGGGGGTGCAGGCCCCTCCCAGTGAAGGGAACCAGCTGGACCTGGCAGGCAAGGACTGATGGCCACTGCGTGGGCTCCTCCGCTCTGCCCACTCCAGCTCTCAGCTGCTGCCATGAGCAGGGACTGTTTAGAGGGCATCCATCCAGACAATAGTGCCTCACCTTCCCGACACCCCCCACCCCGCCTGACCATCTGCAGCTGCGGGCCCTGGGTCCAGCCAACGTCTCTGTTCCCGTTCGTGAAGCATTCTTCCTGGGAGAAACTGCCCGCCCCCCCCACCCCCCCCACCCCAGCCACGTCCACCACCACCCCAGCTCTGCTGCCCTTCACACACCCCTGGAAGAGCTGTCTCCCCACCTGGCTCCTGCTCTGGTCATCCTTCCTCCTCCAGCTCCACCTTGGCGAGGTCATCGGTGACCAGGTTGCCACCGGCGGGGGATTGCACCCTGTGCTCCGCTTTGCAAGGCGGGCTGTCCCCTCTCCACTCCAGGTCCTTCTCTCCCCTATGGAGTTGTGGGGAACCCCTCGCCTGCCTGCACCCTCCCTCTGAGCTCATGCTGGCCCTCCCCACACCCATGTCTTTCCGCTTGCTCCCTCTGTCCTCTCTGCTGAGCTGCAAACATGCCCCTAAGCATATAAAACTGAACATGTCCCAAGCGAAAATCTCAATTTCTGCACCAGAATAAATGCCTGGCCCTCTTGCTACCATCCACTTAGTCCAAAACTCTAGCACCCCTGTCCTTAACATCGCTCACACCCAAAGTATCATCAGTCCCAAATCTGACCAGTCTGTCAAGTGATTCTCTGGAGCTGTTACCTCCCAAACTCAGCCTACCTCTCACGACCCTACCCCTGCGCACCTGCCCCTTGACTGCACCCCTGCACTAGCCTCTCAGCACCTTCTCTGCTTCTGCCTAGACCGCAGCTGAAGGCCTCCAATAGAAAAGCTGCCCAACTCTGAATAGCACCCGAACCCTGCAAGGCTGACATGAGCAGCCGCACCTGCCTCCCCCCATCACACACACACGGACCTCCCGGGTCACTGATCACCCACCCAACACCCCATCAGCCCACACCCCTCTGCCTGGGCTCTTCCACACTGCCTCCTTCCCCGCCTGAACCCTCAGAGCCCGAAAGTGATTCCTCCCTACCCACCCCCACCCTCCTACCTTCTCCTTATTGCAATTGTCATTCTTCTGGAGACCTCTTCACTTCCTAACATGCCACTCGTACTGTTGTTCTTGTTACAAACATCTCTCTCTCCTCCACTAGAAGCATAAACTTAAGGACATGGATTTTGTCTCGGTTGATATATTCCAAGTCCCAGAGTGGGGCTAGCACTTCTCAGGGGCTGAGGTGATTACTGCCTTAATGAAATAGTAGATGGAGGAGAGGAAGGACTGGAGGCATGGAACATGGCCTTGGCTGTGATAAGAGGGCTCCAACTTAGCAGCAGCTGGGCTGAGTGGTCCGAGAGAGAGGAAGGCACACCGCCCCCAGCCCAGGCAGGGCCTGTGGCTAGAGCTCTGGAGAAACACCACCCCCCTTGCTGAGGAAGGAGGGTGGGAGCTCAGGCAGCAAGTGTGCTCCTGCAATGCAGGGCTTAGTCTGAGGCTCCCTGGAGACTCAACTTCCCCACCCCCTGCCAAGCTCACTCAAGGGTCATGCCTGGAAAATGCTTCCAACTCCATTTCACCTGAAGAAAGGTGATGGGGACCAGGAAAGGCAAACACCTCCACCTTCCTCCCATCCACGACCCACATCCTCCAAAGGCCAGGCCCGGGAACTGTGATGACAGAGAGGCCAGGGCTGGTCGGGAGCCTGAACCGAGGGAGGGCTCTTCCAGTTGCGGCCTCTGCCTGTGCTCCGGTGTCTCGCTGGGCCATCCCTGCTCACCCCCCACAGCGAGCACCTCCACCCAGCACCCTATGCAGGGCTCCTCTGATGGCCTGCCCAAGAGCTGACTCTAGGTACCTGGGAGAGAGCTGGCAGGCTGAGTGGTGACCTCACTACACCCAAGACGTGTCCCACCGGCTGCAAGTCCCAGGTCCAGAGATCTGAGTCTTTCACCTGTGAGCATGCAGGTGAGGCACAGGCGAGCCCAGCCCATGTTGCCTCCTGGCTTCCCCTTGTTGCTGTGGCCCCTGCACGGCCAGTGTCTATGGCTTCTCCGTGTTCACCTACCTCTAGACCATGAAGAAATGGGCTCAGCATCCTTTCCGTCTCTGTTCTCCATGCAGCTCCTGTAGCAGATGCTTCTAAACCCTATGTTTAAAAAGCATCACGGCCCACCTGTAGCCCTTTGTCACAGCACTGGCAAGCTTCGCGCCAGCGGAGTCTGTCCCAGGCCCTGGCATACAGCACGCACTGGCACTCCTTCCCTGTCTGGCTACCCATGGGTCGCGCTCGGCAAGCACATCCTCAGTCGTGCCTCCGCCTCCCAAAGCAGGGGACCAGCAGGCCCTGAGAAGCAGGATTTCCCTCTAGTCTTCTGATCCATCAAGATTCCATGTCCCCTTCCTATTAGGAGAGGCTGGGATTTCCCCTCTTGCCTCCTGCTGTCCCTTGAATCTTCCTGTCCTTTTAATACAAGGAACCAGGACAGTCCTCTTAAAAAGAATGGAAAAGAAAAAGGCTCCGCAGCACACACCTCACAGAAGGCCACTCAAAACATGAGCAGAGTCTATTACTTTGTCACAGGCTCCCTGGGCTGGAGTGTACACCTTGGGCATTCTCCAAGTTGGGGGAATTTTGTTTCAGGGTGGTCAGAAGAAGGGGGGAGACAGGGAGGAGCCAGCCACTTCCCCAGGGCAGACGGGAATCCCTTGCTCCCTGCTCCATTGTTATCAGGGGCACAGGTGAGCCCCCGGTCCTTCAGAGAAGCCGGTGGAGCTCAGAGAGGATGCAGCGAACAGGTGAAAGTCCCCCAATCTGCCACTAGATGTCCGCTCAGCTCCACCAAGGCGCCCTGCCTTGCAGGGGCCCAACCCACGCAAGCAGCTAGTTCCTGGAGAATGAATCCACATGGCCTCAACTCACTCACACCTTTAGCAAGGAGCTTCCGACTGGCTCAGCTCTGCTCACCTTTGCATAGGGCAGAGCCTGACCTGGTTCGACCTCCCTTCTTGGAAGCCTGCACAAGGGCCCAGGGAGAGGGGACAATGCTCGGTCTGCCCTGCCACATCCTCTGAATTGAGAGTCTTCCCAGCCGGTCAGTGCACATGAACCTGGAGCTCACCGTAATGCCTGCCAGATGCACCCAGCTCACAAGGCCCATCGGTCACTCACTTCGGGTGCTGTCCCCACCCCACCCAGGCTCACAGCTTGTTCCTGTCCCCTCGGTTAAAACCAGAGCTGTTGTGAAGCATAAATGCTATTATCACTTTAAGAACACAGAATAGTATCAGAGGCCTTAATTAGGGGCTCTGGGGCACCTGGATGGCTCAGTCCATTGAGCATCTGACTTCAGCTCAGGTCATGGTTCAAGAGTTTGAGCCCCACCTCAGGCTCTGTGGTGAGAGCTCAGAGTCCGGAGCCTGCTTTAGATTCTGTGTCTCTCTCTGCCCCTCCCCTGCTCGCTGTCTCTCTCTCAAAAATAAACAAATATTAAAATAAGTATTTAAAAATATATTTAGAGGCTCTGACCTTACTGACTAGGTAAGAGTCTGCATAATTAAACACATTAATTTTATGTAGAAAACTCTAAAGTTTTTCATGTGTTTGAAAGCCATCATAGCCTCTTGGTGTTCTAGAACTTGAGGGAATGAGGGCAGTCAGCCCAGGCCCCTCAAGTCAGACAGGTTTCCACCTGTCCCCTGCGGCAGTCCTGGAGCCTAGCTGCTGGCCCCTAGCTCGGAACCTCCCCCAGGAATCTTTCCACAATCTTCCTCTGTCTGATTTGTCCTGTTAACTTGCTGTGCAAAGTCATTCTACACTAGTGTATTTTTGTTTTGTTTTGTTTTGTTTTGTTTTTGAGAGACAGAGTGTATGCAGGGGAGGGCCACAGAGAGAGGGAGACACAGAATCTGAGCAGGCGCCAGGCTCTGAGCTGTCAGCACAGAGCCCAACATGGGGCTCGAACTCACTAACTGCGAGATCATGACCTGAGCTGAACTCAGAGGCTTACCCACCTGAGCCCCACAGACTCCCTCTTAAATAACACAAAGCCAACTCTGGCCTAGTGCTGACAAGGAACTATCTCCTGTTGACTGAATATTTAAAGGAACGAAACCAAATACAACAAGATTCACGGCCCTACATGGCAAGAGTGGTCAAGTCTGGAATTTACCCACACCCTCTTTTCCTAAGGATCTGCTCTCTGGCTGTAAGGACACAACTCAGCAACAAAGGATCTGGTGGCGTCAGCCCGACCCAGTTCACACACAGCTCCAGCATGGGAAGGGCCACCACCCCAGGTGACAGGCAAGGCCTGCCCATCCTCCCTGCTCTGGAACTCGCCTCCCTCTTGGGAGAGAAGCTGGACACTTGCCCCCAACCCTGGGACAGACCATGGGAGGGGCTTTCCCAGGCAGCCACAGGGCATGCTCTTCAGAGCCGGCGCCTCAGAAAGCCCCTGACAGTGAAGACAGGCATGCTCCTGGACCCCACCCTGCCCCTGCCTCCCACAGGGAGGGAAGAACTGAAAGGAGATAGTTACACACAGTTCCCTTAGATCTGCTCAATGATGACTGAGCGAAACTGGGACCCCAGACGACTGAGTTAGCAGGAGGCTGTAATTACTGGTGCACAGTCGGCTGGCGCTCCCACCCAGCAAGAGACTGCAGGGCTGGCCGATCCTACCAGGGACCCCTTAATGGGTAACAGACTTGGGATGGGGGACCTGGCTACCCTGCACTTGGCAACAGTGCTCTCTGCCCTTCTGTGTGTGCGTGTCCTTCTCATCAAACCCCCGTGGACAATTCAACCGGAGCCCTGCGCGTTTTACAAACACTCCCACCTTTTGCTCAAGTCCCCCCACCCTCCGGCCCTCTGCCCTCCCCTGTCCCAGTGCCTCCACCCATAGACCTCTCCCAGCGGCTCTCCTCCGCTCTCCTTCCCTTGGTTCTGTCTTCCACCCTGACAGCCAAAGGGCTCTTTAGAAAACATCCATCATGTCACCTCCTCTGATAAATATTTAACAAAACATGCAGAATCCTAGTGTAGGTCTCTGGGCCTGCGACATCTGCCCTGTGCCCCTGCCCCACACCCCTCAGGAGCCCAGGGTCTCTCCCCGTACCCTCCTATCTGGCCAGGAATGCCCCCCCCATTTCTACCTGTCGATAGAACAGTTTTCACTCAAACTGTCCACTTCTCTTTGTCATGACCCCTCCCTGGTGCAAGAATGCTTGTGCGTAGTTGGTTTTGTGTGTGAAAATTATAGAGTCAGAAGTGAATTATTTACAAAACATACTTATGGGGTGCCTGGGTGGCTCAGTTGGTTAAGAATCTGACTTCACCTCAGGTAATGATTTCACTGTTTGTGGGTTCAAGCCCTGCATCAGGCTCTGTGCTGATAGCTCGGAGCCTGGAGCCTGCTTCAGATTCTGTGTCTCTGTCTCTCTCTGCCACTCCCCTGCTCGTACCTTGTCTCTCTCTCTCTCAAAAATAAATAAACGTTAAAAAAAAATTTTTTTAAATAAAAATAAACCTAAAGAACCCATACTTATCCTTGTGGTCTTCTCAATACACAATATAAAATGGTGGGGGGGGTTAGAAGGACAGAGGAGCCTCAACAGAAACTTAGTACCTGGAATATCTAACTTTAAGTAAAACCATCAGTCAAGGGAGAGGCTCCTTGTTCTGTGAAGAAGGAGTGGAGCTCCAGGGTCAAGGTCGGGGGATGGGGGGCAGGTCTGACTGCTGGATCCACACTCAGGCTTCTGGGGAACTCTGCCTGCGTCTCCACTGCAGTCAAGCAAATAGGTAAAATGCTGATGCTCCGTAAGCCAGGGGGCTTTGTGACTTAGGGGCCCAGCTCAAGACTGGAAGAGGAGTCGCTGGTAAGGACTCGCCACTGGGAGCCGGGAGAGCTGCGCTGACCGGTCCCGCCTCCCTGAGACCTGCCTCCCGCACTGCTCATGTTCCAGGTAGAGGGACACAGAGAGCGAGGCACAGAACCACTGCTGGAGAAGCCAGGGTCCAGCCAGGCCTCTGCCCTGTTCAGGCCTATAGGGCCCGGGCAAAGCGGTACCCCTCTGGGCAACATAAGGGAACCTCGAAGGTGGCCGGAGAAACCACCCCCACCCCCTGGCTGATGCCCACACAGCCTTCAGCTCTCAGCCAGGCATGCCCCGTGCTGCTCCGCCCTGAGTACAGGAGGACTCCATGTCCACACAAGGAGTTTCCTTGCTCAGGTTAAAAACACACCAGACCACAAAGATCACAGGTAATGCACCCTCCTGCTCAGATTCTGGGTCTGCCCCCAGAGAGAGAAGGGCGCCCCTATGGGGCAGGGTCTTACGGGACAATATACTACGCTCGGGTTAATGCCAACCTCCTATAAAGCCACAGTGTCTCAGTGGGCGACAGAGACCTCAGACGACTGGACCAGGCTGTGGCCTCAGACATTTGCGCATCATTCTCACGAGACTGAACCACAAGTTCTTCAGATCCGGCTCTGGGAGAAAGCAACCCATGTGTCTCCAAAGAGGGATCTAGTTTGCAGGTCCACCTCTGGGAACCAGGCAGGACCCTTCACAACAAGGGAACAGAAACCTGTGTTAGGAGGTTCTGATCCTGTGTGACAAGGTGGTTCCCACAGCTAAGGTGGCACTGAGCACCATACCAGGCACGAAAGAACTCCGTAAAACCTGGCCAGTCCCCTGGTACTGTGGCATCATGCTTAACAGCAGCCAATGCAGGCCTGGAGGTGGGCCGAATCCTGCCCGCACCCAGTCTGCCCTGGGGTTCACCTGGGTGCTTGAGAATGTGGGGGCCACATTGGCGCTGCCTCTGTGGCCAGGGCACTGCATCCTACCAGGAGGATGAACCCTGTAGTGTCCAGCACTCCTACGTGACATTTTTAAAAAAGTGGTTTTTTAAAATGTTTTATTTTTCCACCCAGGCGCGCCCCCACATTGCTGACAGATAGATAGATAGATAGATAGATAGATAGATAGATAGATAGATAGATAGGGAAGAGTAAGGCTTAGTGCCCGTCGCTGATCCTTCTACTGTCTTAAACAGCTGTTACTGCTTACAAAGCTTGGATTTCATATGGGCAAGTGGCCTCTGCAGCCCAGGGAGCAAGGTGGCGTGTTATAAGGCCAGAAGCAAAAACACCAGGCCTTGCAGGAAGTGGCACTTGAGAAAGACTGGAGAGCTGGTGGTCAAAATGCATGTAGGGGGCGCACCTGGGTGGAAAAATAAATAAAACATTTTTTAAAAACCACTTTTTTTTAAATGTCACGTAGGAGTGCTGGACACTACAGGGTTCATCCTCCTGGTAGGACGCGGTGCCCTGGCCCCTTGGACTGGCCACAGAGGCAGCACCAAATCTCAGCGTGCATTGCATGGGCTGGGGTGCTGGTGTAATTATGACTTCCTGGGGTCTGGCCCTGGAATCTCTATCTTTAACAAACACCACAGACAGGGGAGCCCCAATCTACCCTGTTAAGAGGTCAGAGTGGAGGTGATTCACGAAGCTTATTAAATTCCCAGGGTACAAGTCATCTGCCCTGACTTGGGGACGCTGAGAGTCATCAAACAGCCTGGGGAAGGGATGCTGGCGAAGAACAGCTTCCAAACTGCTGAGCTCTTGTACGGGACAAGCAACTGAATAGTACGCTCTCTCCCTGGGAGCTCAGCCCCCAGAGACCAGCCACACTGGCCTTACTCACCGTCCGTTATGAGTGCTCTGCTGGTCAGAACCTTCCCCAGCATAAACTTCAGCACAGCCAGGACGCTGCAAAGGATCCCACTTAAAATGGAGACGCTGAATAGGAAGTCATCCTAGAAGAGAAAAGTTCCAGATTTCAATAGTTCACCTCCTGCTAGAGCAGACTATCTGCAAACCACTTGCCTTAAAGATCAGCTTTGTTCCAAGAACAGATCATCAGTTGGGTATGCTGCCACCAGGCGGGAGTATGTGGCTTGTTCTCATACCTCAGGTACCCGGGTCTTTGGGAATTGGAAAAGATGATCAAAACCAAATAATCCAGATTCATATTTCCTTGGACACTAAGTATTTCCTTTCCTGCAGGAGATTCCCCTTCACGCTATTCTGCCAACCTGTTTGGCAATCACTGATCAATAACAGAATTGGTCAGAAGGCTCAAAACAGTGTGTGCCATGTGGGGTTTTTCACAGATAATTCAAAAAAGCAGCTGGAGAAGAGGGGAACATGTAAGTACACCACTGGACTAAGAACACTTCAACACAGAGCCGGCTGACTTGGCCACGGGGTCAGTTATGGCTGAAGCTACTTAGAACCATGTTTTAGCCTTACATTCAAACAAGGCAATCAGAAGTTCGAATATAGTCTTCAAGGTGGGGAAAAGACATCTAAAAATATAGTCTGCTATTGACGTTATCTTAGCACTTCCTGTAAGGTTTTACATTCACTTTGCAAGCAAATGAATGAGTCACACACACATAGGCCAGCATCACGAGCTCCTGACATTAGGGCCGGCCCAGCTCCCCAGCCGGGAGCTCCCGTGCGTCACTCCCATGAGAAGCAGCCTCACAGCCTCCAGACTCTCTCCAATATTGAAATGCAACTTCCAGCAGAAATGTGATAAAGCATCGCCTATACACAGAGAAATAGGATTCCTTAAGCATGTTATTATCTAAATTCACTAACCTAGCAATAGAGGGCTGGGAAGAAGGAAAACAGCCTGTTTTCTTCATTTCAAAACTAAACAGAGTCATTTGAAAAATCCCCTCCCTGGAAACAGGATATCTGTAAGGCCTGAAAGCATCTCCCCCACAATACTCATCAATGGTGGTTGGTTTTAACTTATGTCCCCACATCCTTTGCTAATCCTTCTGGGAGGTGCAGCTTAATTCCCTCCCCCCACCCCAAGTGTGGGCTGGGCTCATGGTGGGTATCTAACAAACAGGGCCTGGAAAGGGGAAAATAGTAACTTTTCAGTGGAGAAGCCTGGCAAGTGATCTCAGCCAAGTGATCAAGATTAACAAAACCATTAATAAGTTACGCCAATATCTATCATGTACTTCCTGATATGATGTGACATGATGAGAACACATCTTAGTGTTCTCCCCAAAAATCCATAACCTCAGCTGAATTTTGAAAAACACCAAACACACCCATACTGAGGGACAGTCTACAAAATGCCTGATCACTACTCTTCAAAAATGTCAAGGTCATGAAAGACAAGGAACAACCAAGAAACACTAATTGGAGCCTAGGGAGATGGAGGACTAAATCCAACATGGTGTCCTAGACTAGATCCTTGAAAAGAAGACAGACATTAAGTGGAAAAGCTGGGGAAAATGGAATGGAGCCTAGAGTTTTGTTAATAGTTTTGTAATCTCATAGTTTGGGCAAACGTGTCCTTGTTATCTATGTGAGATGTTAATCCCCAGGGAGGCTGCATGAAGGGTATACAGGACCTCTCTGTAACGTCTTTGTGACTCTTCTATAAATCTAAAATTACTTCAAATTTTAAAGTTCTGTAAAATCATCACCTCACTTAATTATTATTATTAATTTTTTTTACCTCCTCAAATTATCAGTAAGAACTGTGCCAAACTTAGCCTGGTGGCCTATCCCAAGTCCCTGCTGTGGACGAAGTGACAAAGCAGGGTCAGCAGGGCGTGGGGATGAGGGCACTACAAGGATCTCCAAATCCCAATGCCCTCTGTGAAGGGACTCAGTCTAATCATGGGTGTTGGCACCCACAGAATATAATCCAACTGTGATTTAGGAATCCCGTATTAATGCAGACCCCGCTGCTGAGAGGACTCAGAAAGCCTAAGATGGGAGAATGACACAATCAAGCACACTGAGCCCCAAATTCAGAGGCTGAATTCTCACTTTGTTCACCCCATACCTGAAGGCTTTCTGATTCCATTCCATCTCTGTTGACAAAGCCCTCATCCCTAAATTCCCAGGAGTAGGTAAAGTCTGCATTCACCACACCTAAGTCCCAAGGAGCTGGGGTGCCCCCCAGATGCATCTTGAGAAGAGCCACTATGGCTTTGGCAGTCCTCTCCTGGGTCTGCTAGTCCAGGGGTCTCCCTGCTGAACAGGGGATTGGCTGCAGGGCAGTGATGCACCAGCAGACCTTTGCTCACGGCTGGACTCCAGTGCTTACTGGGGATACAAACCCGAGCTCTCAAATCTCAAGTCTCCCTTCCGTGGGGTAAGGGCGATACCTGCAGCCCCTGGCAAGCAGATAATGTGCAATAAAAGGTAGCAATTGGTGTTAAAGGGCCCAAGCACATTACCTATGCACTAACTGATTCCACCAAACAGCCAAAGTGCTAATGACGAGCCCCAAACTATCCTGAGTATTCCTATAAATGTAGGGAACTTACTACCCAGAAAAAAAGTATGCATAGTAAAATGTAAATAGAGGAAAAACTATTAGTGAGGCCCAGAGTGGCTTGTCAAGGCTTCTGCTACATCACGCGTGTGTCACTGAGGCTAGGCCAGTAGGGGTCAAGTGCAGCTCCACGCCATCTTCCCAGTACCAGTCGTCCTTGCTCTGCTTTGCTCTATGCCCACATTTCCTTCTTTCCAGGCAGCCCTGGAAGCCCTTGCCTTCAGGGTCATGAGCCTGACAGACACTTCTTCTGTAGCCCCCACCACCCTGTAAAGTCTCATCCCCGCAATAACACCCCATTCTGTACAATTTAGAGGGGTTCCAGTTCTCTGCTTGAACCCGAAATACTACTTCAGAAGGACGCTTCAAAGCGCTTAAAGCAGTGCCTGGCTGCTGAAAAAGGTTGTCAGGAAGACGTGACTGCCAGGTGGCAAGTTGGACCAGGCAGCCGGAGGCTCCCCCCGCCCCACTCTGTCCTCAGAATGTGCCATCCACTTGCCTTCCCCTCTTCCCGAAGCTGCCCCCAGGATACAGTCTTGAAACAGAAATGCATTGTTGGGGCTATCTGGACTGGGTGTGAGACTGAACCCAGTTTAAACCTCTCTACATATAAACTTTTGAGATTTGGTGGACAGGTTTATGGAAATCTACTTGTCTTGTGGCCACCCGAGACAAGCCTCATTAAGTTCATGTGCTCATAAAACCTGCCACCCACCAATCTGAAGAGGTCTTGCTCTTTCTTCCATCTCTTCCTGTCCTCCATGTATGGGGGCCGGCTTCAGATTACACCTGGGAAGCCCGGAGGAACTGGTGAGCCAGCTGGAGAGCCAGCCAGGAATGAGGCATCAGCAGGGTAATCTTGAATCGGCTGTCAACCTATTTCTATGTGGGGAGAGATGGCCCATATATTAGATGCTTGTGGACCACGTTGTGAGAGCAGGGGTGGCCCAGAAACACCAGCTACTTTAATGCATTCATCTGAGGAACCCCACCAAGTGCACTGGTCTCTGCTGTGAGCAGTTCAGCTGGACACTGACGCCCAACTAAAGGCTGGAGTGCAGGTTAGAGTTGGAGGAACAGCTGAGGTTAGAGAAGGACGTGCAGTGGTCCGCTGTTCTGCTGGCTCCCAGGCTTGCCACCGAGGTGGAAGAGCAGGATCACCAGCTGGAGACCTTAGGGTGCCCTTCTGCAAAGCTAGGAGGGTGCAAGGACCATGGATGGAGCTCTGGGCTCTTGGGATAAAGCCTTGTTAGGATGCTAAGCCCTGGAACCTCTGGTAAAGGGAGGAGAATGAAGAGGAGGCTGTGGCAATAACTGGGTGAGGAAACAGACCAAAGAGCCCTACGCAGTCAACCTTTAATAGAAAGGAAAACTGTAACAGCAATTAAACAAAACACGCCTAGGAGAAAACTTGCCTTCTTCTTCAGTCCCTATAAGTTGTAAATCTTATCATGCCTTTGAAATGTAAGCACAGAAGAAGATGACCCCAAGAATCCTCACAAAAACTGAGGAGGAAGAAGGGGAAAGAGGACTTAAAATACAGACAGCTAGAGGGATTTCTTTGTCCCAAATCTAGTCATCAGCCTCCTGTGGAATGAAAGCTTCAAGGTCTCTATTTAATGTCTGTATGTTTATGTATGTCTATGGACCTATGTTACGTGTATGTGATGTTTTTATACTGTTTTTATACTTCATGAGAGTACTGCCAAAATTATCTGTAAAGGAACCCTATTTAATTAGCTTCAAGAAAAATAAGCTTTAACAACAAACATGAACTAAATAGCATAGAACTAAATAACAAAACTAAAACATAGTTTTCTTTCATCTTTTAAAAGGACAAAGTTTTCTTGCACTATTGGCCTTCTTTAGATGAGATTGTGAAAAGTTTTTATTTACCTTTTAAGTAATCTATTCAGGAAAAAAAAAAGGATTCTATTTTGTCAAAATATTTTCCTGTGCTTCACGTTATCTTTATCAGGTCTTTGATTACTTAACAAAACTGCATTTCTGACAAAAAGTTACAACTGTGTAACTTTCTGTATTTATCTTTGAAGTCTTTGTCACTTTGGTTAAATGGATAACTTAATATTTTTTCACAGTGACCCATGACCCTATTTAATCTAGTATTTTTAAACCTTTGGGTATTTTTAACAAGATTCCCGGAAATTAAATTCTCAATGAAATCCTAACTATAAGCGAACTTTGGGATTTTCCAGAGGGTCCTCAGAATATGTCAAAAGATATGTTCTCCTTATCAAAGGAAGATGTTGAACTAATTAGGCTTATTTGGTATGTTACATTTGGTATATTACAATGAAGCATTGTCAAATATGAATGATGCAAAATTTCCTGTAGGACATATTGGTTTGAAATTCCTAAAAATCTGGTATGTTCTAGTAAAATGTTGTCAATCATCATTTCAAAATGTATGTCACAAAAATAACTGTATTCTCCTAATTACATTATAATAAACTCTCTTCAAATCTTAAACCTTGGCCATTTTTAAGCCCTTTGTCATTTACAGATCTTATTCTGATGCTCTACGAAAAAGTGTTCCTGCAGAAGTACTTCATCGTCAAGGAGATTAATAGAAAAGATTTTGACTAGTAACAGTTTCTGATAACTAAGATCAATTTGCCTTCATGTGGAAGGGACACTAATGAACTTTTCAAGTACTGCCTCAAGGCTACCTTCTACACACTATGTCATGGAACAGGAACTTAAGACCCTCCCTGTGTCTCCTTTCCCCAGTCAATTAAACGGGCCCATGACACTGATGGTCTAATGTTAACACGTGAAGTCTGCCTTTGCTGCACTCACTATGCAGGCTTTGCTGGACTATCTGCAAGGGGAAGAATGGGCAGTGAACTCACAGAAAATTCAAGGCCAAGGAAAGACCTGCAATAAGGTTCAAGGAGTTGTTTGGTCATGTCAGATTCTCTTTGTCTCAGAACTGTTAAGATGCAAACCTGTTCATCCCTTAGGACTGTGAAAGAGCTACAAGCCTTGGTAGAGATCTGGGGTTTTTAGAGGATTTATATTCCCACCTGGCACAATGCCCCTCTCTGATATGCCACCTGGTAAAGAAAGGGCACCTATGGGATTAGAGCAGCACGCCACCTTTGAGAAGGCAAGAATATTCATGACACAGATTAAAGCTCTGGGCATCTCCCAAAGAGAGCTACCATTCGAGTTACATGTGTCTATGACTCCGGAAGGTATGAGTCAGACACTGTGGCAGAGACAACAAAGGAGAGAGTGCCCCTAGGATTGTGGGTCCCAGCTCTGGAAGGGGAAATACCTGGTATACCCCCACAGAGCAATGGCTCCTAGCGCTATATACACAATTCCTCCAGATGGAGCCTCTCCAGAAGGAATGAACCGCGGCAGCTGCTAGGCTGCCCAGAGCTATTCGTGAAACCTGGCTATTAACCCTCTGCACTGAGAGCTGGGCCGTCCTAAAGAAATTAACCCTATGGCTTAGACGATGAGAAACCAAGGGATGGATGAATCATAAATAGGCCCTTGTGGGATCAGGATGTATAGCGGCATTGGGTCTCCCTGCAAGAGCCTAAGGCAGTCCTCACTATTTTCTACATCCTAGCTACTAAGGCATTGGATACCTATGGCAACCAAGAAGCCAATGGCCTAGGGCACCTGGGTGGCTCAGGTGGTTGAGTGTCCAACTTCAACTCAGGTCACGATCTCGCAGTTTGTGAGTTTGAGCCCCACATCAGGCTCTGTGCTGACAGCTTAGTGCCTTGACCCTGTTTCAGATTCTGTATCTCCCTCTCTCTCCACCCCTCTTTTGCTGATGTTCTCTCTCTCTGTCTCAAAAATAAATAAACATTAAAAAAAAAAGAAACCAATGGCCTAAAAAATAAAAAAAGAAGAAGAAGAAGAAGAAGAAGAAAAGGAAGCTGATGTCCTACCTCAGAATAAGCCCCAGTAGCTGACCTTTAATAGAGACCAAAAGAAGACTGGGTACACAGAGAGTGGCCACCACAGTGCCATGAGATGGCATACTGCCAAGAATGCCAAACCGCACTTGAAACACAATGGCTTGGGGACCACCATGTCACCTGTACTCTAAACACCCAAGGCAAGTGCCAAAGGAGTCTGAGGCCGACCATGAGCGCTCCCAAGCCCTGAGGGTGGCAAATTGATTACACCGGTCCCCTCCCTCCAAGTGAGGGTTCTAAATATGCCCTGGTGTGTGCGGACACTGAACCTGCCCTAAGCTTCCCCACATCACTGTGCAAACCAGGCGGCCACCGTTAGGGGATTTAGGAAGCTGAGTACCAGGTGTGGACACCCTTGTTGAACAGACAATGGTGTGGGGGGGGTGGGGGGGTTAGCATTTCAAAGGTCATAATATGCAAGACCAGGCAAAAGAACATGACAGTGAATGCAGGTTCCGCCTCCCCTAGAAGCCATGAGCAGCAGGGTCGGTAGAAAGGAAAACAGAATATTAAAGCAGCAGATTAAATTACAAACTAGTAAACCACCTCGACTACATGGACTGAAGTACTGTCCCAGGCCTTGATGCATGTAAATGATCAACCAGAAGGGTCTGTGACCCCAAATGCCAGACCAGAGACCCCTGCCGAGGCCCCCGATACCCGAAGGTATGGAAGCTGCCATAACGGGCCACTGCCCGGACTCTCCCGGTGGCTCAACTTGCTATGCTGCTGAGAACACCAAGCCCTCTCACGTCAGGGAAAGGAGGTATCTACTGGAATTTGTGATGGGATGTCTGCCAAGGCGGCTGAGTTACTTCCAACCCCCGGGTAAGGTGGAATTCATCTCCACTGGGTTCCTGTCGCCCTGGTACATGCACCGCTGAAAGAGGGGGAAAGCTGGGGCCTGGGGTGTCATGTCTCACCCCCAGTCCACCTCCTCACACCTGACAGTGCCGCCTCCCCCGGCCAGCACATGGGGCATATACAACCAGGTCACATTTCTAAAGCTGCCAACCTCCCTATCCTCAGAGCCAGGTGGGCATTATTTTCTTTCCCGCTGGTACAAATCATTTGACTGCCATCTTTGTTCCTTCTATCGGTCTGGGGATAGGTTACAGCCACCCGGCAAGCCTTAAATGATAGTCAAAAGTCCTGTCCTTGCTGAAATGTCAGTAATGAGAAAGCTGTCCTCCAAAACTGAATAGCCTTGGACATTATTACTGCACAATTATCCAAACAGAAGGTTCTCCGTTTGTATCTGAGGAGTCTGCTAGCGTGTCATCTTTACTAAATCACATTATGGTACAAATGAATGCTGACCGAATGTGAGCTGCAGCTTAGGCGACTCACCAAATTGTTTGGATCATGGGGCTCTTGGTGGAAAAAGTTGTCACTGATTATGGGAATTACTGTCTTCCTTGTTTTTTCTCTGGCACACACCTGCACGTTTGCTGTGGTATCTGCCAAATAGCTGCCAAATGAGCCGTCTCCAAGCCAGTGAAGTGAACCCCTTGCCTGGCCAATCGGGGAGAACTGTGGAACCGGGGGCATACAATATTGCAAATGCCGGTCATGAGGGGTCAGCTGTTAGAGGAGGTCACCAGGAACACATGACCGCCAGCTGGCCTGCAAACTGGACCCGAGCAATTGGAGGCTCCCCACTCCCTCCTCTGTCCTTGGAATGGGAGTTCCACTTGTCCCCACCCCAATCCCCGCCCCCCCCCACTCCTAAAAGGTGCTTGAGACAGAAACGTGGTGTTGAGGCTGTCTGGACCACGTATGTGACTAAACACAGTTATAACCTCTACATAAACTTTTAAGGTTCTGGCAGGCAGAAATTACTCATCTTGCAGCCACCCAACACAAGCCTTATAAGTCCCCTTGCTTATCACACCTGCTACCTACCTATCTGGCATGGGCTGTCTCTCTTTGGTCTCTCCCTGCCCTCCACTTACGGGGGTTGGTTTCAGATTACACCCAGGAAACGTCCAAGGAGACTGCAAACGAACACTGGCACGGAGTAAATGCTATATTTAAATGTGGAGAAGCCAGTATGCAAAACTCAGGCTTTTCCTGTCCGTGGATTATTTCTGCCAACCACCCTCTGCTTCCAGGATCAGCTCTGAAGGAAAAACTGCTTTCCTGAAGTCTGGCAGAACAGAGCTTGTGGCCGTCCCAAAGCCTCCCCCAGAGCTCGGAGGTTTTGCTCACTACTGCTGCACTGATCTTCCTGAGAAAAAAGCAAATCCTAGGACCTAGACGGGCACGGACCTGCCACATTCCCTCTCCCCAAACCAGCTTTTGACAACCTAGAAGTCCTCTGTCATTTCCCTGTCCAAGCCCACCTGGCTCTCCTCTCTCCACATCATGTCACAGAGAAGTAGTCATCAGCTTGCTCAATACATCTGTCGTGTTACGGACTATGTTCCCCCAAAATGCATATGTATATGTTGAGCCCCTAACCCCAATGCACTGGTTTTGAGGAGGTCATGGGGAAGTAATTAGGGTTAAATGGGGTCATGAAAATGAGGCCCTCATGATGAGATTTGTCCCCTTCCAAGAAGAGGAAGATCTCTCTCTTGCTGTCTCTACCTGCATGTCCAAAGGAAGAGCCAGGTTAGCCCCTAGGGAGACAGCGAGCTGTCTGTCATCCAAGGAGAGGTCCCTCACCGAACACTGCTCCTGGTTGCACCTTGACCTTGGAGTTCCAGTCTCCAGAATCGTGAGAAATAAATTCCTGTTGGTTAAGCCCCCCAATCTATGGTATTTTGTTATGATGTCACCCAGGCTGACTGAGAAAGTCCTGCATGTGGTAGAAAAAGGAGTTTCTGAGAGGATTCCTTCCCAAAGATCAGGAAGCCAGGGAAGATAGGGTTAATGAAGAGAAACTGCAACCTGAGCAGGTATGTGTCACCGGTGACTTCTTTCAAAGTGTAGCCACACCAGTCATGTCGCATTTAATTCTCACAGCACAGCCATGTGGGAATGGGACATGGAGAAACAGATGTACAGAGGCTAAATGACTTGCTCAGGGTCACCCAGCTAATGGCAGGACCTGGATTTGTTCCCAGCTGTAACGTGGACCAGAGTGCCTTCTCTGTGGTCTCGTAAATCTATCATGTTACTGAACCGTGGACTCTTAGACAGGGGGATAGCCTCCTCCTGGCTAGGTATTCAGTTTTCACTGGTAAAGGCACTGGGTCCCCATCATTTCTCACAGCTAAATCTTTACTTAATAGAAGATCAGGGGGAAAAGGTTCAAGAAATTTAGCCACTCAGAAGCCACGGACAAATATATATTAAAGGTAAGTAGTACCTGCATTTTGTCCATGCCGGGAAGCCCCTTTATGACCTTGTCATGGTACAAGCCTTTCATAACCATCTCCAAGCCACAAAAAGTGGATATACTTTACTACACAAAAAGTAAAGCATACAGGGGATATGTCATATAAAAACTAGGAAAAAGTATTATTACAAAGGGTTAACCTCCCTAATATATAAGGAGCTCTTAGAAGAAAAACGCCAAAAAACTAACAGAAAAATGGCCAAAGGACAATTGGAAAACGACAATTAATTTTAAACCTATGAAAGATGCTTTAACTTACTCAGAAAAGCAACACAACAAAATCTGCACTGAGATATTTTTACCTCACCAAAAATACTAACAACTTTTGCTGCTTGAAAGACACTATTAAGAAAAGGAAGGAAAAAATATTTGCAAACATATTTGTTAAAGGACTTGCATCCAGAATATATTAAGAATTCCTACAACTCCCTAAGAAAACAGATGACTCAGTTTTTTAAAAAAATGAGCAAAAGATAGGACCAAACATTTCACCAAACAAGATATATGACTAGCCAATAAGCACATGAAAAGATGGCCAAGAACAACAGTCAATGCAGAAATGTAAATCAAAACCCCTGAGATATGACTGCATACACAGGCGTTGGAATCAGTAAAACTATAAAAAGGTAATACCCTCTACAGTGAAGATGCGGAGTGACTGGAATCCTCATATACTGCTAGCAGGAATATATATCACTTTGTATAAACAGACTGGCCATGCCTTACAAATGGAGACTTACCATAGGACTCAGCAATTCATTGGTATTTACCACGAGAAACAAAAGCTTATGTCCACACAAAAGCCTGTGCACCAGTGTCTTAAGCTACAATTTTCATAGTGTCAACAAAACGGAAAACAACTCAAACTTCCAACAACTGGTGAATGAACAGGGATATGTGCACACAGTAGAATACTACTCAGCAGTGAACACAAAGCAAGTACTAGTGCATTCGGGCAAGAACAGGACTGTACCACACAGGCATTATGCTACGTGAAAGAAAGCAGATGCGAGTGACAAATAACTTATTATTTCAAAGGAAACTATGCTGACAGAAAGCAGTTCAATGGTTAGGAAGAGAGGGTGATGAATACCCTCAGAAATGCATGATGGAACTTTTTGGAGTGACAAAATATAGTCTGTATTTTCATGGTGTTGGTAGTTCTATGACTTACATGCATCAAAACCTACCAAATCCTATGGGCAAATTTTACTGAATGTACATTATATTTCAATAAAACTATATGTTTTTTAAAAGCCATTTATCAGGGTGTCTAGGTGGCTCACTCTTTTGAGCATCTGACTCTTGATTTCAGCTCAGGTCATGATCTCACAGTTTTGTGAGTTCAAGCCCTGCATCAGGATCTGCACTGACAGTGTAGAGCCTGCTTGGAATTCTCTCTCCTCCTCTCCCTCTGCTCCTCCCATGCTCATGCTCAGCCTCTCTCAAAATAAACTTTAAACAAATTTAAAAATTTTTTTGAAAATGTAAAAAGCAATTTATCTCAGGGATCCTTTGGTGACAATTACTAATGTTTACATAATTTAGCTTATTCAGATGATCCTAATGTACACAATGTCCATTATCATAATGTGAGTCTGAAGACACAGATCAACGCACAGTCATTATGAAGATTAAATCAGAGGTCAGTAGCAGAACATGTGCCCAAAGGGTCTGATTCCCATTCTCATGAATTTCCCACTGAAGTATTTACACCGTCTGAATGAGTCAACACTCCTTTTTATGGACTTATCTCAAGTGTTTCCTCCTCTAGTAAGTGTTTCCTGACAACTCACACTCTAAGAACTAACACTTGCACTCCACGCCCCTCCCTCTGGACCAGGTCTGCATGGGGCCCGTGACTCGGCCTTGCACTTTCTGCCTACATTGTCTCTCCCTCCTGCCAGCTAAGAGGAGAGGTCCTTACTCATCCACCTCAGCATCCATCCCTGTGGTAAGAAAAACCCTTCGTGATATGACTGCAGACCAATCAGAATGGCTAGTCTCAAAAACACAAAAAAGCAAATGCTGGTGAGGGATGTAAAGAAAAAGAACCTCCTGCTCTAATGGTGGGAACGTAAACTGGTGCAGCCGCCGTGGAAAACAGTACAGAAGTCCTCCCCAAAATGAAAAATAGAACTACCATATGATCAAGTGCTTCTACTACAGGGCATTTACACCAAGAGAACAAAAACACTAATCTGAAAAGAGACCTGCACCCTGTGTTTACTTCAGCACGATTTACAACAGCCATGCTATGGAGGCAGCACAGGTCCATCAGTGACGGGTGGGCAAAGAGGGAGGTCTGCGTGCTGGAATATAATGCAATATCACTCAACTGTAACAAGGAATGCAATTGTTCCATTTGCAACAACACAGATGCACCTACGGGACATTATGTTAAGTGAAATAAGGCAAAGAAATACAAACACTATATAATTTCACTTTTGGGATCTCAAAACTAATGATCAAACAATAACAAAAAGAAAATAATTCATAAATAAAGAAAACAAATTGGTGGCTGCCAGAGGAGAGGGAGAGAAGTGGGCAGAATAGGTAACTTTCAGTTATAAAATAACTAAGTCATAAGAATGAAAAGACCAGCATAGGGAATATAGTCACTAATACTGTAATAATTTTGTATGGTGATAAACGGTAACTACATTACTGTGGTGAGCATTTGCAATGTATGTAATTATTGAATCACTATGTTGTACATCTGAAATTATTATGTATGAAGTATATTTCAATTAAACATTTTTTAAAAACATACTATAGTATATAGAGGGATGTCAAAATCATAATCAACAGTCTTTTACAAGCCATTTTATAAAAGACACAGAAATGTTTATCCACATAGCCACTGTCATCTTAACCCTCGGTGAATGTCAAGAGTGTAGCATTATAAACCTAACTTCAGAAAGGCATTTTGGTGGGGGTTGTGCACAGAGGAGAGGCTAGGCTGACTGGTTCTCCAATGATCAGACAGGATGCTGGGATGCACCTTGGAGTGGGAAGACACTCCTCTCCAGGGAGTGTTCCTGAGCGCCAGCTGTTTCCCTGGACTGTTGGAAGGAAGCAGGACATCGGTGAGAACAAGACTGAAATTCTGGGAAGCCTGACCCTCACATTCATGCTCTAAGATACCAGACAGACATGGGATAGATCTGAACATAGCCCGCTGTTCCCTGCCAGCCAGGGCTGTGGGACACAGAGGCTTGATGACGAGAATACTCCCCATGCCCATCACCACATCTGCTGAGCTAGCCTTGCCCTGAAGGCAACAGCCCATGATCTCCCAACCAGAACCTGAGGACAACTTGGGAGAAGTCACCTCAGCCTGCTCTCAACAGAGACTCTACCTTTCAGACCACATGTGACATAAGCCAAATGTCCATCTGATAGAATGTTTTTTCCAAGACCCAGTAACACTTCCATAATTTTCTACCTTCCTTGCTGCCCAAATATGAAAAACAATGCTTTAACTCAATGGAATACATCACTTCAGTAGGAATTCCAACAACCTGACAGCCTGTGGTGGTCCAAAAAGCTTCCCTCACTCAACTCATCAGGCTACACCAAGACTAATCCTGTCTTAGCTAAGAGACTGAGTCATTGAGACATGTCCCCAGCCTCACCACAGCCAGCCCCCCAAATCCGGCCCACACCCTGACATGGGAGAGCATACTGTATAAACACGAGGTGGTCTTAAAATCAAACAGCATTAGAGCTGGAAAAGGACTTAGAGACCACCTGATCCAGGCTGCAGGTTGGAAAACTGAGGCTCAGAAAGAGCAGGTGGCTCCCGGCAAAACATCAGAGGAATAGTAGCAGAGCTCAATGCTCCCAACCATGCTCACCTCTCCTGGGCCAGCCTGACACTGCCAACCCCCTTCTAATTCTCTAAGCCCAGGCTGGGATGGGCTGAAAGCCACAGGGCTCGTTTTAGGATTCAAAGGCAATTCGGGGAGGCAATAAATCCTGATCTGGGCAAGGACCTTTGTCAGATGTGTGATAGTCATCGTATATCAGCTCAGGAGCATGTGGTCTGCCAGATCCGGATCTCAGGCAGCAGTTCTCTAGAACACAGACCCCCTGCACTTCTTCACACTGTCTGCTGGCCTGGCAGATGACAGTCACCATGACCTGATGTGCACTGATAAGACGAAGATCTTTTCCACCTCTTCCCAGCCAGCCAAACCAAACCAAACCAAGTGGATGAAGTGGACTCCTGTGCCCTCACCTTTACCACTCTCCCCTTCTCTCACTTTGTTCCAGCCACACCAGCCTCTGCCCTTCTCCTTTAGAACATTGAACAAGCTCCTACCTCAGGACCTTTGCTCATGCTGCTGCTGCTCCCTCTCATTCCCTCACTTGCATCCTACTTGTGCTCAAATATCACCTGCCCAGTGAGGTGGTCCTTGACAGTAATCCCTCCCTGTCCCCTGATCTCTTTTTTTAAATAGCCTTTTTCCCACATTTAAACTCATGTGTGACTATTTAAATTTAAAAGTAACAAAACTGAAAACTCAGTTCCTCATTTGACTAGCCATGTTTCAAATGCTCAGTAGCCACAAAGGGCTCTAGGTTAGCAGGTTGGAGAGTGCAGATGTAGCACATTCCCATCGTCACAGAAAGCTTTATTGGATAGTGTTGATTTGGAAACAAGCAGGTTATGGTCTCTGAGCTGGGATAAAACAGTAAATGGTAGGAGGTGGAGGAGAAAAGTGCAGGAGACGTGCCGATAGACGACCCGGCAAAGGGTCATCAAAGGAAGCAGTTAGGCAAGGCCACCAGACCTGAGTTCAGCAAACAAACCCAGAGCTGACACTCATCACAGCTGACTAACACCCAGCCTCAGAAAGGCACCTAGGGATTAGTTTGGTTTGTTTTAAATATGATATACCTTTTTATTGAGGCGTATTAACATACAATATAAGGCACAGCTCTTAGACATCTGATTTAATGAATTCTGTCAATGGGAACACCCACTGAACCACTCCCAAAGCAAAATACAGAACATTTCCGTTATCGTAGAAGGTTCCCGTGTATCCCTTTCACCAGCCCTTGCGACCGCCTTCTGACTGCAACCACTGAGAGTAATTTCGTCTATTTCCTGAACTTGAACCACACTGCCTGTACTGTTCTGTCTGGTTTCTTTTGTCAACACAACGTGCTTGAGACGTATCCACAGGCTGCAGGTATCAGGTGGGTTCGGTATTGTCATTGAGACTCTAGTGATTAGTTTCACAGCCCTCCCCATGAAAGGCTTCTTGATAATTCAATCTAAATGCCTCCTGTTGACACCAGGTTTTTCCAGCCAGGTTCCCAAGGGAGATGGGCGGTTGACAGTGTAAGGAACAGGTGAAGAAACAGGCAGGAAGCTGGTGGGGTCTGATCCCTCCCCCTGACACAGGAGACCGCCTGCTATCAAAGAGAGCTGGACCTACAGATCATAGGACCAGGATGGAATGAGCTCCAGTGGACAAGCTGCTAGAACGATCTCTCCCAGCAGCCTCTAAAAAGTCCAGCCCAGTTACTGATCAAGGTCTTGGCTGTCAGGATGTGCCAGGGCAACCTTCCAACCCCTTCAACTTGCTAGGCTCACACACCTCCACCAGCCCTCCCTGCTAGGGACTGCATGTTTGCGTCCCCGCCTGCCCAGAAATCATCTATTCTAGCCCTAATCCCCACTGTGATGGCACTGACGAGTGGGGCCTTTAGGAGGTAACTGGGTCAAGAGGGTGGCATTCTCATGAATAGGATCAGTGCCTCACAAGGATCTCTCTCTCTCTGTCATATGAGAACAAAAGCAAGGCGGCAGCCATCTGGGGGCACCTAGGGGGCCTAGACAGTTGAGCTTCCAACTTCAGCTCAAGTCACAGTCTCATGGTTCCTGAGTTCAAGCCCCTCATTGGGCTACACTGACAATTTGAAGCCTGCTTGACAGTCAGTCTGTCTGTCTGTCTGTCTCTGCCCCTCTCCCACTCACATAAACTTTAAAAAAAAAAAAAGCCAGGGATGCCTGGGTATCTCAGTTGGTTAAGATCTGACTTTGGCTCAGGTCATGATCTCAGTTTGCAAGTTCAAGCCCCACGTCGAGCTCTGTGCTGATAGCTCAAAGCCTGGAGCCTGCTTCAGATTCTGTGTCTCCCTCTCTCTCTCTCTGCCCCTCCCCCACTCACACTCTGTCTCTCTCAAAAATAAATAAAACATTAAAAAAAAAAGGCAGCCATCTATAAGCCAAGAAGAGAGCTCTCACCGGACACCACATCCACTGGCAGCTTGAGCTCAGACTTGCCTGCATCCAGAGTTGTGAGGAATAAAGGTTTATTGGTCAAGCCACCAAGCCACCCCCCCCCATGATATTTTGTCACTGCAGCAAGACACGCTAAGACACTGACCACCACTCTCACCAGGGTCCCTTACCCCAAAACAGAGGTCTGAGGTGAGGAAGCACCTGCAAGCCAGAGTCCTCTTGTGACGGACTCACACCATCACAGGAAACGGACAAGCACAGCTGGCCGGCCAGCAGCAGTTTGTGACGCTGCAGCACCGAGTCTGCGTCCTTCCTGCAGCCAGCCCCATTTTCCGGTACAGCCTCATCGCAGAGCATATTTACTCATGGTGCTGCTCACAGGAAACCTTCTGTAGAAATGATTGGTTTTTCCAGTCCCACTTGTCACCTCCTACTTGAAGCTTATCCCTTATCACAGGTGACTCCAGCAGTTGCAATTTGAGGTCACGGTGAACTGTGGCCACTGACACCGGACAGGGGCTGTGTCTGAAAACCCAAGTCGCCCATTCCCCCAAGACCAACACTTCCCCTTTTCATCCCCAGCACATGGGGGGATAGGGAGGCTCGCCTGCTTATGTTTGCAAAAAAAGGTGTCCTTTGCCTTCCTAACGAGGACAAATTTCAGATCACTCTGACACTACATGGGTTACAGAATTACCCAGGGAAATGCTAGTGCTGGCTGAATAATGAATTTGTATCGATTTATGGCCCCACGTGAAATTAAAAGTCACTCTCATCCTTGGATCTTTTCATCACACCCCCCCTTCCCTGGCCGATGAGAAAAACGGCAGATGTGGAGGAAAGTATACCAAGCAGGAGCACTCAGTTTTCCCCCAGTTATTACAGTATATTGACTAATTGCCATGGGTTCACGTTAAACCACTTCACAATTGTTAAATTAGCATCGGACCGCTTTGATGTCAGGCGGTCAAGAGCTGGCATTCAGACATTCGGGCAAAGAGAGGTTGTGCAGCCACCCGGCTTTGGGCTCTGGTAGGGCAGGAGAGCCTCAGTGCCCTGTGATTTCTGGCCAGGCTGGCTGGTGAGGCCCTGCAGTCCTATGAAGGGAACAGATGCCCAGCTCCGTGGGCACCACAAAGCTGACGCTGTCAGGGTCACGAGGTGCTGCAGAGGAGGACAAGATGGTGTCAGCTGAGGCACTGTGACTGCCTCACGGGGTGGGGGGGGGCACTTTCAAGTGCTTGGCTGCCACACCAAGAGGCAGCCTGGCTTCTGTCCCATAAGGCATCAGTCTGATTGGTGCTTTCCGATGCAAGATAGGAAAGCCAGGCTCTTGTGAAGCAAGCATCCTAATCCCTGAATGCTGACTGCTATAGAATTGTCCCATGGCTACAGGGGAGAAAGGTGTAGCCATGGGACATTTAAAGGAAGTGACACCTCCGGGGGTCCCTAAAACCTGAACAAAGCATGAGAACACCTCAGCTAACCCCTCGTGACACAGAGGTACTGCTGCATTGGAATAGCTCTGTTCCATAAAGGAAGCACGATCTTCTGGCCGCCTGCTTTCCTCCCTTTGTTGGTATGAACAACATGCTGATGAATATCTTGCCAACACCCTTTTATCAAACTAGAGAGTTCCTTACATAACAATCCTAACAATACAAGTCGTACTACTATTAATGCCCATTATAGACAAGGCTTCTTTCCAAAGCCTTAATACACAATTCAATTACATTTTAAACATAAGCATTTCAAGATTACTGCTAGGTAGAAATTATGACTGCAAAAAAAAGGCCAAGTAACCCACCGAAGGTCAGGTTACATAGCTCGTAGGTAATATAGAAGGTATTCGAACCCCGTGCTGTCTGACCTAACTAAACTCTACTACATGTGGACATATTGGACAGTCTCCCTCTAAAGTTGCCTAATGGCCCTGACTTTCAATGTTGATGACATAAAAGGAAAAGAACAAACAATTCACAATGCTAAGAACACTGACAATACCTTAAAAATCAGAAGAAATTCCACTAAAGATACTGAAACACACATACGGGTTTTGTAAGAGTTTCTAAATGGCAGCACAGGGACTTTTTTTTTCTTTTTTCTGAAGCACAAACCCCCAAGGACAACAGCCACAAAACTGTAGGAGTTGGGAAAGTAGACAAAAGAGATGAACCTGCCTGAAAGGCACAAAAACGGTGGACTCTTGGAGCAGACAGTAAGGTCAAGAACTTACCAGAACCCCTGAAAGTGCAGGAATCAATGCCACCAGGTGCTCCTGGAACAGGAGTGAAAGAGGGCTGAAAGCAGAGGGATTAACTGACAATGTCCCCTAGAGGCCGGGTCCCCTCACCCACTGCCCAGAGCGTGTTGGTACAGTTGCCAATAAGCAAGCAAGCATATGCGCTGCACAGAGCAAAACTAAGGGTCTCCGTCCTGGACACGCCAGGTCCGCTGGAGACAGAGTTGTTACTGCATGGACAAGAAGAGACGTTAAGGGAATTTACCCACTGCCCTGCAAAGCTGACTAACCCAAAGAATAGAGAAAACGGCTTTAAATGCGTAAAATAATAAAATATGTAGACTTCTAAAAGAAACCAATCATAGTAGCATAATCTGGTAAGATATAAAAAACTATGCTTTAATAAGTGCTTCTAAATTAATGGATTAAATTGCAAAATATAAAAGCAGATCAATTAAGAAGTTATTTTGCAGTAAGCACAAAAATATACTTTGAGGCATCTGCCAAAACTAGTTTTAGATAAACAAGAACTGAATTTCATTGGTGACAATGCTACAAGGACTCTAATATTACCAGCTGTGGTTTATTGCCTAATTTTATGATGGAAGAAAAGGCTAACTTTCAGATAAAGGGTGAATGCAAAAGGAGAGATGATTTCTTTCTGACTGAAGTTCATGGGTCCTCTAAACACCATCCATGAACCCAAAAACTAGGTTATAAACTCCTGCCCTAGCATTAAGATCATATTTGGAAAGTCTTACCCACATACAATTGTAAATACATTTTTTCTTAAATATAATCAGATAGCCAGACTTTGGGGAAGCCAGAACACTGAGGACAAATAAAAGATCTTGCAAGCTTCTAGAGAGGGAACAAAGAGCTTTAAACAACAACAATAAAAACAGGTTACTAAATAACATTAAATTTCTAAAAAGCAATGCTAGAAATGCCAGAAGACAGTAGAGCCTCAGAAACTCACTTCCACCTAGGAAAACTACCAAACAAAGTGTGAGGCTAGAACAGCAACACTTTCAGACATTTAAAGTCTCAAAAAATGTTGCCTTCCCAATAGTTCTTAGAAAGCTACTTAAGGATGTGCTCCTCCACCACAGGGGAGCGAACCATGAAAGACAACAACATGAGATCCAGTAAGGTACAACCCAAGAGAAAAATAAAATGTGTCCCCAAGACCCAGTAATGACATCCCAAGACAATAACTGTGGAACTGACCTAGATTGTGCACCTACGTGTGTGTGTAAGTAATTTATATTACATTTCATTTATTAGTATCAGGCAACATGCAGTATAAAGCAAGAGAGAGAAAATAAACAAACAAATAAATAAAGCCATGTAGGCTCAGCTATGAATATCACTTATAATCATCATCATCATCATAATGATGAATGTTGATCTAATCAAAATAGCGATGCAAATACACCGGGAGGAAATGAGGCAGTGGGGGATGGTTTAAGAGCCCACCAGAGAAGAAGTCAAGAAAGCATGCCTGTAACTGACAAAGCAAAAAGTAGCAACATATGCATGTTTCTTAGAGAAGTGGAGGTTGAAAGCTATAATGGCTGCCTATAAAAGGGGGTGATTTTTCTTAGTAACTCTGATAGAATAACTAGCAATTTAAATTATAAGCATGCACTGCTTGGATAAAAATCAAAACTCAATATAAAGAAAATGCTTCAGGGCGGTGGTTTGTGAGTATATTAGTGAGAGAACAGGAACCAGGAGGGAACCCATGCTAAAGGGATGTACTGCAAGGAGCAGACTTGAGGGACTGTGAGGGCTGGAAGGCAAGTCTGACATCCAGGGGGCAACTGGCAGGACAGGCAGGCTGGGAGGCAGGCGCCCGCTGAAGCTGCTCTCCACAGAGGAGCTGCTTCCTCTTCAGGGAAGCCTCGGCTCTGCTCTTAAAGCCTCTCAACTGACTGGGTCAAGCCCGACCCCTCCAACCCCCGCCAGATTATGAGGGTCATCTCCTTCACTTAGAGTCAACTGGTTATAGACATTAATCACTTCCATGAAATTCCTTCCCGGCAACACCGGATTAGTGTTTGATTGAGTAACTGGAGACTATGGAGTTGACACGGAAACCTGACGTCACACCGAAAACCCACACACGCTCCTGGCCTGCTCTGTTGGATGGTTGCCCTAAGAGCTCTCACTGGGGTTCAGTCACCAGAGAATCTCAACTGCTTGTCAGGGCTCCAGGACACCTGGGTGGCTCAGCTGGTTAAGCATTTGACTCTTGATTTTGGCTCAGGTCATGATCTCAGGGCTTGTGAGTTTGAGTCCCACATTGGGCTCTGTGCTGACAGCACTGAGCCTGCTTGAGATATTCTCTCTCTCTCTCTCTCGCTCTCTCTCGCTCTCTCTCTCTCTCTGCCCCTCTCCTACTCTTGCTCTCGCTCTTTCAAAAATAAATAAAAACTTTAAAAAAATAATATATATATAATAGATATTATATATATAATATATATCCGGGGTTCTTATCTGGCAGAGTGTAGGTGAGGCCAGAATCTAAAAGTTGCCCAGCGCCTGAAAGATCCAACGTGTGGAACACACTTCTGTGTAAACTATTTTTGCCAGTACCTTCCATAAATGACTTTTTGGTCCCTCTCTTAGTCTGAAATCAAAACGGGGGTGGGGGGGGAATTAAACACCAAGAGCAAAATTTAAAAACGAAAAATAAAAAACATAAAACTTACTTACCCGCCCCCAAAAACCAAGGGTGAACAAAATAGCAGGAACTACTAAAGATGAGAGCTTAATGAAGCAGAAAGCAAATCAGCGTGATCCATGAAATCAAAGGCAGGTTTTCTAAAAAGATGAATAAACTTTTGGTAAGCTGGCTAAAAAAAAAAAAAAAAAGCAAGAGCATAAATAAGCATTAGCAATAAAACAGGGCATGTAAGTACAGATGGATTTAAAGTGTTTAAAAAATCTCATGCGAATAAAATGAGTAACTTCAATGCAGTAAGTTTGAAAGCCTAGATGAAATGGGGAATTTTCTAAAAAACGAATTTTGAAAAGTGTTCCAAAACTATAAACTGTAAAAATGTTTGAGACAGCAGGGGGGAAAATCAGTAACAGTGATGCTCGTGAGAGGAGAATGGAGTGCTGGACACCTGTTAACACACTTTTTACCTGCATTAACTGGGCTGATTCTTACAACTCCATGGGGTAGGTACTAATAGTATGTTTATTACATGTATTTTACATGGGAGAAACCTGGAGCCAAGGCGGTGACGTAACTTGTCCACACCTCACAGCTCGTTCACAGGCAGTCTGGCTCTCGAGTTCTCGATCCTCGCAGAGAGCATATTTTACTGCCTCTCTGGAAGGCAAGAGACTCAGTTTGGCAGGTAAGTTCGACTAAAACTTCAAGGAACAAATAGTTCCTGCATTATCACCAGTACTCCAAAGCACAGAAAAAGAACAGAAAAGCTACATAACTCTGTGGTACCCAAGGACAGGGGCTTTAAGACTAATGTCACTTATGAGCATAGATGCAAAAATCCTAAATGAAATAATAAGCAAAAATGAGCAATGAATTAAAAGAATAATACTTCCTGGATGAGTATGGTTTAAGAATTCAAGGATGCCTCAATATTAGAATATTGATTAATTCAAAATATTAACCTCTTCAAGGAAAATAATTATCTCAGCACACACAGAAATAGCACTAAAAATTCAGCATCTATTTGTGATTTTAAAACAAAATCCCCTTAGCAAATAAGAAATTGAATAGTCACTCCAGAATCAGCAGCAAACTATTCAATATTGTACTGAAGACCTTGGCTAATAAATAAGAAAGAAAGAGAAATATTAGAATTGGAAAGGAGAGACAAACTGTCATTATATGTAATGTATTCAAAATAATCAACTGATAAAACAAAACAAAACCCAGCAAGGTTATAGGTTAACAAGGTCAATATCCAAATATCATTAGTGTTATTCAGTAATCATACAGAAAGTGAAAGAAGTATTAACCCTTAAAATAGCAAACAAAGCTCACAAAATATAAGGGAGTAATCTTTTTTTTTTAAACATTTATTTTATTTTTGAGAGACGGAAAGACAGCATGAGTGAGGAAGGGGCAGAGAGACAGGAAGACACAGAATCTGAAGCAGGCTCCAGGCTCTGAGCTGTCAGCACAGAGCCCGACGCAGGGCTCAAACTCACCAACTGCGAGATCATAACCTGAGCCGAAGTCAGCCACTTAACCAACTGAGCCACGCAGGCGCCCCTAAAGGAATAATCTTAATAAAAATGTATAAAGTCCTTACAGAGAACAAACTTTCACTATAGGACATAAAGACTTTATGGAGAAAGACAAAATGGAAGGGCGGATTCCCTTATTGGGCTGTTGATCATATTATTATCAGCTCTTCTTTACATATTCTGCATGTAAGTCTTTTGTCTGGTTTATGTGTGTGTGGTCAGTGCTGCCTTGTCATTTTCTAATGGTGTCTTGGAAGAGACAAGGTTTTTGATTTTGATAAATCCAGTTTTCAATTTTCTTTTTAATGGTTCATGATTTTCACAATATAGCTAAGAAACTCTGCTTGTCCCAAGATTGCAAAGATCTCCTCCTTTGTTTTCTTTGGCAGCTTCGGAGTTTTAGATTTTACATTGAGGATTATGATCCATTTTGAGTTAATTTCAATACAAAGGTTGATGTCCATTATGGCTACCTAGTAGCTCCAGGACCATTTACTGACAAAACTTTGCTTTCCTCCATTGAACTGCCTTAATACCTTTATCCAAAACCAGTTAACCACTTATGTGTGAATCTATTTCTGGACTCTTTATTCTCTTTGAACTCATTCAAGCCAGTAAGAATCTGCTTTCATTGGTGCTTAGTTTCTTCTATTGAGAAGCCTGTAGGCCCCTGGCTATGGGATGAATGAAGAGACCAATCTTCCTGAGGTAATGGGATTATTCTGTTTGAGGTAACAATCTAGGACACCTGTGATGTCTAACGCCACAATTTTCTGCCTTTCTTTGTGCAGTGCTGAGCAGATGTTAGCAGAAGGGATGTCAAGGGCCTTGAGTGTGTGTGTGCACATGCACACGCATGTGTGTGTTTTACGTATTAGATAAAACAAATCAGAGTTATCCTTGAAAGCATGTCACACTGGAGATGATCTCTCTATTGCTGATGGCAGATCCAGAAATTAGAGAACTAAAGGTCTGCCAACTTCCTTAGAAACCTCTTCTCTGGTCCAAAAGGAGTATCAGCCAATCCTTACTCAATAGTTATATGCTAAGCACATCACCTACATGCCTTTGTTTTCTTACAAAGAGAGTGCCATTATTAATTCTATTTTAAAAACAAAGAAACTGGGGTGACTGGGTGGCTCAACTGGTTAAGTGTCCAGCTTTGGCTCAGGTCATGATCTCGCAGTTCGTGCTGTCAGTGCAGAGCCTGCTTCGGATCATCTGTTCCCCCTTCTCTGCCCCTCCCCATTGATTCTCTCTCTCTCTCTTAAAAACAAACATTAAAAAAGAAATAAAGACGAGTGCCTGGGTGACTCAGTTGGTTAAGCATCCAACTTGGGCTCAGGTCATCATCTCATGGTTCACAAGTTCAAGCCCTGTGTCAGGCTCTGTGCTGACAGCTTGGAGCCTGGAGCCTGCTTCAGATTCTGTGTCTCCCTCTCTTTCTGCCCATCCTCCTCCTCTCTCTTTCTCTAAAAAAAAAAAAAAAATTTAAAAAAAGTATGTTGCACTATATGCTAAGTTGGATATAAATTAAAAAAATAAATTTTTAATGTAAAAAAAATAAAGAAACTGAGGCAGAGAAAGCATAAACAACCTGCCCAGATCGCTCTAGTTAGAGAGTGGCCAAGTTGGGGTCTCTGTCCCTGATTTTGGCTCCCACATCCTGAGCCACAAGACTACACTGCCTCCAAGTACTCACTCACAACTGAGAGAACCTTTAGAAACTCACTCCCATGGATGAGGCACGTGGCTCAGACTTCCTGAGGCGGGCAAGCTGACTGGTGGGCGGCATCTCCGCGAAGCCGCTTACCTGGCCCCAAACCCTTAGGCTGGCCCCATCTTTCTCCCTCACGGCCTTCTGTTTAACATTTTTTTTTTTTTTGCCTTGAAAAGGACTACATAAAGGATGGACTTGAAAGACTGCCACATGCTGGCTGAAGGGAGGCGGGGTTTGAAATTGGTGACCAGAAGAATGAGAAGGGAGGGGTGAGTGTTTTCAGATAGAGCACTTTCAAGAACAGCACAGGCTGGAGGGCGCCGGGGGAAGAAGGGCTAGAGAGAAAATGCCTGGGTAAGAAGTACAGGCAGGGAGTGACTAAAGAGGCCAGAAAGAGAAGGAATGAGTGTAGAAATGAGATTTCCAAGGACATGGGCAAGGAGGGAGCTCAAAGCGTTAAGTGTGGGAAGGGGAGAGGTCCTGAGAGGGAGGATAGGAAGAAAGGAGACTGACAACAGAGGTGCGGGAAGGAGACCTGTCAACCTGTCTCCATCCTCTGCATAAGGCAGAGACTCCCCGAGAGCACAGTAGTTGCAGCTTAAGAGCCTAGAAATAACTCCTACCAAGCCAAGCTATAGCGCAGTGCTGAATGCGAAACACACTGTCACAGTAAGTACAGATGACTGCACAAGGAGGAGCCTATAGTACTGCCCAACCTGAGCTGGGAATGGTATCAAATCCTACGAATCAAAAGCCTACAAATTCAAGAATCAGTCCCTTCTGCAGGAAGGAAGATCCTTGGGTAACATTCTTGGCTGTGACCTTCCAAGTATAATCCTGAAATACCCTCTAGAAGAATTTTAGCTCTGGTTTTGTTAAGAGTGGAATCCCACTGCGGCTCCTGCAGGAACACTATGGACCTCCACCAGCTCTGCAGAGCGTGCCCAGCCTTCAAGTGTGGGAGACACCTATGGGACAGATGTACCAATGGAAGAAGATGCCACCATGACGGGGGCAGCCTTCACATTTGGCAAGGACTGGAGATAAAATAGAGCAAGAAAATGAGCAGTTGGAAGGGGTTTGCTTTTATTGCTAGAACGTCCTCTCTTCTGGTGGGTGGGCTGGCATCTGAGGCAAGAACTTAGGAGACAGATAGTCAGGGGGAGACTTGAAGGAGAATGTTGCTACTCAAGGAAGAATCGCTAAGCAAGCATTTCTGACCTATGATGCAAAGTTGTTTTCCCTTCTTCCTTTGTCTCCTTCTCCTTTGCATTTTTCTCTCTCAATTCCTTCCTCCTACCCAGAGAAACTGGTGCACACAGGAAACAGGAAGCAGGGAGGGAAGAGGGGAGGGGGAGAGACAGAGAGAGAAACAGGTTTCTGCTGCCACTGCTATGCTTATAACAGCCTTCTCCTTCTGAGCCTCACCCCTACGCCCTTCCCTGCTAGAGCCCACCTCATCAATTCCACTCTTCCCTCGGATGTTCAGTGGAGTATCTAAGAGGGCTCCAACACACCTCCTCCACCTCTAGGCTTGATATGGCAGTTTTCTGTGTTCTCACATCATTGTTTCTATCACAACCCTTATCACCATAAACTGAATGTATCAGTAGATGGGGCCCTACCCAACTGTGAGCTCCCTGAGAGCAAAATCCAGCTCCCATAAGAAGTCAAGAGCTTGGCAGAACAATAAAAAACTCTAGCCGCTAGTGCTACTTGACTTTGAATCCCCAGTACCTAGAGGATCAGGGGACTAGTGGACATTCAAATGGTATGATTATTATTATCAAAATAATATATATTTATACTATTGATTATTATATATTGGCCATGTTATTTATTGCCAATCTATAGCTATTATTTTTTTAAAATGTTTTATTTATTTTTGAGAGGAAGAGAGAGACAGTGTGAGCAGGGGAGGGTCAGAGAGAGAGGGAGACACAGAATCTGAAGACAGGCTCCAGGCTCTGAGCTGTCAGCACAGAGCCCGATGTGGGGCTCGAACCCACGAACCATGAGATCATGACCTGAGCCGAAGTCAGACGCCCAACCGACTGAACCACCCAGGCACCCCTATAGCTATTATTTTAACTACGATCATAATCACTAGTACTGCCACATGACCACTTAAGGACATTGGACCCAGACACTGGCTAGGAGCTCAGGATGAAGAAGTCTTGGTCCACTAAAGGCAGAAGCAGCAATGAGCCGGTACAACTGAACGGGACACTAAGAGGAAGTGCATGGGCAAGGATGGGACTGCTATGGCCCTGGATACACAACCAAGACACACTCCTTCTTTTGTAAAGCACGACAGCTTAGAGAGCATTTCCGCATTCATTGTATCTTTTCTCGGTGGTGGGGGAGGTGACCTGACACCCATCTACACAGAGGAGAGTCTTGCTCAGAGAAGAGACATGATTTATTGAAAGTCACAAATCTAATGACTGAGGAGGTAGCCTTGGAGGTCAGGTCTTCCCACAGTGTGTGAGTGTTCTCCCAAAGACTAGCCCAAGACTAGCTGGGCCCCTGAATTCTGGAGGAAATATTACCAGCTCCATCCAGCCAGGGGACTGTGAGCCAAGTCTGCAGTTACCTCAGGCCGCAACTCGGGGTGACTTTGATCAGTGATTCAAAAACATTAAAACTCAGAATGTTGGGAGCAGTAGTCACTGCCATAGTACTGTCTTTCAATGATGACTATTTTAAATAAATAACTCATTTGATCTTATCCTAAACCTCTGACATAGTATTATCTCCATTTTACATATGAGGAGCCCAGGGTCAGGGAGGCCAACTGACTGGTCTGTGCTGGTCTCATGGGTAAGGACTGGCGGAGAAGTGACCCACACCTCCAGCAGGTCTGCCTGCCACACCACGTCCTTTCTGCTGTGCTAAGCAGATCCCCTAAAGTGCTTCCTTCTATGTGATTCCACGCATCCCATGGCTCCCCTCATTCCTTACTTGTCCCACAGCATTTGGCATCGCTTCTTGGCTAACCTGCCTGAGGGGTTTTCAAGAGACAAATATTGTGGATCGAGAATGGTAAGCGGTGGAGTTAGCAGGAGTAGCCAAAAAGGGACCTGCTGGGGGCCGGACCTCCCCTTCTAAGACAGTCCCGCAGCAGCCCCTCAGAATATGAGAACGCAGGAGGGCCAGACCTGAAAAGCCAAAGAACAGCCAGACCATAGTAGCCGAAGAGTACCAGCAGCTGGGACTGCTATGAAGCAGGAGACAAGGGTTCACACCTCAGCTCTGCCGCCAGCCCCTGACCACCTCAGGGAGATCGCTTCAGCCTTAGAGCCTCCACATCCCACCAAAAAGAAGAAACACCCAACCTGCTCCTTCTGAACCAAAGAAGGGCGTGGTGGGGGTAAAAACAGGAAGATGATGATGTTCTTTCGAAAGCATACCACAGACATAAGGCAGCCACTCCACTCAAGGCACTGCCCACTCTCCCGACTTCTAGAACCACAGTTCAGATAGAGTTTCCGAAGAGGTTCTTTTAGAATCTGTTTCATTAAGGATCCGATGCAGTCATGTGCAAGTCACGCAGGACAGACTACACCATTGAGTCATGAAGCCCTTGTAGGAGAAGTCACAGACTCCTGTGCTGGGGCCCCCGGAGAGCTGGCTGGTCTGGCTTCTCCAGCACGACATTGAGGGCCCGGCGATGCAGCCACGGCTCAGCCACTGTACTTCAGTGTTGGGAAATTCCTAACTGCACAGCTTTCTTAGTCAAAGCTTACACATTCTTGCAAGTCTTCTCACTCTTGAGAACTGTGCAGCTACATTAAAAAGAAAACCACTGGTGTGCCTGGGTGGCTCAGTTGGTTAAGTGTCCAACTCTTGATTTGGATTGAGTCATAATCCCACGGCTGTTGGATTGAGCCCTCAGTCAGGCTCTGCACTGAGCATGGAGCTGCTTAAAATGAGAGAGAGGGAGGGAGGGAGAGAAAGGGACAGAAGGTTTACTTGAACAAATTATAGCTGAGAACTTCCCTAATCTGGGGGAGGAAGCAGACATCCAAATCCAGGAGGCACTGAAAACTCTTCAGATTCAAAAAGACTAGGTGATCACCATGCATATTATAGTGAAACTGGCAAAATGCAAAGATGAAGAGGGAATTCTGAAACCAGTAGGGACAAACAGGCCTTAACCTACTAGAGTATGCACCTTACTACATAAGGGTAGTAGCAGACCTGTCCACTCAAACGTGGCAGGCCAGAAGGGAGTGGCAGGAAATATTCTATGCGCTGAATAGGAGAAATAAGCAGCCAAGAATCCTTTATCCTGCAAGGCTGTTATTCAGAATAAAAGGAGAGTTAAGGCTTTTTCAGACAAAAACTGAAGGAGTTCATGACCACGAAACCAGCCCTGCAAGAGATCCTAAAGGGGACTTGGTGAGTAGAATGCTGCAAAGATTACAAAGGACCAGAGATATCATAAGGATGAAACCTACAGATAACAATGACACTAAGTCCATATCTTTTGATAATAACTCTGAATGGGAATGGACTAAATACCAGAATGGATAAAAAAAACAATATCTATATGTTGTCTACAAGAGACTAATTTTCTTTCTGTTTTCTTCTAGGACATTTACAGGTGTTTTTTAAAAATATTTATTGTCAAATTAGGTAACATACATTGTATACAATGTGCCCTTGGTTTGGGGGGTGGAGTCCCATGATTCATCACTTACATATAACTCTCAGTACTCATGCTAACGAGTCCCCTCCTCAATGTCCATCATCCATTTTCCCCTCCCCTCCCCACCCCACCCATCAACCCTCAGTTTGTTCTTGTGCTTAAGAGTCTCTTATGGGTTTGCCTCCTTCTCAAACTATTTTCCCCCCTTCTTTTCTCCCAGGGTCTTCTGTTAAGTTTCTCAAGATCCAAATATGAGTGAAAACATATGATATCTTTCTTTGACTGATTTATTTCACTTTGCATAATACCATCCAGCTTCCATCCACATGGTAACAAATGGCAAGATTTCATTCTTTCTCATTGCCAAGTAGTATTCCATTATATATACAAACCACATCTTTATCCATTCATCATTTGGTAGACATTTGGGCTCTTTCCATGAGTTGGCTGTTGATGAAGCATTTTAGACCTGAGGATACCTTTAGATTGAAAGTGAGGGGGTGGAGAACCGTCTATTGTACTACTGGAATTAGCTAGAGTAGCCATACTTATATCAGACAAACAAATTTTAATTTTTTAAATGCTTATTTTTGAGAGAGAGAGAGAGAGAGAGAGAGAGAGAGAGAGACAGAGTGTGAACGGGCAAGGGGTAGAGAAAGAGGGAGACGCAGAATCCAAAGCAAGCTCCAGGCTCTGAGCTGTCAGCACAGAACCCAACGTGGGGCTTGAACTCACAAACTGCATGATTATAACCTGAGCCAAAGTCAGACGTTTAACTGACTGAGCCACCCAGGATCCCCAGACAAACTAAATTTTAAACTAAAGGTGATAACAAGAAATGAAAAAAGGGCATTCTATCATAATTAGGGGATCTATTCATCAAAAAGAGCTAATAATTGTAAATGTTTATGACCCCAACTAGAGACACCGAGATATATAAATCAAGTAATCAGAAACATAAGCAATCTTATTGATAAGAATACAGTAATTGCAGGAGACTTTAATACTCCACTTAAAGCAATGGACATATCATCTAGCCAGAAAATCAATAAAGAAACAATGGCCTTAAATGATACATTGGACCAGAGGGACTTGACAGATGTATTCAGAACTTTTCATCCAAAAGGAGAATACACATTCTTCTTGAGTGCACATGGAACATTCTCTAAGATAGATCACATCCTGGCTCAAAAACAACCCTCAATAAATATAAAAGAATTGAGATCATATCATGCATATTTTCAGATCACAATGCTATGAAACTTGAAATCAACCACAGGAAAAAAAATCGGCAAGCCTCCAAATGTATGGAGTTAAAAAATACCCTATTAAAGAATGAATGGGTCAACCAGGAAATTAAAGAAGAAATTTAAAAATATATGGAAGCAAATGAAAATAAAGACAGGAAAGTCCAAACCCTTTGGGAGGCAGCAAAGGCAGTCCTAAGAGGAAAATACATTGTAATCCAGGCCTACTGCAAGAAACAAGAAAAATGCCAAATACAAAACCTAACTGCACACCTAAAGGAAATAGAAGCAGGATAGCAAAGGAACCCCAAAGCCAGTAGAAGAAGAGAAATAATAAAAGAGTAGAGCAAAAATAAATAATATAGAATAATAATTTAAAAAAACCAGTAGAACAGATCAATGGATCTAACTGGTTTTTTAAAAGAATAAACAAAATTGATAAGCCCCTAGCCAGACTTCTCAAAAAAAAAAAAAAATAGAACCCAAAAAGATAAAATTATGACTGAATGAGAAAAAATCACAACACCACAAAAACATAAACAATTATTAGAAAATACTATGAAAAATTATATGCCAACAAACTGGACAACCTGGAAGAAATGGACAAATTCCTAGACACCCAAACCCTGCCAAAACTCAAATGGGAAGAAACAGAGAATTGGAACAGACCTATAACCAGTGAAGAAACTGAATCAGTTATCAAAATCTCCCAACAAATACAAGTTCTGGGCCAGATGGCTTCCCAGGGGAATTCTACCAGAATTCTACCAGCAAAGTTAATACCTATCCTTCTCAAGCTGTTCCAAAACACAGAAACAGAAGGCAGGCAAACTCATTCTATAAAGCCAGTATTACCTTAATTCCCAAACCAGAGAGAGACCCCACAAAAAAGGAGAATTACAGGCCAATATCCCTGATGAACATGGATGCAAAAGTTCTCAACAAGATACTAGCAAATAGAATTCAACAGTATATTAAAAGAATTATTCACCATGAACAAATGGGAGTCATTCTTGGGCTGCAGGGCTGGTTCAATATTTGCAAATCTATCAATGTGATACATCACAGTAGTAGAAGAAAGGATAAGAACCATATGATCCTGCAATAGATGCAGAAAAAGCATTCGACAAAATACAGCATCCATTCTTAATAAAACCCCTCAGGAAAGTTGGGATTGAAGGAACATAACTTAATATCACACTTCATCTTAGCCAAAAGGTTGAGAAGCAATTCGAACATTCCTTAATATCATGAAAGCCATATATAAAGGGCCCACAGCTAATATCATCCTCAATGGGGAAAAACTGAGAGCTTTCCCCCTGAGATGAGGAACACAACAGGAATGTCCACTCTCACCACTGTTGTTTAACATAGTGCTGGAAGTCCTAGCATCAGCATTCAGACAACAAAATTAAATAAAAGGCATCCAAAGTGGCAAAGAAGAAATCAAACTTTGACTTTTTTGCACATGACATGATATTCTACACGGAAAACACAACAGACTCCACCAAAAAGTTTCTAGAATTGACACATGATCAGCAAAGCCGCAAGATACAAAATCAGTGCAAAGAAATGTGTTGCATTTCTACACATCTATAATGAACCAAGAGAAAGAAAAATCAAGAAATCTATCCCATTTATAATTGCACCACAAACCATAAAACACCTAGGAATAAACCTAACCAAAGATGTAAAAGACCTGTATGCTGAAAACTACAGAAAACTTATGAAACAAATTGAAGAAGACACAGAGAAATGGAAGAACATTTCATGCTCATGGATTGGAAGAAAAAATATTATTAAAATGTCAATACTACCCAAAGCAATCTATACATTCAATGCAATCCCCATCAAAATAGCACCAGCATTCTTCTAAAAGCTAGAAAAAAGTATCCTAAAATTCATATGGAACCACAAAAGACCCCGAATAGCCCAAGTAATGTTGAAGAAGAAAACCAAAGCAGGAGGCATCACAATCCCAGAATTTAGCCTCGACTACAAAGCTGTCATCATCAAGACAGTACGGTATTGGCAGAAAAACAGACACATAGACCTGTAGAATAGAATAGAGAACTCAGAATTGGACCCATAAGTGTATGGTCAATTAACCTTTGACAAAGCAGGAAAGAGTATCCAATGGAAAAAAAAAAAAAAACAGTCTCTTTAGCAAATCGTGCTGGGAGAACTGGACAGCATCATGCAGAAGAACGAAACTGGGCCACTTTCTTACACCATATACGAAATTAAACTCAAAATGGATCAAAGGCCTAAATGTGAGACAGGAAATCATCAAAACCCTAGAGGAGAAAGCAGGCAACAACCTCTTTGACCTCAGCCACAGCAACTTCTTACTTGACAAGTCTCTGAAGGCAAAGGAAATGAAAGCAAAAATTAACTATTGAGACCTCATCAAAATAAAAAGCTTCTGCATGGCAAAGAAAACAATCAACAAAACTAAAAGACAACCAACGGAATGGGAGAAGATAGTTGCAAATGACATAAAATAAAGGATTAGTATTCAAAATCTATAAAGAACTTACAAATTCAGCACCTGAAAAACAATCCAGTGAAGAAATGGGAAGAAGACATGAATGGACCCTTTTCCAAAGACAACATCCAGATGGCCAACAGACACATGAAAAGATGCTCAATATCACTCATCATCAGAGAACTTCAAATCAAAACCACACTGAGATACCACCTCACACTGGTCAGAGTGGCTAACACTAACAACTCAGGAAACAAGAGATGTTGGTGAGGACATGGAGAAACAAGAACCTTCTTGCACTGTTGGTGGGAACACAAGCTGGTGCAGCCACTCTGGAAAACAGTGTGGAAGTTCTTCAAAAACATTAAAAATAGAATTATCCTAAAACCCAGCAAGAGCCCTACTAGGAATTTATCCAAAGGATGAAGGAGTGCTGATTCATAAGGGCACATGCACCCCAATGTTTATAGCAACACTTTTAACAATAGCCAAATTATGGAAAGAACCCAAATGTCCATCAACTGATGAGTGGATAAAGAAGATGTGGTTTATATACTGAATGGAATACTACTTGGCACTGAGAAAAAATGAAATCTTGCCATTTATAACAATGTGGATGGAACTGGAGGGTATTATGCTAAGTGAAAGAAGTCAGTCAGAGCAAGACAGATACACATTTTCACTCATATGTGGAATCTGAGAAACTTAACAGAAGACTATGGGGGAAGGGAATGGGAAAAATAGTTTCAAACAGAGAGGGAAGCAAACCAAAAGAGACTCTTAAATATAGAGAACAAATTGAGGCTTGATGGGAGAGGGAGGCAGAGGAGAGGGGGAAATGGTGATGGGCATTGAGGAGGGCACTTGTTGGGTAAGCTGGGTGTTGTATGTAAGCGATGAATCATGGGAATCTATGCCTGGAACCAAGAGCACACTGTATACACTGTATGTTAGCTAACTTGACAATAAACTAGATTAAAAAATTCTCTCTTTCTCCCCATCTGCCCCTCTTCTGTGCACAGGTACATGTATGCCCACACATGTGCATGTGCATCTCTTTCTCACTCTCAAAAAAATAAACATTAGGGGGGGAAAAAAGAGAGAGATTGCTGGCAGGGATCAGGCCTGAGGTCGGGAAAATTCTGCTTCTGACAAACCCACAGTCAATACACCCTGACAGAAGTCACAGCTATAAAGGGAGTTCTGCTTCCATTGGTTGGCTATTATATATAATGCTACAAAAATAAACAGAGGGGTGCATATATCCTTTGGATTAGTGCTTTTGTATTCTTTGGGTAAATACCCAGCAGTGTTATTACTGGACAGTAGTGTAATTTTTTTTAACTTTTTTGAGGAACCTCCATACTCTTTTCAACAGTGGTAGCACTAGTTTGCATTCTAACCAACAGTGCATGAGAGTTCCTCCAAGTGTCCCTCAATAGATGAATGGATAGAGAAGATGTGAAGTGTGTGCGTGCGTGCGTGCATGCGTGTGCACTGGAATATTATTCAGCTATCAAAAAGAATGAAGTATTGTCATTTGCAACAATATGGATGGAGCTAGAGAGTATAAAGCTAAATAGAATAAGCCAGTAAGAGAAAGACAAATACCATATGATTTCACTCGTGTGTGGAATTTAAGAAACAAAACAAATGGAAAAAGGGAAAAAAGGAGACAAAAAAGAGACAAACCAAGAAACAGACTCCTAACTCTCAAAAACACACTGACAGTTACCAGAGGGGAAGTGGGTGGGGGAACGGATGAAACGAGAAGGGGATTAAAGAGTACGTTTATCATGATGAGGACTGAGAAACGTATAGAATTGTTGAATTACTACATTGTACACCTGAAACTAACAATGTATGTTAACTACACCAGAATTAAATTTTTTTTAATGTGTATTCATTTTGGAGAGACAGAGCATGAGCAGGGGACAAGCAGAGAGGGAGACACAGAATGTCAGCACACAGTCCCACATGGGGCTCCAACTGTGAGATCACAACCTGAGTCAAAGTCAGACACTCAACTGACTGAACCACCCAGGTGCCTGAGTAGCTCAGTCCTTAAGCATTTGCCTTTAGCTCAGGTCATGATCTTACAGTTCATGAGTTCGAGCCCTTCATCAGGTAAGCTCGAGCCCCACTTTTCTCTTTCCCCCGACCTTTGCCCCTCGTTTACTTGTGCCCACCCTCCTCTCTTTCTCTCAAAAAAAGGGGGAACAAAGGCAGCTCTGCAGCTGAGGGCCAGGGTGAAGCTGTAACTTGGACCTAAAATCATGACATCACGGCCCTGAACACCAATCTCCCTGGTTTCAACCACCACAGGCATACTTAATTTGACCTTCATGAAACTGTCTACCCACTCTCAAATAGGGTTTTCAAAAATGTTTAATGAGTTGTCCATTTATTTCACATTAAACATAGGCTTCTACTGCCTGAAAAACTTGGAAGGTTTGCCAGCCCCGGGGGCCACACCCCGGCACGGCAATTCTGCCAGGCTCCACTAGAGGGCAGGCCTTTCCCCCAGGCACACTTTGGTCACCAGGGACCACTACTGGTCTCGATAGAGCTTCTCCTGCTTCAGGACTGGCTTCTGTGAGCATTTGATGATGTCTCCTAATTCAGATATGAACAAATCCTCACGCTGAATTACTGCAGTCCAGGGGTCAGGGGTCTGGCCATAGCCTACTGGCTTCCCCCAAACTTCCAGAGCAGAAAGTGGCCACTCCAAGACTTGGGACTGAAACACTGTCAGCTAGCACTTGACCCACTGTGTGCCACGTGGCTGATCAGAAGGTCTTCTGGGTGCAGACGGGAGCGGTCTTGTTTTCTTTCCATAATCCTGAATACATGAAACCAAACAATAAAACCACCTTATTTTTTCTGCAGAGTTCTGATGAGATGACCATAAATGAGTCTGATTCTTAAATCCCACACGAGGGCTGATAAATGATGCAGTGGGTGTGACTTCTCCAAGGACAGATTCAGTCTTGCATCAAATCATGGACCTCTTCACTCTCTCTGAAGCCCACATGGGACTGGGCATCAGACATTTATGTCTTGGTGGGAAGTTTCAGTTGGTGATCTTCTTCCCTTAGGAGTATTTCACCACACGCTATGAGACTTCCCAGGAAAAGAGAGTTTACCAGCAAGAGAAAAACAAGGAGGGTCCCTGTAAAGGCCCCTGAGCACAGCTAGCCAGTCTTTGTCAAGATAGCCCTGCTGCAAATTAACTGTTAATGCCTAAATAAATGAATGTCTCAACTAACCGAGTGCTAAAAACTTCCACCAATAAACATTACTTGGAGTGGAAACATATTTCCACCCCCTGTAAAACACAAAGACACTATCTGACTGACATCTTAATTAATCATACTTAATGCTTTTAGGTGTAGATCTAACCTAAGATCCGGGTTCTGACAGAATGAAACATAGGACAGGAAGTTTGATGGAGGTAGAAGATGGAAAAGTCCAGGAGCCCAACCCACGGGGAGAATGAAGTAAGGGAACACAATTGTGAGTATAAGAACCCGGAGGAGTAAATGGGAATATTCCCGTCAGCTAACTCTGCTCACACAGCCTCAAAGCCATGGGCGGGTATCCATCCTTTCTCACTGGTGCTGAGATACTAGAGAACAAGCTCCTGGGCCTTGTGACAACAATTAGTGGTGAAGATCCTGGCGAGTTATTGAAGGGCTGGCTCCAATCTCAATTTCAGTTGGGGGCAGGTGTCACAAGTTAAAGCAGCCACTGTCATTCCTCTCCTAAATGCAGTGCGATGCCCCACTTTATGTCAGCCCTCCCCGTAACACACGCAGTAGTTCACCCCAGAAAGGATTAACATGCATTTTTATAAAAGTGAAATGAAAGTCCTGAGAATTTAGGCCTTGTCCAAGATGGTGCATGTAGCTAAACTCAAACAGAGTCCCATCTTAAGAGAAAAGCCCACATTTTTGCATAAGCACTCTGTAACTTTTATAGACAGAATCACTATAATGGCAGCAGCTTCATCTCTTGGTAAGTAAGCCAGCTTCTTTCTATGAAGATAACCCAACAGGAGACTGTAAAACTATTTTTTTCCAGCATTCCTAAGCGGGGGGAGAATCAGAGTGCAGGTAATGACTCTCACCCAAAGAACAAAGCTGTCAAAGAAATACTGTAATATGAAATTGTGTCCTCCAGTTTCTGCATCAGAATGTCAGTTGTGCCGGAAAATTCAGTGTGAATGGATTTATGTGAGATGCAAAAGAGAAAAATAATTTTTATTATAATAACCATTGAATAGACAACACAGATATTGGATAACTCTGCTATACAAACATCATCCCATTTCTTCATACATCAAAGACATCTTGCTCTAAGAATAGTCAAAAGATCTAAGGAGAGAGACACAGAACCCAGAACCGGCTCATCTATGAAGATTCTTCATCTTGCCCAGGGCTTCTCTCTGCCAAGTCATTCACCTTCTTCGATGAGCTCTTCTGCACTCCTAAAATGCTGTTTATTCTCTCTCCACCTGCCCAACTTTCCCCAGTAAATCCTTCGTAAGAGGTAGCATAGGAGGCTGGTACCTCTAGGAAAAATTGTTAAGGAACAAGGACCTTACCACTTCTGGGAGCAGTTTAGTTGAGAGGTCATGGATGGCTTTGACCACTATGCATATGGATGACAGAAGGAATATCACCCCCAAGATGACACAGGCTCTGTAAAGAAACAAAACATTGATAATCTTAACTGTGAGAAGTCCACTCTGCTAATTCACGCAATGACACAACACAAAAGGCACTGGTACACAACCAGAATTTGCCACACTCCCACCATGACTGCCCATAGTCTCAGAATGGATACTGAATCATCTCGAGGAGAATATAATTTACAGTGTTATCAGCAAAATCAACGCCATGGGGAAAGGGCTCCCTATCCCAAATAATCACAGAGTATCCCATGAATGCTGGCATGAGAGGAAGTTCAAGGCCATTAAATCCATCCCTCGGGCCCAGCAACACAACACATTGGTCCTCTTCCAGCTGGAGGGTTCATAGCAGAGTGAAGACTCTGGTCCAAGACATCCCAAGTTCTACCATTTAATATGCTTGTTCTTGGCCGACTTACTCAATTTCTTTCAGCCTCTATATCCTCACCTGTAAAATGGGAGTAATATTTCCCACCAATGTTGGCTTAAACCAAGGAAAAGTCTGCTCTGGATATCTTTTTCTAATATGACATGATAGACACCACTGTATTTTCCCAAAGATAAAAAGGAAGAATTATTAGTAACAAAAGATGCAGTGTTTATGCCAAGGAGAAGTATAATTCTTTAAAAAGAAAGGAGAGGAGATAAGGAAGGATGAGATCAACCAAGACATCACAGGGGGAGGCAGGAGCAAATTAGGGTTGAGGCCAAAAAGAAAACCCGAGGATGTACAGCCAGGGGAATAGGGTGGGGGCTGGTAAAAAGTCTGTGGGGGCTCAGGACATAGAAGCTCTCTCTGGCAAACCAGACACAGCAACTTGCAAGAGAAACAAAGATGAAAAGTGAAAGTAAAAAGGATAACATGATGATAGTAATACAAAAGTCAAAAGATGAAATGGAAAGGAAAAAAGAGGAGAAAACGAGTGACTACAGTTAGCTCTAGGGCATTCCTATCCCAACCTGATGTCTCCATCACTTGGCCACCTCCTGAGCCCTGTCCCCTAAGTTATCAAAGAAAACCATTTTTCTTTATCCATATTGGAGTCCCTTCTCTGGATTAACAAAATAGCCTCAAATTGCCCATGTAACATTGAAGTAACACCTCCTTAGAATCCTACTGAGTCTGTGGACAGACATGATCCCCCAAAGCTAAAAGTCAGAAATAAGCAGGTAAACAAGGCTGCATGGAGCCCTCTCAGTAGGCTCCTAATGCATACTGTAGTTGTAGGCTTTAGTCTTTCAAAACCACAGAGAGAAGGCATCATTGCAGACTGGGACAAAACGCAAAATATAGAGATTGTAGGAAAGCAATGAATGAGTTGAGGATCCTGGTGGAGACTGCAGGAAAAGACGGTCTGGCCCTGTGAATCAAATGGGTGATCTGCCACAGGTGTATACATCCTCATAATGAGCCTGGGGGAGAAAACACACACTCAAGATGGAGAAAAGATGCTTCGGGCACTAAGTATTCACTGATAAAGGGGCAGGAGAGAACACTGATGTGAGGCATTGGACACGGGGCTGGTAACCCCAGTCCTGGCAGGACTATGGGGCAAAGGGGGCCGCAGCCAAGAGAGGTATCGTGAGGGAATGAGGTACATCTACAGGAGGGTCTTCAGTGACAAGATTCTGGAGCAAGACCAAGGAATCCCAGGGCTGGGGGAACCAATGTCCCCAGGGCACTGGCCCGAGACCCAGCTATGCCCACAGGGAAGACTGCTACAGGCCGGCTGTGACCAGCACTTGAAATAACCACTCCTCTCTGCAAAGACTGTGAGCCATCCCATTTATAGGAAAAGAGCCCAAAGTCAGGGTAGGCCTCCAATATAAATTTTGTGATGCACTTTTCTCCATTCAAAAAAATTCCTGATTGTCTATCAGATTCACCCTTTCAGATAAATTCAACCACCAACTCAGTGCTTCTCAACCCAAGGGCATACTACACTCACCTCAGAGTTGTGTGTGTGTGTGTGTGTGTGTGTGTGTGTGTGTTGTGTTGTGTTGTTTTGTTTTTGAACAGCTGCCCAGGGACCACTCCACTGTACCAGAATCTCTGGGGGTGACCAGACATCTGCATTTGTTTGCATGCTCCCTGGTAATTCCCACATGCACTGGGGCTGGGAGTCCTGCACTTAAACCCAGGTGGGGCCCTGTCCTTAGAGAGCTTCCACTCTGGTGCAGAAAGCCACAGCTCCCTGGACAGAAGGCAAGGAGAGAGTGGTCGTCCCAGCTGGTGGGGAGGGACAGGTGTAATGATCCTTAAGTGATGTATAGTGTGTCTTTTTACTGAGCAGCTTTCTCTCCCTGAGGGACAAATAGGGCAGCCACCACTTAGGTGCTAGCCCTTCCACAGACAGTTTATTACACCATCTTCAGGAAGCTTTCACATTTCTCCATACTTCTCTGGAGTAGGGAGATGGAAGAAAAAACAAATGTCTGAACTTCTTGCTGACCGGGAACAGGCATGCTCCAGGAACCTACTTTCTCCAGATCACTGCAGACACACACTGCAATGCACAAAAAAGTGGACTTGAATTTTGTTTATGTTTCTTAAGGAGATAGATCTAAAGGATGTGATAGTCGCCTTATATAGTATCTTGCTTATGTATCTTTAATCAAAATTACACTACAAATCCCTTAAGGACAAGAACAATATTTTTATATCTCAGTGTCTATGGGGGCACATATGCAGGTGCCTCATACACATCTATAGAGTGGATGCAGTCACTGATTTCTAAGTGTTCCCACATGGAGTTTATGGAACATCAACCACTTACCAACACATATGTGAAAGGGAAAGACCTTAATACTTTAGCCCAAATCCCTATGACCTAGCCCACATTGTAAAACCACTCTGAAATGTAACGGAAATCAAACAAAATTGGTGGTTTGGTTTATTAATGTTGAATTGTACCAAAATATAATCATATTTTCTTCACAAATATACCCGTGAATACACTTTAAAATGCCCTGTTTTCATCTTCTTTTAAATGTGTTGCAAATTCAAAACCACCACAGTCACCCTTCCTTCAACAGTGCTGGGAGCTTGCGTGTCAAAACTGCTCCCACAGCCTAAACTAGCTATTATTAGCAGAGCGTGATGCTATTTTTTAACTGTTTATTAATAATATATTGTGTTTACATAGCAGCTTTGTCCTCAGGCACTCAGAGTTCTGCACATCAGCTCATAAATGCCCTGAAGGCCATTCCAGATTTGAGTTTCTGTTTTTCTGCTATTTTTCAGTCTGAGAAGGAAAGAGGTGTTTCATAAACACAAGTGGTCAAAATGGGAAAGTCAAGGGTTAGGAGGCCTGCCCAAGTCACCCAAGGAATCTGAAGTCCACTCACGTACAACCCAGTCTCCTGACTCCTTCCCAGAGGCCAGCCCAAGCCAACCACGTGGCCACTAGAAAGTTCTCGGCAACCAGGTCACATCCTCACACCTCCACGACCCTGGGATTATGGCGGCCTCCAGGATGCAGGGAAGATCTGGGTCAGGAGCCAACACTAAATATACAGCTGCTGCCTACTGCGAGTGTATGCTGCTTCCTGGTTTGGGAGGAGGGTGGCTGCCCCATCGGCACATCCTGGTCTATGCCCAGAGAGGCTGGCCTGGCAAGTAAAGGCCAATATGTCCGTGGGCCTGACAGCACCGAGCAGCCAGGTCACTGGAATGACGCAGATTCCTTCTCCTTCCTGTTCAAACCCCATAGGTGAAAAACATTATGAGTGAGAAGGAGGCAAAGGCATGGCCCCATCAACATAATCCCCCAAATGAACACAGACTGAAGTTGAATTTAACCAGGACCACTGGCTATCCACCAAAGAGTGGTCTATGGATCAGCAGCACCAGCATCACCTGGGAACTTGTTAGAACAGAAAATTCTTGAGTCCACTCCAGATCTGCTGAATCAGAAACTCTGGGGATGGAGTCCAGCGATCTGTGTTTTAATAAGTCCTTTCCCTGTTTCTGATGCACAGTCGAGACAGAGTCTGCATTAGTCTTGCTCAAGACATGTTTGATGTCCAAAGGAAGACTAGTAAAATCTAGAGAAATGATTAAAGCTACTGGCCATCTCTTTTTTCTTCTGCTAAAGGCTACAAACTGCTCATTATGCAAAGCATTGTAATTCTATGAGTAACCCTGTAGTAAGCATTCATCTTCTTGTCTCTGAAATTATAAGGGCAAAACATACTGACTGATACTCTCACATCCAAAATGATGTCAGGCTGAAAGTTTGGTCTCTTATCAATTGTTGGTTTGAAGGGCCATGGTTCACATTAATAAAGCCTAAGTCTTATACCAATTCTAAGTTATTTTCCATCAGACCCAAACAGCCAAACAGGAGAGGCTTCATCTAGTCAACCCCAAATTTACAAAAGACCTAGAACACAGGAGCCCCTGGTATTTAATCAGTTCAGTCCACAGCTTCAAGTGTCAATGTTTTATTTATCATCTTTCACCCTGGTGCCCAAAGCACTTGTAATCTGGGCCATTGTTCAAATGTGAAGTAATGAAAAATAAAAGACTGTCAAGAGATGAGCATACACACAGTACTTAGAGAGCCACAGTATCTGGTGTTATTTTATTCTAGCTAGGTCCTCTCTCGCTCCATGTGTTATTCCGTTTTCAATAAAGCCACAAAGTCTGTTTGGAGGCAGGATAAAGGGAAGGAGAAAGTGAGCAATGAATGCTTATGAGCCATTCCTCATTCTCCATTATGGCTACACCAAACATTTGACTCAAGACCACCATCTTCCTCTTACCCTTGATTTCCCTAAACTCTTACCCTTGATTTCCCTAAACTCTGAGGAATGGTCCCTCAGATCCTTACCTCCCCCTAGTAAGATCATCTCAATATTTAACCACCAACTCACATCTAAGCACCTTCCTCAACAAATAGCCTTTGTTTATATCTGTATGAATGTACAAGTTGACCAGAACCCACCCCAGGAAAATCTCATTTATACAGGACTTTTTTTCCTAGCTTCAATGTTAGGGACAAAAGTTAACACAAGGGATTTATAAAATAATTGGATTCTATAGCAATGCATTCCAACAGAGTTTTCTGTGATGACGGAGTGTTCTATTCTGCACTAGCCATATGTGGCTATAGAGCACTTCAAATGTTACTGGAGCAACTGAAGAAATATAATTTTAATTTCAATTACTTTCAATTAATTACAATTTAAATGGCCACATATGGTTAGAGACAACCATATCAGTGAATCTCTAAAGGTTGCACTGGGGCACCTGGGTGGCTCAGTCAGTTAAGCATCTGGCTTCAGCTCAGGTCATGATCTCATGGTTCGTGGGTTCAAGCCCCGCATCAGGCTCTGTGCTGACAGCTCAGAGCTTGGAGCCTGCTTCAGATTCTGTGTCTCCCTCTCTCTCTGACCCTCCCCTGATCACACTATCTTTCAAAGATAAACTAATTTTTTTAATTAAAAAAATAAAGGTTGCACTGAAAATACAGAGGTTCATCAGTGTATGTATATATGTATGCTGTCTATCTATGCTCTGTATATCTATGTATCTATACTCTACATTTTCTTGATGAAAGGAAGAGAGGAAAGGAGGATGGCAAGCCCAGAAGATACTTATCAGGATGAGGTAACTACGTGGACTCACAGGATCTGCTGTAGGAAATCTTGCAAAGAGGCATCATGCCTTCAGTATCCTTCACTAACGAATGCATCACTTCTCTCTGACCAGTAAGGATCTCCAACTCCCCAGGTTTACGTGCCAAGTCTCACTCTTATTCTCATCTAATGTCAGCCAATCCCAACTATTGCTACTGTTCCACCAGGGACAACTGCATTTTAGAAGGGGATTTGTACTTGAGTCATTCACATTTTAAGGTCTACATGCCAAGCCCTGAGGCTAAGGAAAAACATTGAAAACATCATCTATTCACAGCCTCCGGAGAGTACATATGTAGGAAAATACTTAAAGGAAGTCATTATTTATGAATGTGAAAATGGGCAAGGAACAAAATGAACAGAGTAAGGTGGTGAAATAGAACCTGGGGACAGAGTGGGAAAGAAAGATGGCTCTGCAGTGTGACATTGAGCTGGGTCTAGAAGAATGGACAAGGATCACCAAGCAGAAAAAATGGAAGGCTAGGGAGGACACTCAATGTGGAGGGGCTTAATGAACAAAAGTGTGAAGACCTAGCACTGTGGGGCCCTGCTTCAGTGAAAATGCAAAGTAGAGAGGCTGCACATGGTATGCTTATGCCCCTATTAAGACAGATCACATGTTAGGCCACAAAACAAATCTCAGTAAATTAAGGAAGACTGAAATCATATCAAGGATCTTTTCTGGACATACAAAACTAGAAACCAATTACAAGAAACAAATGGAGAAAACCACAAATGTATGGAGGCTAAACATGCTACACAGCAACCAATGGGTCAACAAAGAAATCGAAAAGAAAATTTAAAAAATACCCAGATGTGGTATATATTCACGATGGAGTACTACATGGCAATGAGAGGGAATGACATATGGCCCTTCGTAGGAAGGTGGATGGACCTTGAGGGTGTCATGCTGAGTGAAGTAAGCCAGGCAGAGAAGGACAAAAACCATATGTTTGCACTCATAGGTCTAGCAGGAAAACAAAAGAGACCTAATGGAGAACCAGGGGGAACGGAGGAGGGAGAGAGAGTTGGGGAGAGAGAGGGATGCAGAACTTGAGAGACTATTGAATGCTGAGAATGAACTGAGGGTTGGGGGGGAGGGGGGAGGGGGGAAGACAGGTGGTGGTGATGGTGGAGGGCACTTGAGGGGAAGAGCACTGGGTGTTGTATGGAAAACAATTT
>NC_043702.1:91463543-91535883 GCF_006229205.1 Suricata suricatta | reverse complement strand
TACCCAGAGACAACTGAAAATAGAAACGCAAAGGTTCAAAATCTTTGGGACACAGCAAAGGCAGTTCTAAGAGGGAAGTTTATAACAATACAGATCCTCCTCAAAAAACAAGAAAAACCTCAAATAAACAAGTAAATTTTATAACTAAAGGAACTAGAAAAGTCCATAGTATAAGAAGGAAATAATAAAGACCAGAATGGAAATAAAAGAAATAAAAACTAAAAAATAATAATAAATGAAACTAAGAGCTGGTTATTTGAAAAAATAATCAAAATTGATAAACCTTTAGCCAAATTCATCAAGAAAAAAAGAAAGAAGGGGTGCTGGGGTGGCTCAGTCAGTTGAGTGTCCAACTGCGGCTCAGGTCATGATCTCGTGGTTTGTTAATTTGAGCCTTGAGTCAGGCTCTGTGCTGTCAGTGCGGAGCCCACTTTGGATCCTTTGTCTTCCTCTCTTTGCCCCTACCCTACTCTTGTGCTCTCTACCTCAAAAATAAATAAATAAATAAATAAATAAATAAATAAATAAATAAATAAATAGAAGGAAGGAAGGAAGGAAGAAAGGAAGAAGATTGAAATAAATAAAATCAGAAGTTAGAGCCAAGATGGCAGAGAAGGAGGGAGTTCCATGCTTCCCGCCCACATCTCTCAACAAAGAAGGGCTGAAGCCAAAGGACTCTGAATCCCAAGAGTCTGAGAGGAAAGGAAATGGAGTCTACTAAGACGACAGCCTCATAGATTATATAGTTTCTCTGGATAACATCATCTTCATTTTTTTTCTCCTTAACGCCTGCCATATTCTTTTTTTCTCTCTCTCTCTGGATTAAGCCTTTTAGTCTCTCTGCCTGGTCAATGTTCAATTTCTCTTTCTCCCCAACTGTCATTTCTCTCTTTGTATATGCTCTTCCATCAGCACTGTCTCCACTCTGCTCTTTATTTGTAGCTGGGACTTCTGGTTTTATGCTTTTAGACTGTCCTTTGTCTTTTGGGTTTTCTGTTTTGTTTTGTGTGTCAGTTTCTTTTTTTTTTCTTTCTTTCTTTTTTTTTTTTTTTGTCAGTTTGCTTATTTGTTTGATTTGTTTGTGTGTTTGCATGTTTTTGGTCCCTGTTTGTCTATTTTCCTTTCCTGGGCTACCTTGAGGAACAAACCAAAGTACACAAAATGGAGAGACAAAAATATCGCTATGAGTAGGGAAATAAAATAACCAAAGTCACAACAAGAGAGACCAAATGATACCCCTAAAAGAACACTTCCTGAACGGACAGGCCCTGGTCAGTCTACGACCCTCCTTTAATATAGCAGAACTTACAGGTGCACAGCACATAACAAGCTATTACAACTTACAAGAGACAGAAAGCTAGCCAAGATGACGAAATGAAAGAACTCTTTTCAAAAGAAATTCCAGGAAGAAGTGATCAAAACAGATATAAGCAACATAACTGACCAAGAATTTAGAACAATGGTCATAAAACTAATCTCTTGGCTTGAAAAAGGCATAGAAGACACAGCAGAGATGCTATTGCTGCAAAGATAATGCATCTTAAAAATAGTTGTGATGAATTAAAAAATACTATAAATGAGGTGCATAATAAAATGGAGGTGGCCACTGCACGGATTGAAGAGGCAGAGAGGAGAATAGGTGAATTAGAAGATACAATTACAGAAAAATAGGAAGCCAAGAAAAAGAGAGATAAATTGATCCAGGAGCACGAAAGAATAATTTGAGAACTGAATGATGCAATCAAATAGAATAATACCCATATTATAGGAATTCCAGAAGAAAAAAAAGAGAGAGAAAGGGGCTGAAGGGGTACTTGAACAATCATAGCTGAGAACTTCCCCAACCTGGGGAAAAAAACAGACATTGAAATACAAGAGGCACAGAGAACTCCCCTCAGACCTAACTTGAATCGACCTTCAACATGACATACCATAGTGAAACTGGCAAAATATAAGGATAAAGAGAGAATTCTGAAAGCAGCTAGGGATAAGAGGTCCCTAAAATACAAAGGGAGACATATCAGAGTGGTTAGACCTATCTACTGAAACTTGGCAGACCAGAAAGGAAGGGCAGAAAATCTTCAGTGCGACAAACATAAAAAATATGCAGCCAAGAATCCTTTATCCAGCAAGCCTGTCATTCAAAATAGAAGGAGAGATAAAAGTTTTCCCAAACAAACAAAAATCGAAGGAATTCATCACCACTAAACCAGCCCTACAAGAAATCCTAAAGGGCACTCTATGAGGGAAATGTCACAAGGAATTCAAGGTACAGAGACACCACTACAAGCATGAATCCTACAGAGAACACAATGACTCTATACCCATATTTTTCAAATAAAATCAGAAATGAAAGAGAAATCAAAATTGAAACTACAGAGATACAAAGGATTACATACAATACTATGAAAAATTATATGCCAACAAATTGGACAATCCAGAAGAAATGGATAAATTCCTAGAAACATACAATCTTGCCAATTACACTCATGAATAAATAGAAAACATGAACAGAAGGAGTACTAATAACAAAATTAAATCAGTAATCAAAATTTCCCAACAAACAAAAGTCTAGGACCAGATGGCTTCCTAAGTGAATTCTACCAAACATTTAAAGAAGAGTTAATAGCTTGTACACTGAAACTAATGTAACACTGTATGTTAACTATACTGAGATTATAATTAAAAATTAAAAAAAAGAATTAGGAACAGAGGCTTTAAAGAAGTAGGGGTGAAAAAATAAGAGTTAATACTTATCCTTCTCAAAGTATTCCAAAAAATATAAGAGGAAATAGTGCTTTCAAATTCATTCTACAAGGTCAGCATTGCCCTGATAACAAAACCAGATAAAGACACTACAAAATAATAAATAATAAATAAATAAGTTATAGACCAATATCTCTGATGAACATACATGTAAAAATCCTCAACAACATATTAGCGAACTGAATTCAACAACACCTTTAAAGGGTCATTCACCATGACCAATAAATCATGAGATTTATTCTAGGAATGCAAGAGTGGTTCAGTATATACAAATCAATCAGTATGGTATACCGTATTAACAAAGTGAAGGATAAAAATCATATGAACCATCTCAATAGATACAGAAAAAGCATATGACAAGATGAAACATCTATTCATGATAAAAATACACAATAAGGAGGATTTAGAGGCAACATAACTCAACATGATGAAAGCCACATGACAAACCTACAGCTAACATATTCAATGGTGAAATGCTAAAAGTATTTCCTCTAAGATCAGAAACAAGACAAGGATGTCTGGTCTCATTACTTGCATTCAACATAGTACTAGAAGTCCTATCCATAGGAATCAGACAAAAATAAAAATCACCTAAATTGGTAAGAAAGATGAAACTGTCACTATTTGCAGATCACATGATATTTATTATATAGAGAAATTCTGAAAGACAACTTAGAAATGAGTTCAGTAAGGTTGCAGGATACAAAATTAATACAGAAATCTGTTGTATTTCTTTTTTAATTTTTATTTATTTTTCTTAATATTTATTTTTGAGAAAGAAAGACCAAGTACACGTGGAGGAAGGATGGAAAGAGAGGGAGACACAAAATCTGAAGCGGCCTCCAGGCTCCGAGCTGTCAACACAGAGCCCAACATGGAACTTGAACCCAGGTGCCATGAGATCATGACCTGAGCTGACATCCAGAGCTTGACTGACAGAACCACGCAGGCATCCCAATGTGTGTGTGTGTGTGTGTGTGTGTGTGTGTGTGTGTGTGTTTGAGAGACAGGCAGATCATGAGTGGGAGAGGAACAGAGAGAGAGGAAGACACAGAATCCAAAGCAGGCTCCAGGCTCTATGTTGTCAGCAGAGTCTGACACAGGCTCAGACCCATAAACTGTGAGATCATGACCTGGGTCAAAGCCGGACACTTAACCAACTGAGTCACCCAGGCAATCTGTTGCATTTCTATACACTAATAATAAGGTGGCAGAAAGAGAAATTAAGAAAAAATCCCATTTACAATTGCATCAAATAAAGAATAAAATAGCTAGGAATAAATTTAACCACGGAGGTCAAAGACATATTCTGAGAGCCATTAAACAATGATGAAAGAAATTAAAACAAGATAAATAAATGGAAAGATATACCATGCTCATGAATCAGAATATTGTTAAAGTGCCCATACCAGGAAAAGCAACCTACAGATTCAAAGCAATCCCTATCAAAATGGTAATAGCCTTTTTCAAAGAGTTAGAACAAATAATCCTAAAATGTATATGGAACCACAAACACCTCAAATAGACAAAACAATCTTTACAAAGACAAAAAAAGCTGAAGGGATCACAGTTCCAGATTTCAAAATATACTGCAACACTATAACAATCAAAAGAATATGGTACTGGCACATAATTAGACACACAGACCAGTGGAAGAGAATAGAATGCTCAGAAACAAATCTATGCTTTTATGGTCAAATTAACCTACAACAAAAGAGGTAAAATTACACAATGGGGGAAAAGTCTCTTTTGATCAATGGTGTTGGGGAAACTTGATGGCTACATGCAAAAGAATGAAACTGGACTGCTTTCTTTCATCATACACAAAAATAAAATCAAAATAAATTAAAGACTTAAATGTAAGACCTGAAACCATAAAACCACTAAATGAAAGCACAAGCAATAAACTCTTGAACATCAGCCTTAGCAATATTTTTCTGGATCAGTTTTCTCAAGCAGGAGAAACAAAAACAAAAATTAGTGGGACTATATCAAACCCAAAAGCTTTTGCACAGTGAAGGAAACCCTCAACAAAAGGGAAGCCTATTGAATGGGAGAAGATATTTGCAAATGATATATCCAGTAAGGGAATATTATTCAAAATATACAAGGAACTTATACAACTCAATACCAGAAAAACATACTCCAAATAAAAATGGGCAGAGGACCTGAATAGATATTTTTTCCAAGAAGACCTCCAGATGGCCAAGAGACATGTGAAAAGATGTTCAACATCACGAATCATCAGGGAAATGCAAATCAAAACCACAGTAAGCTACCTACCACTTCATGCCTGTCAGAATGGCTAGTATCAAAAAGACAACAAAAAACAAGAGTTAGTGAGGACGTGAATAAAAAAGAACTCTCATACACTGTTGGTGGGAAGGTAAAGTGGTGCACCCACTGTGGAAAATGGTATGGAGGGTCCTTTAAAAAATTAAAAATAGACATACCATATGATACACCAATTCAACCTTTAGGTGTTTACCCAAAGAAAATGGAAATATTAATTTTAAAATATATATGTTTAGTTACATTATCCAAGATATGGAATAGAAGCAACCTGAATACCTATCAACAAATGAATGGATAAATGAAATGTGATATATATATATACACACACACACACACACACATATATATATATGTGTGTGTGTGTATATATATATATATGTGTGTGTGTGTATATATATATATATATATATAAAATACAAAAGAGTATTAGTCATAAACAAAAGAATGAAATTAGGGCATCTGGGTGGCTCAGTCAGTTGAATCTTCTCCGACTTCAGCTTAGCTCATGATCTCGCGGTTTCTGAGTTCAAGCTCCACACAGGACTTGCTGCTGACAGCATGGAGCTCGCTTCGGACCCTCTGCTCTCCCTCTCTCTTTGCTCCTCCCCTGCTCATATTTTCTCTCTCAAAAAATAAAGATTAAAAATTTTTTTAAGAAAGGAATGAAATCTTGCCATTTGCAACAACACGGATGGACCTAGAGGGTATAATGCTAAGTGAAATACGTCACTCAGAGAAAGACAAGTAACATATGCTTTCACTTACATGTGGAATCTAAAACCAAAAAAGCATAGGTATATACAGATAGGGCAAAAATCATCAAGGTGAAACATACATGTCTGGGTAGTGACAGGAAGTCACTGGAGGATCTTAAGTTAGGGAGACCAATGGAGTCATCTGGGCTTTACAAAGATCCTCTGACTGGAGGTGGGGCTTGACAAGGCTGAAGGGGAACAAACTAAAGGCAGGGGACCAGTTGGGAGACAATACTAGTGGCCATGGACACAAGGTGATGACTCCCTACCAGGACAGCTGAGAGGGACCGACAGGAAAAGACACTAAGGAGCCTAACTTGATCAAACTTGGGAACTGACTAGCTACGGACAGTAGACACAAGGTCCACCCTGATTCTGGCACTGGCTGAAAGAGAAGAGGGGGTGCCCGTTGACGAGCAGGCAGTGTGAGGCTGGGGAGAGAGCTGGCAGGGAGTCAAGTTTGGGACTTGCTAAGCTTGAGGAGGAACACCCAGTCAGCAAGAGGAGCTTAGTCAGTCAAAGAGGCCTCTCTTAAGCCTGGCCTCCCAGAGCCATTTTCCTGGGGCCTCCAGGTCTCACATTGTTGTTTCTGGAGTGTGGAGAGAAGAAACGAGAGAAAGAAACAGGACACAGCCATCCTAAGAGTAGATAAACCCTACCTAACACCTGTACTTCTGATATACACTCCAAGGCAAATGCATACTGAGACCCAGGATCTATCAACCCATCAATAAGTACTGATTGTGTTCTGGTGCAAGGATTCACCTGCAAACAAGGTGAGCAGTCACTTGCTCTCATGATTCTTACCCAGGGAGAGTCGGACAATGAGAAGGTGAACAAATGAGCACATGCCACACAGAAACACAAACAGCATAGAGGAGGACAATGAGGAGAATGTTACTTTAAGATTTTATTTTGAAGTAATCCCTACACCCAGGGTGAAGCTCGAACTCACAATCCTGAGATCAAGAGTCACCCACTCTACCCACTCAAGCCAGCCAGGCACCCGGAGAGTGTTCACTCTGACGAAGACCTAGATAGATGACAGGAGAGTGAGCTATGCAGCCAGCTACCTGGGAAGAACACCCTGGACAGCGGGAACAGAGGGCAAGGGCTCCCACGCAGAAGGGGACCCAGCTTATTCAGTGAAGAGCTAGGAGGCTATCATGGCTGGCATGCAGCGTCCACGTAGGGCCTCAAGGTCATACCCAGGATGTGGGCCTTTACTCTGAGTGGGATGAGAAACTGACAAAGGATTGATCATCAGAGAAGTGACTTCCATTTAAACAAGGTGACTATGGCCACTCTGTTGAGAACAGGCCAGTGGTAGCAGGGAGACCAAAGGGAAGGCAACTGCAGCGAACCTCAAAAAGAGATGATGCCAGCAGAAGGCAGAGCAGAGGTGGGGAGGGGCTGGTGTCCACCAGTTCCTTTGAGATCCACGGCACGTTTGCAGACAGTTCACTATTTTCCACCTAGTGAAGGAAGATGGGGACTGGTGGTTTTTAGAAAGATTTGAAAAGGATTTTCAGGGTGAACCTCCGTTTCTCAGGAGAGTAAGAATATCCAGGAATTACCACCTAGGCACACTGTTTAGTCAAAGTGAATTTTCAGGAAAAAAAATTTTTTTCACTGTCAGTTCAATTATTTGTATCACTTTCCATTTTTTCTTAAATATTCTCTCAATGTCTAAGTACTTGTCTATGCATAGTATATGGTAACAGTCTCTGGAGAAGGAGAATCTTGCTTTTCCCTTCATATCCTATCATGCTTTTTGTGTATTTTTTAAACAATGTGCCCAGGCACCACCTATTAAAATAAAAAAAGCACTGCATCAATCTTGAGACTAAGGTACTTATTTCCTGAAGGTCTACCAGGTGCTAAAATGCCTGTTATGTACTAGATGCAATAACGTGATAGTTCTTTTCCTCAAAGAGTGGAGAAAGGGGTATTTTTAAACTTTTTTTTTCATGTTTTATTTATTTTTGAGAGAGAGAGAGAAAGAGAGTGTGAGCAGGGGAGGGTCAGGGAGGGAGACACAGAATCCAAAGCAGGCTCCACGCTCTGAGCTAGCTTTCAGCACAGAGCCCAACATGGAGCTCGAACCCACGGACCGTGAGATCATGACCTGAGCCAAAGTCAGACGCTTAACCGACTGAGCCACCCAGGCACCCCAAGAAAAGGGGTATTTAGACCACACAGGAATCTTCTAGAGAAGTTGAGATTTGAGGTGACTTTGAAAGAGCCAAAAGCAGCCAGCTTGGTAAGCAGGAGTGAGGAATATATTCCAGGAAAAGGGAAAGTATGTGCAAAGGCGTATCAGATTTCACTTGTTCAGCCTGTTTTCATGACAAACCTACTTTGTGCCAGGCACTGTTCTAGGTCATGCAGACACAGCGGGAGGAAGGTTCCAGGCAGAGGGAAGAGCAAGGGTCTGAGGCAGAAGACTGCTTCCCGAGATCCATCAGGGCAGCCGGTGGGCTGAAGAGTGAGGGAGAGGGAAAAAGGGGAAGGTGAGGTCAGAGGGTAAGGGTCATGTAAACTCTTAGAGCCACTAAAAGGATCTAGGCCTTTACAAAAAGAAGAAGTCACTGGAGGCTCCGACGTGGGGATGCTGGGAGGTCACCTATTCTAACAGGACCACTGCTGCATGGCAAACGTGACCAGGGAGAGCAGTCAGAAGGCTGCTGCGGTGACACAGGCCAGAGAGGGCATCCAATGGGATCTGGACCAGGGATGCAACGTACAAGGGGTGAGCTGCTGGAAATATTCTGATTTACGATTTTGGTCTGGTCAGGGATAGATTCTGAGGGTACAGTTGACAAGTTTTGCTGTATCTTTGAAATAATCTTTGAAATGAACAAGATTAAATGATTCGAGGTTGTGACCTTGAAGGATGGCGGTGACACTTCCTGAGCTAGGGAAGACCACAGGAGAGACAGGTTTCTTTGGGGAGTGGCGGGAGCAGGGGGATCAGGAGTTCAGTTTGGGACACACTATGTTTGGGATGTCTGCTAGGCAGCCAAGTGGAGGTGCTGAGGAAGCAGATGGAGATTAAAGTTTAGTTTTCGAGAAAAGTTCAAGTGGGGACATAAACTGGCGTCAGGAGCGCACAGATTATATTTATATACTTAAAAGTGGACATGATCATTTTTTTAAGAATCACCAGTGCCTGAGTAAGGCTGGAGTAAAGTGTCCAAGAGGGCTCCAGGCCAGGAAGTGGGCAGAGAGGTAGACAAGGGTCAACAGTGAAGAACATCATGTACTAAGCTAAGGTGTATATCATTCCTCGTGAAAACCATGCAGAGCCCCTGACCACTTTGAAAATGATGGAGTAAGAAAATTACATTTGCATTTTATTTTTTATTTTTTTTAATGTTTATTTTGGAGAGAGCGAGCAAGTAGGGGAAGGGAAGAGGATGAGGGAGTCACAGAATCTGAAGCAGGCTCCACACTTCCGAGCTGTCAGCACACATCCAACGTGAGGCCCGAATTCACAAACCACGAGATCATAACCCGAGCTAAGGTCAGATGCTAGGCGCCCCCAGATTTACATTTTCCACAGCTCACATGGCAGGACTGTCGGGAAGAGCTGCTGGCACCGCCCTGAACTGCACCCGTTCTCCTCTCAGTGGTAGCAGCCCCCACCCCCTATCGTCCCCACGGTCCTCAAAGGGGGACTAACAGTCACTGCACCCTGCCTTGATCCAGGCCACCCCACCCAAGCTTGGCCTAATTATTCTTCCCTGGACTCTGAAACCATAACGGATGATAACAAGGAGGGGAAAACAGAGACGCTTCATCCCACTGGAGGGACAATCAGAAGGTCAAGCTCAGCTGGGACTCGACCAGAGTGGGTAACCAAGGTCCCTCTGGGTAGTCAGGCTTCCTACAGAGTGGCCAAGGCAAGTGTTCGCTGAGAATCAGGCAGAAGCTGCCAGCCCTTCCTTGGAAGTCATGCAGCATCTTTCTAGAGTATTCTGCGGGTTACAAGTGAGTCACAGACCCACCAAAATTAAAGCGAAGGGAGAGAAAGACCACCTTTTGATGGAAATAGGACAGAGGAATATTGGGAAGGTCACATACTAGGTGAGTAATTCCTTTGCTACTGGAGCCTTCCTTGCACTAGGGCAAACGTAGTTCATGCCGAGAGCCAGGCTCTGCCCAGCAGTGAACAAGACGATGGATGCATGTCAGAGGAAACTGGGGAGGTCAGTTCCAGTAGGCCTGTGGTAGACTGCATCACTGTTCTTAACAACTCGACCTCCATATTCTTTCTCATGCCATGTGCTTCTCAGCAACTCTGGGCAGGGGAACTGTGGTCCCACCCACTGTCAGGCTTGGACATGTGACTTGCTTCAGCCAACAGAATGTGAGTAGGGGTGCCGGACACCACACATACCACAGCTGAACAGAAGCTCCGCATGGCTGCCTTGGCCTTACTTCTGTCCCATGAGGTAAGTACAGAAGTCCTCCGAGAGGAGTTATTTCCCCAGCCCACAGCTTAGAATAAGAACGCCTGTGGAATATGGCTATCATCAAACCTCAGCTTAAGTGGGAAATGACTGAGAAATTCATGTTTGTGGTTTAAGTCACTGAGGTTTGGAGGTTGTGTGTTATTGCAGCAGAACTGCCAGATACGAAGTTCCTGAAAGAGAAAAGCCTTAAGGCGGCAGCAGCAAAAAGCTGTTTCAGAACAGCAGCAACGGGACCTGGAGCACGTGGCTGCCAACTATAGATCAGAGAAGAACACCTGTCTGATGGCCGCTCCTTGCTACCGCAGGCGGGAGGGCACTCAAGGTCTGGTCCGCCCTGCTAAGCAGGCCATCCCACTGTCACAGATATGGGCAGAAAACCACTTCCCGAATGATCATTCTTACAGAATCCAAAACATGTATACGAGAACAGAAACCTCCTTACGACCCCTGGAGCACACAGGAGGCACCAGGCACCAACCTTCCCATTCTGTCTCTCTGGGACCTGAAAAGTGCGGCACCTTCAGGACACGTGCTTATCAGCAGGATTTGGTTAACTGAATCTTTTCTTTCGTTTCATCCCTAAAAAACACTCTTATTATTACCTCAGTACGTATTCTCCAGTGTTCCTAGCCTGCTTGATTGTGGTATTTAAAGTAATTGGCTTAAACTGTACGTTCCCCTTGATCCACTTCTAGGAATCTATCCCTAAAGAAAAAACTTTTTGTAGATGTTCATCGCAGCATTATTTATCTTAAAGTGCAAAAGTTAAATGTGCCACAAAAGGAGTGTTTAAGTCACTTGATACACCGACTCAGGGGACCATTAAGCACTATTTAGGCATGCTTTTGTCAATAACAAAAAGTGTCCAAATAATAAAATATTGAGTAAAAAGACAGGATATAAAATTTCATATACACAGATTAGAAATATTTAATACAGGGGAGTCTGGGTGGCTCAGTCAGTTGAGAGACTTCGGCTCAGGTCATGATCTCATAGTTCGTGGGTTCAAGCCCCGAATCAGGCTCTGTGCTGACTGCTCAGAGCCTGGCGCCTGCTTCAGATTCTGTGTCTCCCTCTCTCTCTGCTCCTACCCTGTCCGTGCTCTGTCTCTCTCAAAAATGAATAAACATTTTTTAAAAATCCTTTAATATATAATACAAATAAGTCTAACCTAAACTAGTGGGAAATTTGGGGCAGAAAATATACTGAAAAGTAACAATAGAGATAAGATGGGCTTTCTTCCCTTTTACTTTTCTGTATGTTCTACTCTATCATGCAAAGAAAATTTCTAAAAATGCCTTCTCCAACTACATCACTTTTAACATTCCCTTTGATTATATCCTCACAAGACAACAAATGCTGGTGTGAATTCATGAGGTTTTAAGTGAGCACCCGTGTGCCGTGCACAGTGCGAGGACAGGGGTAGCCAAGCTCTCGGGGCAGTTATGGTGCAGGCGCAGGGACGCTATAGCGAGCTTCTAGTCAAGCTCAACTGTTCATGTTTCGTTTTCCAAGCATGGAATTTTTCAATTCTAAGTAAAAGAGGAATGATAAAAAGCAAAAAACACAAAACACTACTTCCCTCCAAAAACTGTAAACATAAATAAGGTGATGGATAAAATGCCCCATGTCAGTAAGATGATACTGAACATAGGTAATATGTAGGTAAAGATAACATTTCTAATTTAATCCCATAGCATGTTCTTCCAGTCCTGGGACTTGTGGTAGAACCCACCACTGAGCATGCCCTACCTGAAAGAGAATCTTAGGACCACATGGATATGAACTCCTTGGGGCAGACACCCCCTAACATGTGGGCAAGATTTGTGACTTCCAGAGAACTCCCACAGACTTGTGGACTTCTCATCAATGATATATCTGACAAGTGAGAAGGGCCGAGAGGGGGATTCCAGGCCAAAGCAGAGGAAGGTCTCAGAAAAGTCTGTGGCCTGACTGGGATTTTAAAGCTAGTCAATAGTTGAGCTGGGACTCAAATCCAAATTTGAGCCTTGAAACACAGAGAAGCTGGAATTTTCCTAATCTGTCCATTTTAATACACAAATTGTGGCCCAAAGTTTATGTCCAAACTTTTAAACAGTAAGATTGCTGGAGTCACTGAGTTGGAGGTAGGGCTCGGGAATCCTAGGTTCTAAATCTATCACTGCCGTTACTGTAGGGAAGAGTGAGAAAATAGTCCAACTTCTCTAGACCTCAGTCTTCTCCTTTGAAAATTAGCAACTTTGACTTAATCATCAAGGTCCTGACACTCTCAAATTCTAGTCTAAATGTAGAAATGGGAATTCTGGCTCACTAAAAATTTTTATTTTAAATCAATAGGTCTGAAGCACAGGTTTATTTGCATAACCAAAATATAAGCGAATAGTAGGTATCATTTACCTACTGGCAGGCTGGGAGGAAAAAAAAACCAAGTTTCACACTGAGCAATGTGTGAATTATGGGCTTCCTTTAATATATTACTACAGAGCTGTCAGATGGCAAAAAAAGATCCACCATGTTTTTGGCTGAATCTTACTTATTTCTGCAGCTTCCTTGTGACCTATACGCTCTACTATTTTGAAGGGCTGACATTTCTCAGAGTAAAAGAGAAAAAATAGATAATACAAAAAGAGTATTTTAAAAGAAAATGTTATTCATCCATTGAGTTGGAAAACTGGCTTTCTAAACAGAAAAATGATTTTAAATTATTTGAGTATCTATATATTCTATTATAACTTGGGGAAAGCACATGAATGGTTAATTCTAAAGCCACTGCCTCAAGGAGCTAGCTCCTAAAAATTCTGAAACTTTAAGCTACATTGCTATCTCTTATTAGATTCACAAAAGGCTAAGTCTTCTCTTTAATACATAGAACTGAGTTTTCATAAGCCATTGATTTGGCCCCTAAATCAGTAGCACAAGCTAAAATCACCACCCACCACAGCATCTTAAGAGATAAATGTTAGTGTTTACACATCCATTATCATCCTGCCTATCTTAGGACTGGAGAAATCAAGGAATCTAAATACAATGTGCTGTGATACTAAATAAATACAAGGACAAGTCAAAGTAAACTTGGGGCGGATGTTTGTAACCACTGGGGATCACCTGACATAATGTGGGAGGCTGGGAGGTATAGCAGATGGTTTTGAAGCCACACCAGATCCGCTGGGCCAGTTCAGACTGCAACTGTCAACCCCGTGGATGGCCCCATGCTCTCTGACAGAGTCCCAGCCCAGGGTGCCATGGGGTACACTTCTCAGAAGCTGGTGGCAGCAAGCCCCCACTACAGAAGCCACCACAATACCGCATCTTCAGTCTTGTCCTCTCTTCCTGTCTACTGCCCTCTCCCCTCTCCTCCCATCCCTCTCCAGTTTTGCTTCCTGGAATCATTCTTAGAATCACTGCCCCATCAACTACCTGCAGTCAGCTCCTTGGAAAGAATCTGAAAGACAGGGGCACCTGGGTGGCTCAGTCACAGGAATGTCTGACTCTTGATTTCAGCTCAGGTCATGATCCCAGGGTCAAAGGATTGAGCCTCGCTTTGGGATCTGCACTGAGCATAGAGCCTGCTTAAGATTCTCTCTTGCTCTCCATTTGCCCCTCTCCCCAAATCATGCTCTTTAAAAAAGAAAAAGAAAGAAAAGAAAGAAAAAAAGAAAAAGACCATGAAGAACAAACTCAGAGTCTGACCACCAACATCCACATGAGCAAACCAAACGTGGATCCAAGACAGCAGTTTCAACATTCTCCTGTGTTAGTGGATTAAATCTGTCTGGGGCTTTCAGAACCAGGCCATTCACCCAGACTCAAGTCTCCAACCAATTGGGCACAACTCTTATAGGACTTTATAATTCCCTACTCTCCTATAAGAAACTCACAGATCTAAGAGCAAGGCAAATAAATGGGATTGGAGAGCCAAGAGAAGTGAGACTCTCACCCTTCAAATCATTACGTATCTGCCTCTGAAATCCACTGCCTTCCTCCTCCTTTGTGGGAAGTCTTTAAGATCTGGTTCAGCCCCATAAAAGGAGGCCTGGGTGTGGAGTCTGTGCCTGAATCAGACAGCACAGAGAGCAAAGCTGCATCTCGTGTGGGCAAGGGGGCAGAAAGAGACCTGGGTTTCCGGCGGCTGGATGAACACTGAGAGTCTGGCCCCCAGCTTGGCCCTGTCCAGAACAGCGGGGAGGACCCAAGGGCCTAGTCATCTGGAAAAGCTCAATCAGAAAGTCAGAAAAGGAGAGGAGAGTGATGTGAGCAATCTCTAAAACACATGAATGTCTGCTGGGATGGGCCACTACGGGGAGAGGCACGTGTGCGTCACTACGTACCAAATGCATTCAGGGACACGTTTTTGGCACAAAGTAGAGGCAAAGAACGATCACATGACCAGTCCACCATCGACATCTTCATCAGAAAACCAAACTCTTATGCCAGCAGATGGGGCGAGGGCTAGGGGGTGCAGAATGGCAGAGGGAAGAAACCTTGTTATAATTTACCTAACTGTACACACTACCACCTTAGAGAGGAAGGGAGGAAGAGATCATTTTAATAAGACAACCTGTCACTCTGTTACAGTCTGTACAGTTTAATAAGACCATCCACACTCTTACACAGCCATACATTCCCTCAAAAAGAGAATTAAGTCAATGTCCTAAAAATAACTCAATTGTCAATCTGTTAATTAAGGACGTGGATACCTAACATCAGGAATTATGATACACAATTTCTGTGACATTCATCGTGGTGCCCTGATTACCAGCAGCAACCACAAAACCTCAGCTGAGCCCTCCATCTGAGGCGGCAGAGCAGTGCTCAGGGTGCAGGCTCCGGAAGCGGCGTCTGGCCACCCCGCAGGGCCAGCACTTACTGACAATTTATGACTTTAGGAGAGCTTATTTAATCTCTCTTCCTGCCTCTTTCTTGTCTGTGCAATGGAATGGCAGTATGAGTTTGTGAGTTAACTTATGAATAGAGCTTATTTAGCAGTGGCTGGCACAGGGTTTAAGAAATAAAAAGGGAGCTATCTGGATCATGCACAGGATGCAATGATCCAAATGCCAATTCCTCCCATGTTCCTGGCCCACACCCCCCGGTATCTGTGATAGGGGCCCCTCAGCTCACCCTCGAAGTTCAAAATGCCTCCTCCTCGACAACCTGAGTTTCCCATTATCACGCCGGGGCCCGGTATGGGCACATAATACACTTGCCTGTGGAGGACAACTGTAAGAAGCATGTCCACCCAGAGCTCCTGGCAAAAGGACCATAACAAGAAGCCTCTTGGTCCCCAATTGACTGCCATTAGAATCAGCTGTGGGCCCTTTAAAACTTCAGACTACTGGACTCCACCTTGGAATTTCTGACCCTATAGTCTATAGGAGGGCCTAGGCAGGCATTATTATTTTCCATTGCTTTGAGTTTGTTTTTTTTTTAATTTTTTAATCTTTATGTTTGAGAGAGAGACAGAGTACAAGCAGGGGAAGGGCAGAGAGAGAGAAAGGGAGACACAGAACCTGAAGCAGGCTCCAGGCTCTGAGCTGTCAGCACAGAGCCCCACATGGGGCTCGAACTCACGAAATGTGAATTTATGACCTGAGTCAAAGTTGGACACTTAATCGAGTGAGCCACCCAGGGGCCCCACTTGGTTTATTTTTATAAAGCTCTCCAGGTATTTTATCAAGCAAGAGGCCAGCAAACTTTTGTTCTAAGGCATCAGCAAATTAGTGTTTCTCAATCAGGGTGATTTTGTTCACCAGTGGCTAAGAGAACATTAACAACCTTTAGAGACATTTTCTACTGAGGTAACTTGGGACAGGGGTGCTATCAGCTCTAGTAGCTAGAGCCCAGGGATGCTAATAGGCATCCTACTATACACAGGACAGCCTCAACACAACAAAGAATTATTTGGTATAAAATGTTAAGCATGCCAACCATGCCATGACCTGCCAGCATGTGAACCCTACTCTATGTCCTTATTAGAATGTGGCATTCTTTTAGAGTGTGCCCAGTAAGAAAATGGACACCAGGTTCCTAATTTCACCAACAGGGGCCAATTCACAGCGCCAAGGCAACCAAATTGGGTGACACATGCTGGAGAGATGAAGAGTAGTTTTGAATGTGCACTGATGAGTTCACACAAAACCACCATAACCTCTGTGCACAAAGCGGGGAACATAAACTTCATGGAGGAAGAGCATACCAGTAACCCCAACACTAGAGTCATGTCAGATGATAGAGCTGCTCCTTCAGACCAGTGAGTCCCAGCCCTGCCTCATGAAGAACACCCACTAAGTGGTGAGTACTTGGGAGGGATTTGTCTACACTACCCCATTCACTCCTCACAATTGTCCTTAAGACAGACATTATCCATCAATCACCTGGAGCAGTTGAGGAAACCAAGGTTCAAAGGATTTAAGGAGTGTGTGGGCTGTGGGTCTCCTCCATCTGTATTATTAGAAGCCCATACCACGGCCACCTAGCATCCTACAGCCACTGAGCATCCTGCTTCTCATCTCATTCGGCATCTGTTTCTCCAAAGCAGGATCTTAAGCACGTGTTATACCTTATATATCACTGCCCCATCCCAGATCTGTAGAAAATTTCTGGAGAGAAAAATTTCTGAGCACCAGACACTGTCCTTTGATGGGCTTTGACCATCTTACTCGGGCTGGTTACCAGGGCTTTTTTTCCTCTACAGAAAGCAGAGTCCACCTCTGCTGATAAAGCCCAACACCCAAGTCCTCTGAAGAGAAAACAAAACAACAAAAAGATGTTGGCTCAAATGATCAGAGAGAAGAAAATATCTGAATTTGCACCTTTTTATTTGGGGAAGCTAGCTCCAATGAGAAGAAAAAATGTCACCACGCAGGTTGGTCTCTTAGACAGTGTCTGAAGGCCAGCATGATGGGCTTTGTGGATCCATGGATTGGATAATTTGCTCCCCAAAAGTCCTACAATGAGGGTGCATTTATAAATAATCCACCTTGGGTGGCTCAGCTAGTTGAGTGTCCAACTTCGGCTCAGGTCATGATCTCACAGTTTGTGGGTTTGAGCCCCGTGATGGGCTCTGTGCCGACAGCTAGCTCAGAGCCTGGACCCTGCTTCTGATTCTGTGTCTCTTTCTCTCTATGCCCCTCCCCTGTTGATGCTCTGTCTCTCTCTCTCAAAAATAAACAAACATATAAAAAATTTTTTTAATAATCCCCCTTGCCTGTGGGGGGGGGGCTCAGATCTAAGAGAGACTTCATCAGCTGTGACTGTTATTTTGCCAACAACAGAAGCAGTCTTGTAGGGACAGGTTGCCAGCCACATGGGGTGAGTGGTTATGGGAACAATAAAAAGGAAAGTCATTTATTATCCCCACTGTAATATTCTACTGGCTTACCTAAGGCTTATTACAATTTGCCCTACTGCTATAAGTATCCTATTTTGCTCTAATTTCTCTGTCCAATAATTTTGAATTAAAGTAACCTGCCCACTGCTTTTTTTTTTTTAAACAAAGGGGAAGGAAAGCTCGGATTCCATGCATGTTGAAAGAGAAATGCCATGTGGCTCTGAGCAGCCCCTGCAATGCCCACTGCCTTCCTAATTACCAGCCCATTGGCTTCCTGACAGATGGAAAAGAATGGCACTGCCCCTCACAGAGCTTATATAATGAGGCCCTGGGTAATCACAACTCGACATTCAATCTGTCCCATTAATGCCAGAGGTGGTTCAGCCAAATTAGAGAATTAGGGTCTGTGGATAAAGACTGACACATGTGTACACAGTAATTTTATTAACCATTAACATGCTTTGCGTAAAAAGGCTTCCAACTCAAAATCATGAAAGACATCTGCAATTTGCACCCCTCGCTGACTTAATTGCTTGTCGGTGAGCATGGAGGTGGGGGCTGGTGTGTGTGCGCCGTCACTGAACCGCTCCGACCTCACAGAATAAAAACATCACCAGCCAGTCAATTAAGAGAATTATTCATGGACTTGTTAAAAGGTCACATGCCAAAAACTTCACTTAACAGAAAGGAGCTGAGGTGTGGCATTCGATTTTTTTTTTTTAACTCAGAGATCATTGCAAATGGGGACAAACAAATCTCACTTAGAAATAAAACTATTACTAATGTCTCTGAAAACCCGTCATTGAGAAAATTACTAGGGCACTCCTGTGTCCCATCTCAAACCCCCAACTTCCCAGACATCTACTATTCATGGCTATCCTGCCACCTTCCCCTGCCTTAGGCAAAAGAGAAGATATGTAACTCATCTTGGTTTGAATTATTCCAGCCTCTTCCAGGCAATTAAGACCTGTATGAAGAAGTGGTTCTTGCCATGTTCAAAGGAGTAAAGCTCTTCACAGAGAAATGTGAAGAAGCGGGGAAGGACCCTGGAGTCCAGCCTCAGTAAGTCATGTTAGTCCGCTGATTTTCACCCTGGGGAGATTATCCCACCATCACCCCTGGGAGACATTTGGCACTGTCTGGAGACACATTTGGTTGTCACAAGCTGGAGGAAGGTGCAAGGAGTATCTAGTGAGTAGACGCCAAGGATGCACAGGACATCCCCGCTGCAAATAATTATCCAGCTCAACATGTCAACAGAGCTGAGGCTGAGACACACTCCATTATTTTAGAGCCTCATAACCCAAGTGTGGCTAATAGACCGGCCATACTGACATCACTTGGGAGCTCATTAGATGCTCAAGTCCTTTTCCAGATCCCCTGAACCAGAATCTGCATTTCAACCTCCCAGAGTGACTTTTTTAATGTTTTTTTTTTTAATTTATTTTTAAGAGACAAAGACAGCATAAGCAGGGGAGGGTCAAAGAGAAAGGGAGGTACAGAATCTGAAGCAGGCTCCAGGCTCTGTGCTGACAGCTCAGAGACTCGAACTCACGAACCATGAGACCATGACCTGAGCCAAGGCCGGACGCTTAACTGACTGAGCCACCAATGTGCCCCCCCAGAGTGGTTTCTGAGTGCATTAAAACTTGAGACACACTCAGAACAACGGATCTCCAAGTTGCTTGCTCGCTGCAATGACCTGGATAGCCTGATGAGCATCAAGCACTTTAAAAGCTCCTCAGATGACTCTATTGTGTAGCAAATATAAGAACTACTGTCTTCAAATACATTAAATGAGTGCTACTCAAAGTGCGGTCCCTGGACAAGCAACATCAGCACCACCCGGTAACTAGTTAGAAATGTGAGTTCTTGACTTTATTCCATCCATCCTGATGAGACATTCCGGGGTAGGACCAACAGTGTGTGCTCAGGATCCTCCCAGGATCCTGGGGCCCTGAGTCTGAGCAGCACTGCAGCAAGTTATATGCCCCCAGACACTAGCACTTTCTGCATGTTTTGAGTATCACTGTGTTCTTCCACACATTATAAAATCAGTCACCGAGGAGCATCATGAGGACCTTAGTTTCCTTTGTCATGATCCCTTCAATAATGTATGAAGGTGTGCCCAATAGAACAGATGGTCTGTTTTTTAGACTGACCTCTGGGTTAAAGGTGCAAAAAGTGTATACAGCTTGGAACCACTCAAAAGAGCTTTGACCTCTAAGCCTATATTTAGGAAAGACCCACTGAAACCAAATTTGCCCCCTGCAAGGTGGGCACCACTGGCAAAACACTGCAGAGAGCCTGCCCTGGCACCTGGCTGGACCTCACAGGGCATCTCTTCCAATCAGCCTTCCAGAACAGGAAACTGGGTGTGGAATCCAGAAAGGCTTCCCAGAAGAGGATGTGTCTCTCAGGGCATTAAGGTTAAGATAAGTGGAGTGAGGAACCAATAGGAGGAAGAACTTCATGAGAACAAGAAGGTAGGAATGCCGCAGGCCTGCATACAGCACGACAAATTCATCCACGAGGCTAGAGGAAAGGATTCCTGAAGAGAAAACGCTGGAGAGATGGTTTGGGACAGGTCTGGGATATCCCCCCAGTGTGACGGCTTCCGGTCAACCACGGTTCTGGGCATAAACCTTTCAGAGCTGTATCAAAGCTAGATTTGCTTAGCCTACAATTGGTCAAAAACCAGGGCTACTTTCATTCTTCACATTTAATGCTATCTTTTCTGATGCCAGTAGGAAGAAAGAACAGCATTTTTCTGTGCTTTAATCAAAGAAAAAGGGACACTTCAGGGATCATTTAGCCCAACTACAGAATTTCATAAAACTACCACTTTGTAAAATATTTTAAGTAAACTATCCACGTCAACCATCTCTCAGAGAGGAGCTTAATTAAGATCTACTGTATGGCTACGCCAGACAAATCAACTGCCTGCCATGAGCCTTTATGCAGTTAATAAAACTGCTGTATCTAAATCCAGAGCGAACATCACTTTAGACGCGGCAGTGAAAGCACTCCAGCAATGCAGTGGGCTGTTAGGTCCTTTAGGAAATCAATTCCAAATGTTACTGTTTCTACAGTTCTATGTTGGGCTTTGTCCTAATTGGACCATTATAATTTATTTTAAGACGGACATGGTCAAGACTCATCTTCCATGCTTTGTCTTTTACCAATCCTAATCAAATTTTCACAGGGAGAGCTAATAATAAAAGCTTATATGAAATACCACGGTGAGACAGCAAGGTGCAGTGGGTGTACTGGTAGACACAGATTAAATCTCCCATCATCCATGGTCTAAGCCCTGACCCCTGAATTAGGCCTCATAAAAATCCTCACCTCAAAACTAAGAAGCGACAAATAACTAGTTTTCCAGCGAGCAACTAACTCCAGCAAGTCTATCTCCTGTGTTTCTCAACTCCGTCCCAATCACAGACTATTTTTCAGACATAACTACAGATCTTCCTTGATTTATGATGGGGTTATGTCCTGTTAACCCATTATAAGTTGAAAACATCTTAAGTGGAAATGCACGTAATACATCTAACTTACTGAACATCATAGCCTACTTTAAGAATGCTCACTTACATTAGCTTACAGTGGGTAAGATCATCTAATGTAAAGCCCATTTCATAGTAACGTGTTGACTCATGTAACTTACTGAAGGCTGTACATGTAACTGACTGAAGAAATGTACTGAATGTGCAATTCAGAATGGCTATATGAGTGGTTTTGACTGTATCAGTGGTTTGTTCTCACAATGACATGGCTGACTGGAAACCCACTGTCCAGCATCACGAGAGAGTATCATGGTGCATATCACTAGCCTGGAAAAGGTCCAAATTCACAATTCAAAGTATGGTTCACTGAATGAGGACTCCTTTTCCACCATCATAAAGTCCAAAGATCCTAAGTCGGGCACTGTCTGTATTGACCACAACTGGGAAGAAAATCTCACCCTCCTGGTAATTAATTCATCATTGCCTCACTTCTGTTCCTTCATTCTCACTTCCCCTGGCTCCTCCACAAATCTCTGTACAGGCATGTATACATGTACATGTGTGTGCCTACATATGTGTGTGCATGTTTACATGTGTGTGAGCAACTGTGTGTGTATACATATACATGCACTATACAGAAAGAGGTAGACAAAGAGGGAGGGATAGAGGAGGGAGGAAAAAAGGAAGGGAAAAGAGCTTTCAAAAGTTTGTCAAGAAGCTTCAGAAAGACTTCAGAGAAATCACAGAGAATGTTCCAGAGAGATACAACAAATTTTTAACACTTGCAAAGGAGATTGACAAAAAAAGTCCCAGAGTCCCAGACTCTACTCTGTTATAGCTTGAGACTGCGGGGTGAAGGGGAGGACTATGTGTGAAAGGAAGTCTTCAGAGTATACAGGCTCTATAATTTCCAGAGAAGTAGGTGACAACGAGACTACCATCTGATAGGCCTTCCTGTTCCTGCTCTTTCGGTGTCCTGGGTAAGGTTACTGCTGTTACTTCTCCTAATTTCGAGACTCATTCTGGTCCCAGTTGAAACCATGAACACCAGCTTGGAAAATGTCAAGACTGAAAGAAAGAATGCACATAAATAAATCATCATGACAGTGATGGAAACTCAGAAGATGTGAGATTTAAGAAAACAGTCAACTTAGTCAAAGTCACAATCAAAAGAATAGTGCAAAAGTCTCTGTTAGACATAGGTCCAAAATAGGCTGAGTTTTGAAAAATATCTTTTTGATATTTAAGGCAAAAACAGAAAATCTTTTCAAGTGCCATTCAGAGCAAAATTCTCAGGTAGGATCCAGCTCAAGAAAAATGGTCCCTGTTAGAAGACAAAGAAAAGCCAAAAAAGCACCACTTTCTCTTCATTTCTTTCTCCTGGCCTTCCACCCAGGCAAAGCACAGAAAATAGAATTGCTTACGAGGACACAGAAGTGCAACAGGAGAGGACTGCATATAAGACCCTGGTCTCTAACAAGATCCAGGTACCAAATCCCATTAACCCAAATACAAAAGATCATTCAATGGTATTGTGGAAAATCTTTCAGAAGTCTTTGAAGAAGAATCAGGGCAAGGAAGAAACAATTCTTCAAGTCTGGAAACAGGTTTCAATATTTTTAAATAGATCTTAGAAATTAAAGATTAATAAGAGCTTGACTTCAAACTCTTGGACCACTTAATTCAACAGATTTATTTGATTTATTACAAACATTCCAAAATGAAAATATTTCATCCAGCTAACCAAGGTTCACCAAGAATAAATCACACTGGCCTTAGTTTCCTTTACAGATGGCTTTACTCCCCTAGTAAACCAGGATATTGCCTTGGCTTGTACATTTTGATTTTATGAAGCCATCTGTCAATAGTTTGTCAAAACACTCTGATAAACAAGATAGAGAAATGAGGGTACACTTAAGTGAACTAAACTCCTAGTTTAGCACAATCTTGCCAGAAATTTTGATTAGTCAGACACAACCAATTTGAAGTGAGGTCTCTAGGGTCATTTAAAAAAAATAACAGAGCTGTAATGGACATCACTTTGACGCTTACTTCAAACAAATTTGTAATGAAAATAGCCCCTTACTGGTTGGAACATAAATTGTCATAAACTTCTCAGAGGACAATATAATAATAGAGATCACACCTCTGACTAGCAATCCCATCTCAAGGGATTTTCTTCCTAAAACGTAATCAGACACATGCAAGACCATACAAGGTTCTTCATTGCTGTGTTATAATGAAGAAAAACTAAGTATTTAATGAAAGGAGAATGGTTAATATTGGCATACACAGAAGATGCAACATTAACAGATGCTTAAAGTGAAGTCTGTCAAGATTTTTTAATGACAGAGAAATGCACATACTCTAGGAAGTTAATGAGGGGAAAAATTAAGATGCACAACCAAACACTTAATATTAACTCAATTTTGTAAAAATGCACTTAAACCTGTGCACATGCATTAAAGAGATAGAAAGAGGTCTCCAGGTGGTAGAATGAGAGATGATTTTGATTTGTATACTTTGATATTTTCCAATTTTACAATAATGAGTAAAGGGGCATCTGGATAGCTCAGCATCCAATTTCAGCTCAGTTCATGATCTCATGGTTCATAAGTTTGAGCCCCACATCTGGTTCTGTACTGACAGCTCAGAGCCTGGAGCCTGCTTCAGATTCTGTGTCTCCTTCTCTCTCTGTCTCTCTCTTCTCAAAAATAAACATTACAATTTTTTAAAATAGTGACTATGTATTAATGTAAAATCATTAACTGTTACTCAGATTTTTTCTTTCTACTTGGCTTTCAAAAATCATAAAAAAGGTACGGGTTTCCAACCAAGGGCTGATGAGGCAGCACTCAGGTTGTAACAGCTATGCAACAGGAAGAGTTTTTCTTTCTTTCTTTTTTTTTTAAGTTTATTTATTTTGAGAGAGAAAGAAAGCATGAGCAATTGAGGGGAAGAGAGACAATCCAAAGCAATCTCCACACTGTTGGGGCTCGAACTCATGAAATGTGGGATCATGACCTGAGCCAAAGTCAGTAGCAGATACTTAAGTGGCTGAGCCACCACGGTTCCCTGACAGGGAGAGTTTCTCAGGGCAGGGGAACCAGTGCCCCAAAGCCTCGAGGCCACTTTCAATCTAGAGACTAGTCCAGGCCTTCATGAGAAAATTATAATTATGCAGGTTAGGAAGCCCCATCTCCTCATTTGAATCCTAAACCAAAAATAAGAAATATGTACAAGCCAGAGGAAGGGCAGCCTCCTTCCCCTTTCAAGTTCATACTACAAAAGTTCCCATTTCTTTAGATGTCTAAGGAACAACTTCACCATGGACACCCCTGACTTTACTTTTAAAGAGGCGGTTAGAAGAAAGATCAACTTGCCAACATGTAATGGGCCCAGTGAAATCCCCAAAAAAGTCTTCCTCAATAAATCTACCCAGATCATTTTTATGCATTCAGAAAAAAAAGCCCTGAATTACTAGTTTAAGGCTTTTAACTCAGTAACATATGCCGTCTTTGGAATTAAATCTAATAACCTGGGCCCCCCACTGCGATGGGAGGGGAGCAAAATAAATCAAAGTAATTATTTCTGGAAAGTAGCTAATGTCCAAATAGATTTTCTCCCACAATAAAATCCCCCGCCACCCCCACACACTTCCTTTGAAATGAGTCAATCAAATATTAGAAAGCTTAAAATGCAAAGAGAAACTAATTTACATACTTTTATTTCAACTATGCCTGGATTCTTTCTGGCCTGAACTCCAACAACTTTTATCAGCTTCTATCACCAGCTGGTTTAATGCAGAAGAGGGGTAAGGAGATTTACATTTGTTCTGCTTTGCCATCAAAATCCCCCCTTCATAAGTGGGGATACATATGTTGGCTAATATGCTGAACTTATCCCTAAAGAGTTTCTCATGGAGGTGCCCACCTCCCCTGCCTGGAACAGGTGGAAAGAGACAATGGACAGAGACTGGCCACAGTAAGGTGAGGAAGACCTGAGCCTTCGGTGTAAACAACACACAGCTAGTCTCAAGTGCTGGGCAACCTCTCCCCAAACATTTCAATAAGGCCTGGCTTCTTGGACTGCCACAGAGATTGGGCATTAACAACAATACAGAAAATAAACCTGAAGTCATTTCTTTCTCCCAAAGCTTTCATCAGACAAATCCTCCTCCCACAGCTCCTTTGCTTTTAATAAGATGTGATATTTGCAAATGTCGATTCAATAATAAGGAAACGTGTATTTGGTCCCGACCATGCTTGCCACTGCCTCCAACAATTACACTGCTGGAAACTCGGAACCACAGGTTAATTATGCAAAGGGCAGACACAGCTTGGCATAGCCTATTGTTTGCGAGCCTGTCCCAGGCTTTAGTTACTCATGATATTGGAGAAAGCAATCTCCTACAGACCTGCAGCTGTGCCCACACAGTGACAGGGGCTTGGGGAATATGCCGGCTTGACGTGCATATAAAAGAGGTAAGCTTACCCTTCCCCATGGATGTTCCTCATTCTCCCGTGCGTTTGTGGCGGGCAGCATTTCCAATCACAGTGACCACACACCCCACGAACAACCAAGATTACAGGTCAGGGGCAAACAACAGCCCCACCCTACTTGGGGACCGGCAGGTCTCCCATGTGAAGCATGTTCTTGCCAACAGACCAGCTTTCACCCTCATTCAGAATACAGGTTGGGCTAGGATGGACTAGGGGACTGTTAAACTCACAGTTTAGTATTCTCTTATTATAGAAAAAAGTACCCCATGGGTTTTTAAAAGCTTTTTTTTAAATGTTTACTTATTTTTGAGAGAGAGAGAGAGAGAGAGAGAGAGAGAGAGAGAGAGAGAGAACAAGCAGGGGGAGGGGCAGAGAGAGACGGAGACAGAATGTAACCCATGTTTCAAACACAGGGCCTAGAGGAACATTCAAAGAGGCGTGTGTAGATTCAAGCAGAAGTGGTAATAGCAACACAGCTTAAAACAGCCAAAGCTGACACAACTCAGATCTAATACAACATTGCAAAATAAATTATGGTACAGCCAACGGCAGAACTCCACGAGGCCATTACAAAGAATGAGTGAGATACACAGGGAGGAGATTTTTAAAGAAAAGCAAGCAGTTAGTAGTGCTTAAGAAAAATTGATTCAGTATCTAATGGATAGTTGATACCTGTCACAACACAGCATTTTATATACTGTTAAGTGAAACTGCAATACAATCTAAGTTTATTTTGGGAGTGTTTGCTGTATCATTGGATTTAATGAAACGTTTAGAGGTGCAGTAGGCATGACTTTGAGTAGATAATGAAAGAAAACGCAAAATGCTTATTGATTTATGATGTGGTTTCATCTTAGCTTGGGCAAACCATGCAGTATTTAATACATAGGAGCAGAATATTTACTATTGAAGCTTGAAAAGATGTGAGTTCTTTGTGTGCAACCTTTCATTTATGCATGTGAGAGGGTTTTCTTTTCTTAATATTTTTACATTGTAGTACTTGTTTTCCTTGTTGGGGGTGTTTGCTTATTTAATACATTCCGTCAAGGATAGAAATTACATGATGGTTTTGTTTTTTTGTTGTCTTTTTCCCCCCTAGGAAGTGTGTCTTGGGTTTTCCCCTTATTATTTTCTTGACTGTTTTTTTTCTCTTCTTTTTTTGGTGGTGGGGGTGGTTATGTTTAAATGAAGTTGCTTTTACAACACCAACGACTTAATCATCCATTTCCTATATAAAAGGTAGCTACTTTTTTGCATGGACCTCAAGTATATTGTAGTATAGAGGTGGAACTTATGGAAAGGTATTAAGCAGGCTGTGTTGTAGCTTATGGGCAAGTAATAAATTGTATCATTTATCTTGAATGCATCATAGATAAGCTGCTATATAACGATTGCCACTTCAGATAGCTGTGAAATTAAGTGATTAACTAGTTGTTACTTAACCTTCTAATTTCTATATAAGTCTAATTACATGAAATAGAAGTTGGGGTTCTGATTTTTCACTTTGCTTTTCTGTTTGGAGTGTCATTGTAACTACTGTATTGTAAATGATGGAAAATAATTGCATATGTTAAAAAAATAGTGTTATAGTCTAAAAATAAATAAATAAATAAATAATTCTAAAAAAATAATGTCCTTAGTTTTGTATTAGGAGGAAAAAAAGGAGATTCCAAAAACACTGTCGACAAAGACAATCCTCTTGTTATTTACATTTATACATGTGTGTAGATAATGCACACAAGAGTGTACCGTATTTTATTTACACACAAAATATTCTGGAAGCACACACACCAAACTGTTCATTGTGATTAACTTTGACGGGGGAGGGAGGAAATGATGAGGCTATGGAAGAGAGAAAACATCTACTTTAAGTTTTGTTAATTTAAATGTATTGTTCTATAAATATGCGTGGCAATCACAGTCAGTGACATGAATAAAAATATTTTCATTTTTAAGGAAATGACATAGGGCCTCATATATTAAGAAGAATGGCAGAATTCCCTTGTGACCAACCACCTGAGCTCTTTGACATTAATTACATAATCAGATCACTTCACCCCTGGCTTAACGACTTGCCCATGGCTTCCCACTGCTCATATAATCAAAATGCTCCCCCCGAGGGTCCCCATGCCCTGGCTACCTCCAAACATCAGCTCCCTGTGGTCCCTCACTAACTGGGTCCATCTATGGGAACCTATTTTTCAACCCTCCAGACACACCAGCCTGGTTCTCGCCCTTGAGCCTTTGTTTGCGCCAACCCATCTGCCCAGGGATGCCTTTTCTCCAGGCTCCTTCCCGCCATCTCGGTTTCAGAGGACCCCTCCCCACAATCTTGGTTACATCGGCCTGGAAGATTCTCTTCACAGCTCTCACTTGTCTCTGCAATTACACTATCGTCCATCTTCTCCTTTCAGGCCTGTGAGAGCAGGAGCTGGAGGGTTTCTTGTTTCCTGGGGCCTCGGGAAGTCCCTGGCACACGGTGGGCTCACAGTAACTCGTTGTTGGGTGTTCGATAATGCATCTCCTGATAGGAATCCGATCAGCACAACTGGACTTTCAAAATACATTTTACCTTCTCACATGTGAAACAAAATGCACACCACCTTGACAGAACACCTATCCAATCACAAACTGGATGCCTAGATCATCATTCCCCACCCAGAAATGCAGATTACCTGAAGAATTCAAAATAAGGATGAAGTTTAGATTCATTGTTATTTCAGGGAAGTCCTTCAAGATAAACTGAACCATGAATCCTGCTTGGGAAAGGCAGGAAAGAAAGTTTCTCCATGCCCACCTCTCCTGAGTTGTCAATCCAAAAGGCCAAATGAGCCCTGAAGAGGAGCAGGTATCTAGCCAGGTTGGTCGTAACTGGAACCTGCAAAACGGCTTGCTCAAAACAAGGGTAAAAGAGGGTATTGAGATACAGAGGCCTAAATATGTCATTTTTTTCAAACTTCCATCTGTTCTCTCAGACAGGACAGGACTTCTCAAACAATTCTTCACATCACTATTTTTAAATATTTATTTATTTATTCTTAGAGACAGAAAGAGAATCCCAAGCAGACTCAGCACTGTCAGTGCAGATCTTGATGCGGGGCTCGAACCCATGAACCGTGAGATCATGACCTGAGCCGAAATCAAAAGTCTACTGCTCAACCAACGGAGCCACCCAGGAGCTCCATATCACTGCTATTTTTTAAGGTTACTCAATTTCAGATGTTAGCATATGCCTTAATATTCTGGTAGAATTGTACCTCTGATAACCTAGTGTTCCTATGATCTCCACCTTGGTCATCTTGGGGAGAGGGAGAATCTGAGCTTTAAAAGCAGGTAAGGTAAGTGTACCGCTTGTTTTTAGGGTACTTCCCACACCACTGACCCATCTTTTGCACAGGTTTTCTCACTGGAAACACATGCACAGAAAAAGCCAAAGATTTCTTGGCTGAAAATGCCAAGGAACAAATTCTGTTGGGTGCTAAGCCTCACACTAAACAGTTGCTTTGTAGCAACAAACACAACAGCAAATAGAGACACAGAACAACTCCACCCGGCCTCGCTGTCACCTAGGAAAGGTAGGGAGAGGGGGAGTTTAACCCTCCCATTTAAAGCTTGGGGCAACATTCCAGCCCAATACTCAAGTCCTCCTAGGGAATTTCCCCTCTGGCGGCCTGCATTTAAGCATTTAAGTTAACAGGAAGGGATAAACAGGGAGCCACCCTATCAACAGGCATAAGTTTTCAGTCGCACAAGACAAGCAAGTTCGAGAGATCACCTGGACCACATGGTGTCTGTAGTAACAATGTTGTATATCTACACTCAGACAGTCCCTCGGGGTGGATCTTACATTTGGAGTTTTTACTACAATAAAATAAAATAATTTTTTGAGGAATTTAAGTTTATTAATTTAATTGTATTTAAGAATATTTATTACTTTTATACACAAAATTTAAGTTACTTACTGTATACCATAGATATATGCATGTGTGTACACACGCACATACACAAACACCGTTTTCAGTTCTTCAAAACATGTTTGCTTTCTGTTCTTTTCCTATTACCTCCCCCTAGGCAGTTAAGACAGTAATCTTCATCTTAACCTAACAGATAAGGAAATGAAAGCAAAGGTTGGTTACACTTGGTGGAGCAGAAATAGACTTAAAACAGACTTTTTTTTTTTTTTTGCGTCTCAAGTTTGGGGCTGTTCACAGATATTCTCTCCTGAGTCTTCTTACTTTAGAGCCCACGGTCACACCTGTCATGAGCACACAGTGAATCCATGGGGCTTATCACCTATGCAGGACAAACACAGCACCGCCCCGACGTGAAGGCAGCACCAGGCTTTGGGGTCCAGCAGGGCGTGGTGCAAATGACCAGCATTAATCCCAGGTCTACAACTCGGGGCAAGTCACCGTGCCTCTCCGTATCCACTTCCTCATCTATAAAACTGGGGTGGTGATAACTCTATCTCACAGGATTGCTCTGAGGATTAAATGAGACAAATCAGAGAAAGTACTTAGCACAGTTCCCAAAGGATGGCAAGAAAGTGAGTAGTTAAGACTGGCCTAAAAGTTCAACTTCTAGACCAAAACCTATCATGTCAGAATAAGAATTCTACAAAACCCCCTTGACTTCTGACCAGACCATAAAACCCAGTGCTATATGTTTAGGGCCTACAGACACTCTGAAAATAAGCAATAACAAAAGAAAGAGAGAGGGAAAGGGAAAGGGAATGGAAAAAGGAGAAGAGAAAAGAGAAAAGAAAAGAAAAAGAAAAAAGAGAAGAAAAGAAAAAGAGAAGAGAGAAGAAAAAAGAATAGACTAGAAAAGAAAAAAAGAAAAGAAAAGAAAAAGAAAAAAGAAAAAAAGGAATCTTTTGTTATTAGCAGGAAGTAATCGTATTTCTCCCACCAGAGAGAAAAATTAAGAAAACCACATGGATACCCAGACAAGCTTCTTACGAGAGCCATACTATGCATCCACTAATAAATTGGCATCCTGTTTTTATACATCAGTTCTATAAGCCTAATTAATCTGAGTCCCCCTGTCTTTGTGCCATTAAAACCAAACCTCAGCCTATAAGGCCATAAGCCAGACTCTGCGGAGCTGCAAGGGGGCCAAAAGAACATTGTCAGTGGGATGATGGGCCACTTGAAGGAAGCTTCCTCCAGACAAACTACTTTAGTAGCAGGGGTGACATAGCTTCCTAAGAGTCTATGGGGATCAAGAGGAAGAAACAAACAAGGAAAAAGTATGTTGACTTTTCAAATGCCTAAGAACCTTGGAGTATAAATGAAAACCACAATAAGATACCACTCATACCCACCAGGATGGCTAGAATCAAAGAAGCAGATACTAACAAGTGCTGATGAGAACATGGAGAAATTGGAACCCTCGTACACTGCTGATGGCAATTCAAAATGGTGCAGCTACTTTGGAAAAGTTCGACAACTCTTCAAATGTCAGATATAAAGTTGTCATATAGCCTAGCAGTTTTCACTCCTAGGTACAAAGCCAGAAGAAATAAGAACATTATTTCCATACAAACCCAGGTATATAAATGTTTACAGAAGCATTATTCATAATAGCCCAAAATGAAACAACCCAAATGTCTATCAACTGATAAATGGATAAACCAAATGTGGGACATTCATAAAATGGAATATCATACAGCAAGGAAAAGAAAGAAAATACTGATACAGGCTACAATGTGGAGGGAGGCTGGAAACATTATGCTAAGCGAAAGGCTAAATTAAAGAAGAAAACATGCAGAGCCACAAAGGACCACACAGTGTATGAATCCACTTATATGAAAGGTCAGAATTAGGCTAAACTATACAGACCAACAGATTAGTGACTGCCTAGGACTGGTGGGGCGGGGAGCATGTTGGAAGGAGTAGGGGTAGCTAAAAGGCGTGGGGCTTCTTTTCATGGTGATGAAAATGCTTTGATCGAACTGCGGTGATAGATGCATAACGCTATGAATATATTAAAAACCACTGACTTGTACACTTTAAATGCATGAGCTGCATGCTGTGCAAATAATATTTTCAATAAAGTTATTTTTTTAAAAACATGCTTGGGGCACCTGGGCTGCTCAGTCAGTTGAGTGTCTGACTCTTGATTTTGGCTAAATCATGATCCCAGGGTCATGAGATCAAGTCCCGCATCAGGCTCTGTGCAGAGCATAGAGCCTGCTTAAAGCTCTCTCTTTCTCTCCCTCTCTCTCTGCCCCTCCCCCTGCTCTCTCTCAAAATAAATAAATAAACATTTAAAAGAAAAACACAATCTCTGTTTTTCCCGGAAAACCTAGTATTAAAGATAACCCCCATTTATGAGATACCTACTATGTGTCAAACACTGTGCCAGGCAACTGACCTGTGTTATCTCACTTATTTCTCGTAACAATTTTATGAGGTAGGCAAAAAAGAAAAGAAAAAGAAACACACCAACTCAAATACTCCTCTAGATACCTTCCACTCAGTGATATTAGTAGGCTGAATCATGATACTTGTAAAGCCCAGGCTGACTGAAAACTTAAAGGGTGCAACTATTTAGAGAAAGGGAGGAGATGGGGAGGAAAAAACCACTGTAATTCTGTTTGGTGCAATTTCATAGACATCCCTGCCCAAGGAAGGCTGTATACGCTGTGGCAGGTCCCTTCAGAAGACAAGTAATCATGTGTAAAAGCACCCAGTGGTGCTGATGTTGAGTACAGCAGTGCCCAGTAGGATAATCATAGGAAGGCAGTAGAAACAGAGAGGAAATGAGTGAGGGTTTTATTCCTTGCTCCCAGACTGGCTTGCTTTTTATATTCCCCCAAAAGGGAGAAGTATCTTTGATAGGATTACAGAAATAGCCTATGTACCTTGTAAAATGTTTTTCAGAAAATCCAAGATGTAATGAAGAAGAAAGTAGCCATCAGGCCATAACCAGCACCGACAGCTGGTGTTCGTCAGTAGTCAATGGCAAGTATTACACACTGTTAAGCTGAATTTCCATGTTCAACAGCTAACACACAGGAGAAGATCCGGAGACCAAAGGGAGAAAAAATGTGCCATGAAAAACTCTGACCCTGAAACTTCAAAGATGACTGTGAGAAACCAGCCCACAGAGCTGTGCTCTGAAAATAGGACCACTCAGAGAGGGCAAAGAGCCTGCCGACATCTCTTGCTGCCAAAAGTGGTCACAAAAAGAGAAAGCTCCCATTCTCACCTGTCTATCTTAAACCTCCCCACTTCAGGGAAGGTTCCTGAACTAAATCTGTTCACCACAAAGCATGGGGAGCAGAGCATAAGGTGGAGGAATGACAAATATGGTGACTTCCAGGCTCAGGTTTCCAAAGGGTGACCGTCCTCAGGGTGAAGGGACCCATTCACGCTGTTGGGACCCTGATGTTCTTGGGGATAGAAACCTCTCCACTCAACAAATGCCTTGTTCCAGCAGCAGAGGCCAAAGGGGAGGCCACGGACAAAGAGAGCAAAGCCAGAGCCCTCAGCCCAGGATCCACCAGGCCCGACACAGCTGCCCTTGGCCTGAAAACGAGAAGCGAGGCTTCAAAGAGCATGCGAGAAGTGCAGGCTGCAGCCAAGACAAACGATCTTCATTTGCAAGGCTGTGGAGACACAGGAGGGCCATGGTGCTTGTCACGGCAGCCATTGCCAAGGGACCGAGACGTGCCAGCTGCTCCTGGGCATGGCGTCCTGTCCCTGGACTGCCCTAGCAGCTCATCTGTGTCTGGCCAGCAGCCACCCATTTCCCCTCCTTCCAGAGTTAGAACCCAAGCCTGGAACTGCATTTTTAGTCGTATCTTTTTATAGCTCTTAATTCATCTGGATCCATACCACTTTTCTTCTCCCTCCAATTAAATCTGGGTTGCAGCAAACTGCTAAGATGGGGCATTTCTAGGAGGAAGGGTTGGGGGGAGGTGTGGGGGGGAGAAGCTGGAATGAAAAACTGGTAAAACAAATGCACACAAATGATCAGATAAAGAGGCAGGGGTGCATAATGGTTACTAGGAAACTTCAAAGCAAGCAGGGTGTAGGTTCAAACCCCAGTTGTATCCATTACCAGCCAGGAGCCTTCAGAAACACTACTTTCCTTCTCTACCAGGTGTCAAATAATACCTCTACCTAACAGAGAGCCCAGCATGATAACTGACACACAGGAGGTGTCCATTAAATATTTATCATCGTAATAAAAGTTATTAAAACTTTACATAAGATGAAGGGCTTCCATAATTCAGTCTTTCATTCTGCAACTCTTTAAATGAGCATCTAGTAAATGCCAGGTGGAATGGGGATAAAAAGATTAAGACACTTAGGGATTACCCTGGCCCTGTGAGCTTAAAATCCTCTGAGGGCAACAGACAGTCAACAAATGTACCGATACATACATTAATACAGGTATTTTTATCTGTGAAAGAAAAAAAAAAATCATGGCACTACAAAAAAAAAAAAGAATATGGTGATGGTGGGGGTAGGGGTGGGGGGACAAGGCAAAAAGGATCTGGTCAGTTATTAAGTTGCACTTTCTCAGTCACCTAAGTTCTGTAGCCTGAGTCTGGGAAAGGGTTCAAAAAGTAAACAAAAGGATTTTCATTCCCACCTGAAATTGTGCCACTGGGTTCCCAAAAGAAATACAAATGCCAAAAAATCATGTGAGAATATGCTCAGCCTGATAATGAAACACATGCACCTTAATGTGGAGAATTCGATTTCCCACCTGGACAAGTAGCTCAGATCAAAAGAAGGCTAACACTTAGTGCTGGTAACGGTGAGTCAACAGACATGCTCACCCACACTGGTGCGAACATAAATGGGCATGACCTACTTGGACCCCAGTTTCACACTGGGCATCAGACCTATACAGGTCAGCATATTCTTTGATCCCAACTTCTAATAATTTATCCTCAAGAAATAAGAAGACAAGCATTACAATATGAACACGTGAGGACGGTTCTTTCAGGTTGCTCCTGGCCCCAAGAAGCTGGAAACAGCCTACATCTTCAGTAGAAAAATTACTTAACAAAATATGTTCAATCCATGCACAGAATACTGCATAGCTTTCAAAAAATAACATACCTCTATTTATCCAAAGATGGGAAAATGTCCAAAACACGGTGGTAAGTAGAGAAAAACCAGTTTGCAGAAGGGTATATATAGATTATCTCTATTTATGTGGAAGGGGAAGGGGGAGAAGATGTGTAACCATGCATATGAATGCACATATACACAATGCACATCAAAACTTTAGCTGTGATTCTCCCTGGAAGGGCCTCTAACAATTGCTATGTTCTTTGTACCTGTATGAAATACCTTTTTACAAGAATCATATATTACTTTGTCTTGCCCCACACAGATGAGATTTCTTTTAGGGGTGCGATGAAGAAATGAAATCAGAAAATCAAGCAATAATAATCTTTTACCACCACATTACACTATTACCCCATGTCCCTAGGTCAAAAGCAACTTTCTCAAGATGCCAGAGCATGTGTCTGGGTTTTCTGATTTTTTTTTCCCTTGCAAAGTCCTTTATTCTACACTGTTCAAAGCAAATTGAAACAACAGCATAATTTCAAACTATCCCAGTATGACTAGCAAAAAAACATTTTCAAAACTCCAGGAATGGAAAGTAAGTGATCTTTTTTAAAAATATTTATTTCTGAGAGAGACAGACAGAATGTGAGTGGGGGAAGGGCAGAGAGAGAGGGAGACACAGAATCTGAAGCAGGCTCCAGGCTCTGAGCTGTCAGCACAGAACCCGATGCAGGACTCGAACTCACTGACTGCAAGGTCATGATCTGAGCCGAAGTCGAACGCTTAACCAACTGAGCCACTCAGGCACTCTGCGATCTAACATTTTTTGAGCACATACTGATGTCACATTCAATATCATGTTTTATCTTCACCACAATGCCATTTGGTAGCTGTCAAGGCCTACCTCCTTTCACAGAGGAGGAAACTGAAGTTTCGAAAAACTCGTGTCACTCAAGGTCACAGAGCAGACGAGTGCAGGTCTGACGGAAGGCTCTTCTCAGGGACAGCAGCAGTTTTCCAGGAGCTGCTGTAACCAAGCACCACAACTGAGGGGCTTAAATAAGAGAAACTTACTCTCTCACTGATCCTAGAAGCCGAAAGTTCAAGATCAAAGTGTCAGTGGTGGGCACACACTCCCGCTGAAACCTGTGGGGGCAGAATCCTTCCTTTCTCCTTGAGCTCCTGGCATTTGCTAACAGTCCTTGGAGTTCCTTGGCTTGTAGACACAAGACTCTGAACACTGCCTCTGCTGTCATGGGTGTTTCTGTCTCGGTGTCTTTTCTCTTCCTATATGGACTCCAGTCAAATGGCATTAGAACCTCATCTACCTTAGTTGTATCTGCAAAGACCCTATTTTATTTCCCAAAACGTCACATTCGGGGATTAGGATTTCAGTATCTTTTGGGAGGACACATTTCTACTCATACCACAGACCAAGGGAGCCTACACTCCTCTTTCTAACACCTCTTGCCCACAGCACCACAACCCATTAATATCATGCCTGTGTCATGGCTGGTTTCATATGAACTTCCCATGACTGTGGAAGGCGACTCTCTTCACCTTCAGGCAAGACTAAATCCAAACTGGTCAAGACATGTGAGCTCAAGTCCCACTATCAAGGCTCTCTACCTTCTACACTGGCTCTCTTCAGCTACTGAGGGACTGTCTGAAATTACTTATTCTTCTAGTTCAGGTTCTGCTCTTGAGTTAAAATATACTCAAGAGCTTTGTAATGTTAAGAGCACTGGGGAAATGTGGAGGAAAGATGATTCACTGTCCCACAACCTCTGATTTAGGGTCAGATCAAATGCCCCTGAGAAGAGGGGGAGGCATGGTACCATTTTACTATGTTCCTGGTGTAACTCTTGGCCTTTGCAGTTCTCTTAGATCAGACACCAAAAGCAAATTATCGGTACGCCATTTCTTGAGTGAATCAGTTACTTTTCTCCTTCCATTTCCGGAGCTGTTTCCAAACACAACAAGAATGTTGCTCAAACCAGTCATAAAAAGCTCTCCTGTTGACTGGTAGTTTTCAGGCCAAGGCCTTTGGCTCAGCAAATTAGAGGGGGGAGTGGGAAACAGAGCAAGGACCCTGCATGGGTGAGAATCAGTGTGCCCCATTTATTTCACATGAGGAGACACAACAGGATTTATGCCTCTCTAAGAATATCTCCACCAGAGCTCTCAAATTTGCGTTCCAATATGCTGCTGAGCATCATGCCATTTGGAGGTTCATGTGGAACAAGTGAACAACCTCCCAGGTTGTGTTTTTGCCTCAGTGTTGCAGAATTTCAAGCCTGTCAAGGTGAACAGCCTCCCACCTGCCTCCACCTCTCCATCCCAGTGAGCTGACGGACGGCCCGAGGAGACAGCTGGGACTGGTGAGCATTCACAGGCCTCCTGCCTGTGCTGAAATCACGCAAAATGTCAGAGGCTCCCAACCAGTGTCAAGCTGTACCTTGCATGGCAAGCAGCCTGATGGCCCTCCACAGCTGACGGCAGCAGGAAGCTGTACTTCCTATGGCCTTACATGGTCCAGGAGGTTGACAGTGGCTGAGATGGGTGTGAAATGCCCTGCGTCAGTCGGCCTTTCCAGGTTCCTCCTACTCTAATTTCCCCCATAGCCTCCTCCTCCAGCACCTCCTTCCTCCCCTCAGTACCTTTCTCTCATTTCCAAGTCCTCTGGGCTTTGATTTACTAACAACTTTGTTTTTAAAAAATGGATGAGGGGTGCCTGGGTGGCTCAGTTGGTTAAGCATCTGACTCTTGATTTCAGCTCAGGTCATCATCTTCGTGAGTTCAAGCCCCGCATCGAGTTCTGTGCTGACAGTGCAGAGCCTGCTTGGGATTATACTCTCTTCCTCTCTCTGTCCCTTCCTGCCTTACATGAGCCTGCTCTCTCTCTCTCTCTCTCTCTCTCTCAAAATAAATTTAAAAACTTAAAGAAGAGTTTAATAAAAATAAAAAATGGATTAAAAATGATCCAACTACCTATAGAGGTACTATCCAACACAGCAGCCACTAGCCCCATGTGACTATTTATCGTTCCATTAATTTAAGCTAAATAAAGTTAAAAATGTAACCACAGAGCAAATGTTGAGTGGTCATGTGTGGGTAATGGCTTGATGATACTGGACAGTGCAGCTACAGAACATGTCCATTATTGTAGAGAATTCTGCTGGGTAGCTCTAGTCTAAAGGATATAAAGAGAGCATCTCCTCTCTTCTGTGCCCAGTCCCCCTCCCTGAGGCGACCTTGCTGCCAGTCTCCTTTGTATCCTTGTAGAGATCTTGTTTATGCCTAAGCAGTGTGTGTGGATGCAAACCTCTTTTGTTAAAACAAATGAGAAGAGACCCTAAGTACTATTTTGCTCTATGCTTTCTTCACTTAATGACACTAGGACATCACAACGTACATGTACACATACTGCTTCATTCTTTTAGTGGCCTCAGAGCCACCTTCTGTCACCAGGACGACCGTCACCAACCCACTCTTCTAACCATGCTCCTCTGTGTCACCCTATGTAGCCCTGCACCCTCCCCTCTCCAAAACACACTCACTCATCCTATCCCACTCTCTACATCCTTGGACTCTTTTCCGATTCTCGTTCTCACCTGTTGGCCTAAGAAAAACCTGGCTGCTCCCTGAGGAAGCTGCCTTCCTGACCTCGGAAGCAGAGGAGGCGTGTTCTCTCTCACCCACATTCTTGCAGCTCATCTGCCTCAAGGTGAATTCCAAACCGGTCCTCCAGGTTCTCCCCTCCAAGCTCCCAGTCAACCTCAGACTAAACCAGCCAGGAAGTCCTTAGCCCCAACCTCTTGGTCCTCCTCCTTTTGTGGCTGATGGCAACCACACTGGCTTCACTGCCTTCATCTGCTCCCCAACTCGGCAACCATCGCTTCAATCCCAAATGGAGCAGCAGGCCAATACCTGGCGTGCGGAACGCATGTCCCTGACCTTTTGTTCCGGCCCGACCTCAACCACCCATGCCCAGCCTAAATTTACACCAATATGCACACCACCTGTGAAACGTTGGATTTGAGCATCTCACTCTCGGATCAGGGCCCCACACCTATGACTGTCTACCTAAGCGAGATATCTCAACCCTGAAAGCCATTTGTTAATCTTGCCATGGCCATTATGCCAAGTGAAAGAAGCCAGTCACAGAATAAGTAGCATATGATTGTACTTATTTGAGGTACCTACAGTAATCAAATGCAAGAAACAAAGTAGAAGTGTGGTTGCAAAGGGTTGGGGAGAGGGAAAAGGGTAGCTGTGTGTAAGTATGAAGTTTCAGTTTTGTATGATGAAGGAGCAAACAACCATAAACTGAATCTACATACTATTACTGAACTATACACTTAAAATGTTTAGGATGATAAATGCAATGCTAATGTTTTTAACCACAATAAAAAAGAAAACTGCAAAACAAAACGATTGAGGCTACACCCCGTGGTGATGCTAAAGGCACCCTCCCTCTCTCCGGGCATCAAGCACCCTGTCGCCCTAGCCAGCACACACAGCATCGGCGCCAGGATGACCAAGATCCTGCCCCTTCTCGTACTGGGGATTCCAAGCTCAAGATTCTCTTGGAAGCTTAGAGTCAAAGTAGGACAAATTCCTAGAATTAATTAAGGACCAGTTGGGTATTTCCCCATTTATTATTCTCCAGCAACTAAAGGAAACCCAGTGGTTTTGCTAGCTATGCCTCTCATACTTCATTCATGCCCATCAATATGCAAACATCAGTTTCTCAGCTGGCAGTAATTCCATGAACTTTTAATTTACATGGGATGAGGCAGAGATTAAAATTTTAAACTAAAGCCAACAATACAAAGGATTGTGGCATGTTGTTTTAATCCCTACATTTAAGAAACTCCAAATGAATTCACCAGCATCATCGCGTGAACTATCATCTGAGAATTATCAAAGCAACTACGCTGAGTTTTTGCCTTTGGGGTATCATTAGAGATATACATTGTGTTAATGGTACTTGTTTTGAGATCACTGAAAACCAAATGACATTTCTTGTCATCAGTCTTTTCATCTTGGAAAAACTCCAGGCCACCTGGCAAATGCTCAAAGAGATTCTGACTCTATGGAAAAGCTACAATTATTTGTAGACTTGTGACTAATACGTAAGAAACTCATTTCAGCATAAAGGAAATCAGATTTAAAACAGCAAATTAGAAGAGAGAAATTGAGAAACACTGAACTCAATTCCTTCTGGAGTCGCAAATCAAATTCAGGATTATTATTTCTAAAGAAAAGACAGAGAGGGAAGACCTTTCTTTTTTGAGGGCAAGACCTCAAAGAGTTATAATATAAACGACATAAGTAATTTTAAGTGTTTCAAAGCCACATTAGAAAAAAGAAACCGAAGCAAGTAAAATTAATTATATTAGTTTAATCCAATATATCCAAAATATTCTTTAAAAAAATAAAGATTTTAACTTTTAAGTAACCTCTATACTCAATATGGAGCCTGAACTCACAATCCTGAGATCAAGAGTCAGATGCTGTACCGACTGAGCCAGCCGGGAGCCCCATATCCAACATATTCTTATATCAACATGTAGTCAATATTGTTTAAATTATTAATAAAATGTTTACAGTCTTTTTTTCCCCTAAGTCTTTGGAATGCAGTGTGTATTTTACAACACCGTGTAGTTCAAGCCAACTACACCCAAGTGCCAGACTAGCCACCAGCGACTGCTGTACTGGAAGGTACAAATGGAGAATTGAAGAACATATCATCCTCAGAAAGAAACAGGACTAGCTTTTAAAAATGTGAGCATGTTTCTAGACTGTTCTCACTGTATTCCTCAAATAGTAGCCAGCAACCACTTGGGTTGTTGCATCAGCTGCTCCTTGAGCTGGACCACCATTAATTCAACTTCGATCATTATGGTACCGTAATTTGAAATTTTGAAAAATCAATTTACTGCAATTGTTCTCTTAGTTTCTTCAACTATAAACCGACTCAAAAAATTAACCATATCCAGAACAATATCATCTGTGGTATCACAGATTCGATACTTCAGATTTATTAAAAAAGCTAATGCACATTTTAATAAATATGTAATACTGAAAATAAGTTTCTGTGCTCTACCTAAAGTCAACAATGAAATAAAATTTGTTCTCACTTGTAAATCAGCTATACTATCGTCTTTCACAAGCATTCCATTTGGCATATGCAAACCCAGATGTACTACAACCAGAGTCCCCTAGCACTGAACATTCGAATCTCAACATTTATACACTTAAGTATGACGTAGCAGCCTCATCAAGAGGACTCTCTGACTGGGCGCCACACAAACCACAGTGTGGATAACATTTACTCATTTGTTTTAAACTGTCCAAAAACCACAGAGGTGGAGTACAACTCTTCCCTTCATGACCAGTGGTGACTCAGTCTCAGGGAAGGTCCCTTAATAATCCCTTAATAATAAAGATGGCAGCTAAAATTTCTTCATCTATATGCCAAACACTGCTCTAAGCTTTATATATATATATATATACACACACATATATGCACATATACATACTGTTCTAAGATATATATAACATATTATATGATATGTATATAATATATATAATACCTCTGTCAGGGAGGTATTGTTGTTTTCCTGCTTTTCTAAATGAGGAAACAAGGCATAGAGCAGTTAGTAGCTTCCTTTGGTCACAGAGCTAGCAGGTGGTAAGCTAGGATTCAAAGTCAAGAAATATAACTCTGGAACCTGTGCTATCAGCCTGGAAATTAAAAATGGAATAAAGGGATCCAAGTTGGAAAAGATATGGTTTATGGTCACAAAGTCAAATTCCTCAAACACAAAAGCTGTCATCCACAGGATGTAGAGACCAGGAGAAGCCACACCCTCTAATTGAGGAATGGAAGGCTAGTAGGGTGATTTAGACTACCCTCGAGATCTCTCCCATATATTACAGAGGGAAACTCATCTTAGTTATAAAGAAAAAACATACATGAAAATTCAAGAGAATAAAGATTCCAAAAACACAGAGAGCAAGAAGAATAGATGGATCGAGGCATGGATAGCTCGATGCATAGATGGACAGAAGGACAGACAAATGAGAATACAAATATTCACTCCAGACTCAAGAGCAGAGGACAGGGAGAATTATTAAAGGATAGCCCATCTTGGGGCACTTGGGTGGCTCAGTTGGTTGAGCGTCTGCCTTTGGCTCAGGTCATGATCTCACAGTTTATGGGTTCAAGCCCCATGTCGGGCTCTGTGCTGGCAGCTCAGAGCCCGGAGCCTGCTTGGGATTCTGTGTCTCCCTCTCTCTGACCCTCCCCTGCTCATGCTGTCTCTGTCTCCAAAATAAATATTTTTTAAAAAAAAAGAAATTTTAATAAAGGATAGCCCATCTCTGTGACCATCCCAGAAGGTGCCTATCATATGGCTGATATCACAGCAGGCGCTCTCATAGGCAATTTGGGTCCTCGTTCTCATGCCGGGGACCAAAGCTGCAAGGTGAGTTGTGCTGACAGCCTAATCACATGGCCTTCTTTGCAACAGTTGTGCAACCTGGGAGAAGATAAAAGTCCACTTACATGTATTCCCTATGAGCAGAGTGTACCGCGGCAGCATTGCTGTAACGCCACAGGACAATCGCCGAGGACAGGACGTCGAGGATGGCATCAAACTAGGAGAAGGAGACACAGCATTAGTGTTTTCCAGTGTTAATAAGGCACCACGGTGAAGACACAAGACACAAAGGCTTGGAATCTGAGCCCGTGATCTCAGACCAAAGAAGCTTCACTTCATTATGATACAAGCTACTCATCATCCTCATGGTGGGTCCTGGTAAGTGTGGAGCTGAGGCCACCTGACAGGCCGGCCTGGTGGCAGTGCCATGGCTTCTCCTCAGACCTCTCACTGCTCCCACAGACTAAGAAAGCACACTCTGTGGTGCAGTGGGCTCTGCTCCCCAGGACCTGGTTCCTAGCACTCTAGCAGTCATGGGAGTTACAGGGACAGGTGGACTATTCTGACCCATACCCCTGGCAGACAAAATAATTACAGCACCTTCCCCTACATCCCAAGTAAAAGATTCGGGATAAGAATTCTAGGTTTCCAGCTCTTAATGGGATTGTTCTATATAAGGTTCAAGGGGGAGATCTGCTAACGCTTCGGAAATACATACAAAATCAATGCTCTTGTTTGAATGAATGAGTGAATGTGTGAGGGACAGAGACAGAAGAAAGGGGGTAAAAGGGGGGTGTGTATGTGATGCATTTTTCTGGAGAGCCTGTCCATATGTTTCAAAAGATTCTGAAAACAATCTATAACCTCCAAAACTTGAAGTTCTCACATCAAAGGGAATAAGTGGTTTTGGGAACAGGGACACACGCCCTCAGGTACAGGAAGCCCTCAAGCTACATCAGAGGATGTTGGAGCTCTCCAGATGAGTCACTGCACCCACCATACCTTGCTTTTCATCTGGAAAACTCCAAACACTAGCTCTCTCTTGAAGGAATGTGGGGAAACTTCACCCAAACTTGCAACATGCCTAACTTATAAAACATCTGAGACCTGTTTTCTCTGACCAGCTCCCATGAAGAAACAAGTTCGGGACCCAGGTTACCCCTAATGGGGCTACAGGCTGGCTAGTCTGGTGCCGGCAGCCCCAACCCTAACCCCGAACACCTCTGCTGCACCAGCATACGCTTCACTCCAGGGTGCACCCACTTTCCAGCCTACAACCAAGAGGGAGAAAAACAGGCCGAAATCATCCTTTCAACCAGGTGTGGAAAATGAGGTCCCCTAGTCTGTTCTAGAGACCTGTAGAGTATCATTGCCATTTCCTTCCACAAAATTGTAGTTTTTTCTTTTATAGACGTTATTTCCATAAACGGTTTGTCACGCTAAGCTCTCTTCAGCTAACCACCCTCTGAACTGCGAGCCCAGGGTGCGATTCGTGGGCTCCGGAGAAACGTGCAAAACTTCATAAAAGTACATTTCAGGTTACTTACTGCAAACCCAAAAGCAGAGGCGCTGTACCTCATAACGGAGACAGCTAAAAAGAAAGAAAATATTATTCAGAATATTTTAAGACCTCATGGATATTTTCTCTCATTTCTGAGTATATTAATATAGTTGATAGGGCCTTTTTAAACATCAGTGGAAAAGTTCCAAGAGCATTAAGTTAAAAATTAACTGTAGGGGCACCTGGGTGGCTCAGGTCATGATCTCGTGGTTTGTGAGTTCGAGCCCCGCATCAGGCTCTGTGCTGACAGCTGAGAGCCTGGAGCCTGCTTCACATTCTGTGTCTCCCTTGCTCTCTACCCCTCCCCCACTCACACTCCGCCTCTCTCTCTCTCAAAAATAAACATTTAAAAAAATGAACTGTACTTGTCCACCCTACGAACTGAAAAAAGGCAAGAGTTAAGTGAAGATTGTGGATTTCATCAGCAACAGCATTCCTTCCCACTGCATCCTCCAGCACCAAGGGGCCTGCTTCGGGAGGAAAATGTCCAAGCACCTGTCAGTCAAATGGCTGCTGAGACCTTGAGACTTCAGCAACTGGAACAGACTGCTGGGAACCACATGAAACTGCCAGGGTGAAAGCGCCACCGTCCACACTGTTCCCATCATCAGGTATTTAGTGGAGGTATCTACAGCCACATGCCACCACTAACACAGTTCAGAGACATCTCTTGCCCATGAGAGCTGAAAACCCAATGCAGGCCTCAAGAAAACTGCTTAAAACACCATAGCAAATGATCTTAAACTTTTTAATGTTTTTTATTTATTTTTGAGAGACAGAGAGAGACAGCATGAACAGGGGAGGGTCAGAGGAGAGGGAGACACAGAATCTGAAGACAGGCTCCAGGTTCTGAGCTAGCTGTCAGCACAGAACCCGACATGGGGCTCGAACCCACAAACTGTGAGATCATGACCTGAGCTGAAGTCAGACGCTCAACCAACTGAGCCACCCAGGTGCCCCAGCAAATGATCTTAAACAAGAGACCTCTACAAATATAACAGCTGCAATTAGAACATGTCTTCAGATTCAAAAATCTATCTTTTTGGGGTAAAGTCAACTGAGTGGCATGTTTGCCTAATTCTGTGATCTGTTCTGTGCCTGTGTCCAGCTTATAGGCTGTTGTTCTCAGTTTGACTTAAGACCCTATTATCAAGCACACGTCCACCCTCTAACAAAAAATAAAACCCTACCCAATGGTCAGCAAAAGTTTGAAGTAGACTGTCCCAGGCACAGGTATGACAAACATTGACTCATGGAGTAAGTGAGGAGTAGGTGTGAGGCATGGAGGTCTAAAACTATTTGGGCCCCAACTCAGCTCACCACATAGCCCTTCTCTGCACCTCATACTCTGTCCTACCCATATCATTCAGGAATGGGCTCTGGATGGCCATACTGTGGTTTTTGTCCCTGCCCCCAGGCTTAATGGGGTCACCTGACTCAATGTGAAACAAGCATACTTCGTTTTCTGTGAATTAAGAATTGAGACCCAGAGAGAGTCTAGTTGGTCAATTAATGTTGTTAGAATTGAAACTATGAACACATGGAGCACCTGAGTGGCCCAGTTGGTTAAGCATCCAACTTTGGCTCAGATCATGATCTCACAGTTGGTGGGTTCAAGCCCCGCGTCGGGCTCTTTGCTGAATGCTTGTTCAGAGCCTGAAGCCTGCTTCAGCTTCTGTGTCTCCTTCTCTCTCTAATCCTCCCTACTCATGCTCTGTCTCTATCTCTCAAAAAATAAATAAATGTAAAAAAAATTATGAAACTATGAACACAGAAGTGGAGTTGGCCATCATGTGCTATAAACACCAAAGGAGTAGAGAGACAAGCATGAGGTAAATACAATTCTGGGGCAAGAGAACCACTGACTTCTTAACACTTCCAAGCCCTTCCCAGGAGTCAGCTACGTTCCAGGCATCAGACAAATGCAATTCCTTCAATGCCTGACCATCTTTGGCTTTTGGAATGAGCTGCTCCAATTATCCCTGTTGTTGCTCTTACGGGCACAGGGAGAAGGGCAGAGCCAGCTGTGGGCAGTGATGGGCTGTAGCTTTCCTGGGCAGCACAGCCGTGGTGACGCAAAGGGGCTCTGGCTCTTCCCAGAAACTCAACTCACAGGCCATTATGACATTAGCAAATATGGCAAGAGATCCCTTGATGAGTTGCAATGAGCACCAAGATACACTAGAGGACGCTAAGCCTGACTTGCACCAAGTTCTCAGTAACTTGTTAAGCTTCATAAAATTTCACAGAAACAAATACTGGGATTTTTTGCTTTATAGCCTGTTTTTACAGTGTTAGCTCTGCACCTTTTATTGGTTATTTCTCTATAAGCAGCAGAAACCTTTTAAACTCCTACTAACATCTTGCACAGATACTCAAAGAAGCTGCCCGGGCCAGAGCTCCCACACTGTCCCCACCCATCACGGTCTGCCCTGGGCACCATGGAATGGAGGGTGCAATGGACAAAGTACCACACTTGCCATCCCAGAAGACTGCCTGCTTCCCCAAGAGGTAAACTGTTACTAGTTACTCTAAAAAGCTTAATCAGTTATTCGGTAAGACCAGACATTTATACAGTGGATAACAGATTTCAAAGAGATGTACATCTGATTGAGCATGTTGACAAAGACAAGGAACTCTATCTTAGAGACTGGAATCCAACGAAGGAGATGGCCATTGATGGGGAGTTTCTCTGACTCTGTTGGAGTCAGTGTCCATGATTTCAAACTTTCTCAGAATTATATGGAAAGTTCTGCCTGGGTGAGTGCTTCAAGCCTGCCCAGGGGGTGAATAACCTAAAGCACAAGTGGAATACTAATATCGTTCTATCCCCCATGCAGCAAGGCAAGTTTGAGTAAGAGGGCTCCAGGTTAACCGGAGTCCTTCACAGAAGGGAAGGACTAATATGTATCATTTACTTATCAGTTGGCTCCATCTAATCACCTTGATGAGCTGCAAAGGGAGAAAATACCTAATTGCGTGGGGAATCCAGGGAACACTGAAGGGCCCGCCACGAGGGCCTTCGCTCTGGCAGCTTCCCTGTGTGGGCAGTTCCCACCTGGAGAACAGCAGGCAGGGGCCAGGATGAGCCACCAGGGTAGGGGTTACAAGGCACGTGGACCTGGAGCCACAGGTGTACTTGGCTGAGGGTAGCTGAAAGCTGCCACAGGCACGACAAAAGTCTAGCAGTGCCTTGACGGCAGGTGCACATTCAACAGTGGATGACAGATAAGGATCCTTTCGACCCCAGAATCATGCTGCCAGCTGGCAAGGTGCACAGAGAGAAGCCAGTGGGGCCACCGTGAAGTGGAGCTCTCTTACCAAGATCACTCTGGGTCAAGGCAGGGGCCATGGTGCTGAAGGAAATGAAGCCGCGGCAGCTGTCAGCTGGCAGAGCGGGGCCTGTGTGACAAACAGCACCGCTGCTCTGAAATGGAGTGCCTGACTGTCAGGAGCCTCCAAATTCATCCGGAGAGCATTGCTATCAGAACGCCCGAGGGAAATCTTCCAGGCTGTTTCTGCTCCTCACATTTAGAGCTTGTCTCCACTGCTCATAATTTAAACATGCAATCCGGGAGCTGGGGGCCGCCAATGGCCGGCAAGGCATGCAATCACAGGCCACCGGAGCCTTATTCCCCAGGGACCTGAGAGAGGCCTTCATACTGGCCTCCTTTTCCCCAGAGAGAGTGGCAGTGCCCACCATCTGATTACACTCGCCTCACGCATCCAAAAACGCATGCTTAGGATGTGACTGGGCTCCCTTCGTTTTCCACGCCTTTGTTTCTCCCCTACGAGGCACAGAGTTCCTAAGTGTTCCTAAGTAAAATGAGGATCTGTAGTTTTGGGGCCTTCCCAGCATCCATTCCTCACTGAGGTAAGAGCACCCTGAGTCTCCCCTGCGGAGAGCTACCTCCCTATCCTCAGAGTACGTGGTCTGTGTGGGATCACACCATCAGCCCCGCTTTCATATATCCTTGTCCTACAGCCAAAGGCAGAGATGCAAGGGACGCACAATTCAACGTGAGCCAGCAAGAACCTGTCCGGAGTTTGTGCTGAAAATCCTGGGAAGGGGATGTCTTTCCAGCACAGGACTGCAGAGTTGGCAGCATGAAAACAGGGGCTACAGGTAGCAGTTTAGCCCTAAGTGGGGAGAAGTTGACTCAGAATGAGGCCAACACAAAGGAAAGCAGATATGAAGGATATCAGATCCCTGATAACACGCACCGAACCTCTGGAATCAGCCCTAACTGAAGTCTACCCTGTAGTTCTCAAATATGTCAGCCAGTTATTTCCTTTAATTTGCTTGAGCCAGCTTGGGCGGAGTTTGTACCACTTGCCGCCAGGAGTCTTAATACAATTTACCTTGTTCAGTAATCCCATGTCCAAGAATCTCTTTTAATGCCTACGAAATGGAAAAACACTTTATGGGGTCCTTGGGTGGCTCAGTCGGTTAAGTGTCCGACTTCGGCTTAGGTCATGATCTGTTGGTTCACAATTTCGAGCCCCACATTGGGCTCTGTACTGACAGTGCACAGCCTGGAGCTTACTTCATATTCTGTGTCTCCCTTTCTCTGCCTCTCCCCTACTCATGCACTTACTTTCTCTCTCTCTGAAAAATAAACATATTTTAAAAGAAATGGAAGGGGCGCCTAGGTAGCTCAGTTGGTTGGGCCTCAGACTTTAGCTTGGGTCATGATCTCACGTTCGCGGGTTTGAGCCCCACGTCGGGCTCTGTGCTGACAGTTTGGAGCCTGAAGCCTGTGTCAGATTCTGTCTCCCTGTCTCTCTGCCCTCCCCCTCTCATGCTCTGTCTCTGTCTCAAAAATAAATAAAACATTTAAAAAAAATAAAAATAAAATAAAATAAAGAAATGGAAAACCCCTTTATACACAAAAGGTTCATCAGAGGTTTATGTCATTTATAATATCAAAACACTGGATGCAATTTAGAAGTCCAGTAATAGGGTGATGATTAAAGCACACTCCATTTGGGGTGCCTGGATAGCCCAGTGGTTAAGGGTCCAACTTCGGCTCAGGTCATGATCTCACTGTTTGTGAATTCGAGTCCCGCATCAGGCTCTGTGCTGACAACTCCAAGCCTGGAGCCTGCTTCGAATTCTACGTCTCCCCAACCCCCTGCCCCTCCCATGCTCATGCTCTGTCTCTGTCTCGATAATAAATAAATGTTTAAAAAAATAAAAAAGATAAATTACAGCCCATTAAATAATAAGCTACATGTAAGGTATTTCAAAATGTTGACAAGAAGTACGTTTTAGTTAATCTTCTATGAGCACATTAGTTAGAATAATGATATGAGAATAAACACACAGGTGGCATGATTAGTGCCATCAGCCCTGGGTTCCACAGAAAAGGACGGGCCTGCATAAGGAGGTGTCTGGCTAGTACAGGTGCTCACTTAGTGAGGAGGTCAGAAGACGCTTCACTGAGAAGGTGACATTTGAGCAAAGACTTGAAGGAGGTGAGGGAGTGAGCCTTGCAGTCACCTAGAAGAACCTTCCTGATAATGGGAAGGGTCAGTGCAAGGGCCCCAGACAGAACGCCTGGTATGTGTGAGGCTGTTGTGCCTGACACAAAAAGGAGCAAGAGGAAAGTTATGTGAAGTAATAGACTTCCCTATTGTTTGAGCAAAAATACAAGGTAGAAAAGGGCATAATACAGGATTATCCGTGTGATAGACCTAGATTTACGGTAAGACCATGTTTTTAAAATGCACTGCAAACAACTAGGGGGAAAAAAACCCAAATGGTAATAGTGGTCAGTCTTTGGTGGGTGGGGATATTGGTGTGGATTTCTTTCTTATCTAAAATTTTTTTGTATTCTCCACATTTTCTACAACCATCATACATGCTCCTTCAAATTAGAAAAAAAGAAACCCATTTTATTGGGGGAAGAAATTAACCAATGGCTAACATTACAACCACAGACCTAAAACAGAAGAACAGAAACCAGGTTTATGATGTACACTGGCGGGCAGGCTGTAGGCTCTGGCTAACTGGAAAACCTACCACCGTACATGTCTTCATTATGGCTCAGCTTCTGAAATCCACTTCTCTGGGCTCACTCACCTACCTGAGCAGACTGCTGATGCCTAGGAGAGTTTGCAGAAGCACACAGGAGGGCCAGGCGAGCCTGGGGTGTGGCCCATAAGCAAAATGTCCCTCTCGGTCCACGGAACGTCCCGTCTCCCAGGTTTTCGCTTGTCCTACACTCAACTTTCATTTTTGTGTCAAAGGGGTAATAACTGCTACACTCCCAGAAGCACACATACAACAGAAGTCTTAAATAAATATTTATACAGGTCTGGTTAAAGACCAGACCTTCTTTAACTAAGTCACACATGGGCCAGAAAGCCCATCAGACTGGAAACTTAAAATTCAAACAGAAAGACAGCTGGAAAATGGAGCAGACCCAGGCAACCCATTGTCAGGGCAAAGCCAAATGCAAATCACGCAGCTGAATAAGCAGCAAGCTCTGAGGGAGGGGTGTGGAGGTTCAAAGTGCCTTGGAAATGCCGAGGTGGGAGTGCCAGCAAGGCAACTGTGGTCAAGGCCCAAGAGCCCCTCAACAGCGTTAAACAAAGAATGCCATTTCCACTGCAGGCTAGATTTACTGCAACAATGAGGTCCCATCTGTCATTCTCTCCTAAGTAAGGCAATAATTATCTTGAGCCTTAGCACTCTTTAGCAATACCCCAGGCCCCGTAACACCTCCGAGTTGCTAAATCATGTGGCCAGTAAAGCTCTGCTAATAAATCAATCCCACTTTAATTAGACCATCTCTGTCACCCAGACGCCTGGCAACAGCCTCACCCACAGCTTCATAACTAACCCAACTTGAGAAGTCTTCTTTCCAGCACCACCTTCACCGCGCTTGCTGCAGATGACGGCAGAAGAGGTGGAGCTAAGAGGGGTCAAAACTAATTGATTTATGTTTGAACTCACTTCCACAGAACATCCAGAAACTTCCCGACTCTCTCCCACACAAAGAGATCAGACTACAATCACCCGTGATAGGATGCTGAATTCAGTCATCACTGGTAGAAAAGAGGGAGAAGCCATTTGAAAAATCAAAACTGCTTTGCCCATTAGACAGCTCCTCCTCAGCCACAGCATAGCAACTTGACTTTGCATTTTATCTGTTTAGACCAGACTTGGCAAAAGGGCTGCCTGAGGATGAAATGTGAAAGGTTTTGTTTGACCTATGCAGTACTCTTCAAATATCAGAAATGGCTACCACCATTTTAAAGTCAGGAGACCTCACAGGGTGCCTGGGTGGCTCAGTCCACGGGGCATCCCACTTTGGCTCAGGTCATGATGTGTCAGTGGGTTGGAGCCCTGTGTCGGGGCTGTGTGCTGACAGCTTGGAGCCTGGAGCCTGCTTCAGATTCTGTGTCTCCCTCTCTCTCTGCCCCTCCCTTACTTGTTCTCCACCCCCCCCAAAATAAATACACATTAAAAAATTTTTTAATCAGGAGACTTCACAAATTAAAACAAAGAAGGGAGACCTGGACTTTTGGCTTCTCTGAAAAATCTGAGATCTGCCAGTGTGGGTCGGTCCCTTTCTCCCAGAGGCGCCACTGCTGGATGGGGCATGCGCTGTTGGCCACCTGCCTCTCCTGTAGCATCAGACCCAGGTGGCCTCCCTTACCTGCCTGGACACCTCTGCTCTCTAGCTGGCCCAGCAGGCTTGTGTATGGGACTTTAGACGCAGCCCATGAGCAGCTTAAGGGAAAGGACAGTACTTTCAGTGCCGTATCTGCAGTCCTCAGCAAAACGCCTGCCAAATAGTCATTGTGCTGCATGGACGGTAGCCTCCAATGTTTCCTACAGTAAGGTACGGCTCTCAGCAAATTACAACCAGCTACACCATGGGGTAGGCTCTCAAAGCCTTTATCATTTTTGGAGAGCTTCCGCAGGACTGAGACCCATTAGTTAGTCCCAGGCATGCTACAGACACTCCCCCACCGTCCTGGGCTTTGTCAGCCTGTAGACAAGCAAACCCTTGTCGAGACCCCAGGGATGATCATGAGACTCTCCTTCTCTTTCTCATGTACAGAAAGCAGCCAGATGTTTCCTCTCCCAAGTCTGCACCCGCAAGACCATGTGGAACCTACAGCAAGAGTGGATTTGAAGAGATTGGAAAGTATTGCCTTTGAGCTAGGCTGTGGAAGTACAAGAGTCATTTAAGAGTGGCCTGGGCCACTTTGCAATGAAAGATCATTTTCATTCAGGCTTGTAAGATGGGGCAACCACAAAAATGTCTTACCTGGACTCCTCATATTCTCCTAGCTACATAGCGCCACCACTCCCTGCCTGTACCTCTGCCTCCACACCTGTCACATGCAGCCTGAGGGGTTCTGCTTGTTCACTTCACGTAAAGGCCAGAGTTCCCGTGCACTGACATCTTCCCCTAGCAGCCACACCAGCTCATTGCTTTCCATCCAGCCCAGGGGCCTCCTCACTGGCCTGCTGCCAGATCTGGGCTCTAGCCGAGAGCATTCCTATCCAGGATCCAAATGGTCCACTCCTTCATCCCTTCAGCTCTCTGGTCTAAGCTCACCTGGGCCCATCCAGGCCCCACTATTTAATACTGCAGCCTGCTCCAGTTCCCACATCTTAGCTCCCCCTTACCTTGCTCTATATTTTCTTTAACCAGAACACATATTATCTACCCCACTATCTGATTTACTTATTCATAAATATTGCATACCCTATGCCCCCCTTGACCCATTAGAATGTAAGCACTACTAAGGCCATAAGCTTTTCTGCTTTGTTTCTGGATGTCTCCTAAATACCTAGATCAGTCTGCGAACACATGAGAACATTCAGATTGATTCCTTGATTGACTAACTAATTGAAACAACACCTCCTTAGCTCCACCTTGCTGTGAACTGAGTCTTCAGAGAGAAGGCAGACAGGACCACAGATTCAGTACATCGAGGCCTGGCTGTGTTACTAGGCAGCACTTTATGGGGCACAATGGAGAAACCAGCCTCTAAGAGAACCGTTATTTTACACTGAACTTGGAGCATTTGCAAATAGAAAAGACCTAGGACTATGAGAAGGGCAAGAACAGCCCTAACCCAGAAAGCCAAAAGCCAGCACAGAATAGTACAAAGAATAAAATTAGAATGAGAACAACCCAAGGAGAGTCTCCCCCCAAGGAGAGCAGGGCACCCCAGCTGCCTCCGACACACACAATATATTCACCCTGCTTCAGTTAGCATAACAGGAAACACACCTGACCCCCACTCCAGAACAAGAATCAGTGGAACCGGAATGTAGGCAGGACAGCTGCCAGCTAACAGCAGACACCTAGTTTAGTCAGGTTCTCAGAGTTTCCACACACAGGAGGCACCAGCTCAGGGACAAGAGGCCAGGAGCCATGCTGGCTTTCTCAACCACACACACCTTCACTTTGCTTCTTCTACAAAGAAGCTGGGAAGGGAAAGCTGCTTGAGGCCCTGGTGACCCAACTTCTATGAATATTTATGGACTATCTTCAATCTTCCCTCACTTGTTGGTACACAGACTCCCAAGACCTCACGGGCCACAACTACTAGTAGGAGCATGGTTCCTGCTGAATGTCAATTACACATTTTCCGTTGCATGTAATTTGACTCCTCCCTGCACTGCGGTTCTTTGTGATGCCAGCATAGTGTATGGGCACAAGGTGCGCTTGGGCATCCTCACACCACACTCAGACCCTGTCCTGCAACCCACCCTGTCCAGACCAACATGGGCAGCCTGAGCTCACCAATCATTCTTTCATTTAATTAGCAAGTGTTTATTGAGTATGTACTACATGCTGCATACTGTTGTGATGGGTTGGGGATATCGCGGTGACTTGCTCAACGATTTGATGAAATATGCCTCTTAATGCACTAACTATCCCTTCATCACAGAACACTGCTATTTTCACCCAGTAAATAAAGCATTCATTGAATAGAAAACAGAGATGGAGAAATTTTTATAAAACAGAACGCTCACAGTTTGTCTTCCCTAGCCTTCTGTTCTGAGTGCAGTTGCTGGGAATTGCAAGCCTGAATGCTCACTCACAGCCCATTATTTCTTTTTTAAATACAATTTATGTCAAATTGGCTTACATACAACACCCAGTGCTCATCGCAACAGTGCCCTCCTCAATGCCCATCACCCACTTTCCCTTCTCCCCCATCCCCAACAACCCTCAGTCTGTTCTCTGTGTTTAAGAATCTCTTACAGTTTGTTTCCCTCCCTCTCTGTAACTTTCTTCCCCTTTCTTTCCCTCAAGGTCTTCTGTTAAGCTTCAAGAGCCACATATGAGTGAAAACATATGATATCTTTCTTTGACTGACTTATTTCACTTAGCATAATACTCTCCAGTTCCATCCATATTGCTGCAAATGGCATGATTTTGTTCTTTTTCACTGCCAAGTATTTTTCCATTGTATATGTAAACCACATCTTCTTTATCCATTCATCAGTTGATGGACATTTAGGCTGTTGCCATAATTTGACTTTTGTTGAAAGTTCTGCTATAAACATAGGGGTACAAGTGCCTCTATGCATCAGCACTCCTGTATCCCTTGCTCATGGACTGGAAGAATACATGTTGTTAAAATGTCAATACTACCCAAAGCAATCTACACCTTCAATGTAATCCCAATCAAAATTGCACCAGCGTTCTTCTCAAAGCTAGAACAAACAATCCTAAAATTTGTGTGGAACCACAAAAGACCCCAAATAGCCAAAGTAATACTGAAGAAGAAAACCAAAGCGGAGGCATCACAATCTCAGACTGCAGCCTCTACTACAAAGCTGTATGGTATTGGCACAAAAACAGATACATAGACCCATGGAAAAGAATACAATACTCAGAGGTGGACCCATAAATCTATGGCCAACTAATCTTTGACAAACCAGGAAGGAGTACCCAATGGAAAAAAGACAGTCTCTTTAGCAAATGGTGCTGGAAGAACTGGACAGCAACATGCAGAAGAATTAATCTAACTTGACTCAGGATCCTCCTCTGCCACTCAAATCTCTTACCTCTACTGTCCTCACCTTGTACCACACAGAAATGATCCTTGTCTTCCCCAACCAGCTTATGAAAACCTGAAGTCAGGGGTTACACTGTATTCAACTCTCTCTACTCAGGGCCTGTGAAAGCACCAATACACAGTTGGTGCTCAGTAATTGTTTACTGAGCAGGAAACCTGGGTGGCTCAATCACTTAAGCATCTGACTCTTGACTTCAGTTCAGGTCATGATCTCAAAGTCTGTGAGATAAGCCCCATGTCCAGCTGCATGCTGACAGCACAGAGCCTGCTTGGGATTCTGTCTCTCCTCTCTCTCCCTCACTCCCTCCCTCCCTCTCTTTCTCTCTTTGCATCTCCCCACCACTCATGAACATGCATTTGCTCGCATTCTCTTTGTGTGTGTGTGTGTGTGTGTGTGTGTGTCAAAATAAATTAACATTTTTAAAAAATAGGAATTGCTTACTAAGCAACAAATACTTGAGCAATCCCTAAACCTAATAGTAATGTCCGGTTTTAATTTAACATGATTAATTCATGCCAGAACCAAAAGCTAATGCCCTGGACAATAAGAGCCAGCAATAGCATGGATGTTGTCATCTAAGGTCATCCTTGTAAGATCACGAAGATGGCCTATGGCCTTTCATCTGACACTGTTGATGAAAGTGGACCTCTTTGGTTTAAAGAGCTACTAAAGGATTAAAACAAAAAACAGAATAGAACATATTATAAGGAAGAGAAGTACACTAAGTAAGGCTTCAAAAATTTGGCTTAATGAAATGGCGCTGTATAAATATTTACTCAATGGCACTGAATCGAAGCCATTAGAAGATCATCAGCATTATCACTTGGGAGAATAAAAGTGAAATATGGTAGAATAAAGACCTCTCTTCTCCCTTCCTACTGCTCTCCTCTACAAAACCCACCAAAGCAATGAGAAGCATGTAACACTAGAGACAAAAATACAATGATCAAAGAAACTAGCCAATGGTCAACTTAAAGCCCCAATTACAAAGAAAATCTACAAATACATTAAAATGTACATCATACTGAGGGAGATGTTGAGAGCTGATAACATACCTGAATCAAATCTTAGGCAGAGCTCAGAGTTGTCCACAATTTGATGCTATGATCATCAATAGCTCAAACAATTACCACTTAGAGGCATAACAAGTTTGGTTCTAAGTAGATGGGGCTCCTGATCCAGATCCACTCCTTTACCTTTTCCCCATAATCCACACACAAGAGAGAGAAAGGGGGGTGAAACTTAATGAGTAAGGCTCAGACAGCCACTGGTGTAAGTATCAAGCAGCTGGAAAACTGATGATTTTCAACAAGAAGAGCAGAGGTTGCATGGTCAACCAGGAAGTCTTCCCTTGCTCACAAAGAAGAGAGATGCTTGTCAAGGTAGATCATCAAGATTAGAGGTAAAGCAACCTGGGAAAAGATACTCAAATTAAAATTTCATGACGTTCCTTTCTTGCCCAGCTCTCCTTATAGCCCCAATTTTTGCAAAGTGAGGTACTGGCAAACTGGCAGACACAATCAGGGAAGCAAAGAGGATTAAGATGTGCATTCAGCATACATAAGGCCACCAGGCAGTAAATCAACACATAAGAACCAGTTATTTCTATATTACTAATATAGAACGTATTCTATACTATAGTCTATGTTAGTATATAATATATTCTATATTAGTCACCAACAGTGAGAAAATCCAAGTTTAAAAAGATACTATTTTGAACAGAAAAAGTCAAATACCTAGAGATAAACTAATGTAAATGGTGTAACACCTCTACCTAGAAAAATGATAAAACGTTACTGAAAGAAATTAAAGAAGACTAAGTATATGGAGGGATATACAATGTTCATAGATTACAAGACTCGATATTAGCATCTAAAATTCTAGCAGTTTTTTTTTTTTTTGTGAGAGATGCTTGTCAAGTTTAAGTGGAACTTGCAGAGCCAAGAAGAGCTAAGAAAATACTGAACAACAACCAAAAAACCTGGAAGACAGTCACCACCAGATATCAAGATTTATTTCAAAATCTTCCACTAACTGAGACAGACAGAACAGTATTGGCATAAGGATAAACCAAAAGACCATAGAACCAAATAAGATCCACATATATATGGTCACTTGATTTATAACAAAGTCACTACTGAAGTACATGGAGTAGAAGAAAAGTCTTTTAAATAAATGGTACTGAGATATTGACTCTACCTCACACCACACACAAAAAACAATTGGAGATGTGCTGTGTGTATATATAAGTACAAAATAACATGTTAGATATCTATTTCAGATATATATTTCATAATATTGGAGAACATTTTCATAACCTTGGGCAAAGGACAAGATTTCTTAAACAGGACATAAATGCATTAATCATAAAGGGATCAGCAAATTAAAATACATTATAAAACCCCATCAAAGGAGCAAAACAGCAAGCCACAGAGTGGAAGAAGTTATTTACAATACTAATAACTAACAGTGGACCATATCCAGAATACATAAAGAAGCCTTGTAAATCAATCAGAGAAAAACAACCCAAAAGGAAAATGGACAAAAATTTAATAGGCTTCTTAAGAAAAAAAAGATATGCAAATAATGAATAAACATATGAAAACATGCTCAATTTCATTAGCAACTAGGGAAAAGAAAATGAAAATCACGAAGAGATACCCCTGCAGAATAAAAATGGCTGACCATTTCAAACGCTAGCAGGATGTGTTCCAACTAGAACTCTTAAAAACTGCTGGTGGGAATGTAAATTAGTACAAATGCTTTAAAAAAAACTGGCTGCCAGTATCTATAAAAAATTATCACACTCTATCATGCAGCCATTCCACTCCTAGATATATACCCAAAAGAAATATATACATATGGATAGGAAAAGACACTTACAAAACCATTCATAGCAGCATAGTTCACACAGCACATTTCCTAATTGCCAAAACTGGAAGCAATCCAAATGTTCAACCGTAGAATGGATAAACTGGTGGGATATTCATTCTATGGAACACTAGACAATAGTGACAATAAATGAATTATAGCTATTGTAATTACGTGTACAAATCCCAACAAATAATGATAAGGGAAAGGAAGGAAAACAAAGCATTCACTGAGCAGATGATCTATTTATGGTTCTATTTGTATAACATTCAAAAAACAGGCAAAGCAACGTATGGTGGTAGAATTCAAGATGTGGCTCTACCTCTGGCATAGAAAGTAGTGAGTGGGAGGAGACAGGAGAAGGCCTCCTCAAGTAAAAAGGTAAGTGTGAACAGTGGTTACACAGGTACGTTCATTCTGTCAAAATTCATCAAACTCACATTTTGATCTGTGCATTCTTCTATATGTCTCTTAAACTTTAGTTCTTTAAAAAGGAATACTTACAAATCAGCATTTAGAAAAAAAAGAGGGGGTGCCTGGGTGTCTCAGTCAATTGAGTGGCTGACTCTTGATTCCAGCTCAGGTCATGATCTCACAGTTGTGAGATAAGGCCTGTGGTGGGCTCCACGCTGGGCACGGAGCCTGCTTAGGATTCTCTATCTGCTCTTCCCCCGTTCATGCGTGCACACACTTTATTTCCTTTAAAAAATGAAATGAAATGAAATGAAATAAAATAAAATATCCCAAGAGCCTGAAAGAGAAGAACTAGCAATTTCAGAAAAAAGAATTTAAACAGCCAATAAACATAAGATGGCAAAATTGGGTAAGAGGAAACATCAGTTCTATTTCATCTATCAGAATAGCAAGAATAAAAGAACTTTTTAAGTGCTGAGTGTTGGTGGGAGCATGGGGATAGAAATCCTCTCCTTCGGTGCCAGCAGGAAAACCTCTATGAAGGGACATGTGGAAATGTTTAGCAAAATGTACAACACAGATCCAGTGAACCCCGCAGTTCTACTTTGAGAAATGTATTCTGTCCTTGTACTGGCACAGGTGCAGAAAGAATACACACAAAAGTGCTTATTACAGATGTATAACGGCAAATCATTAACCATGTAGACAGCCATTCATAAGAAAATGATTTAGTAAGTCATCGTACATTCATACTATGGAATAGTACCATTAAGCTCTTGAAAAGATCTGTAATGATGTAAAATGTAATGAGTGATGAAAGCAAGGCAATTAAAAGAGTGATTATTAGTGTGTGTGTGTGTGTGTGTGTGTGTGTGTACAGAATTAAGAACACACGTATGCAGATAAAAGTCAGAGAAGTTATGTAACAGCCTGTGGATGGTGATCACCCCAGAAGAGATGGGCAATGGAGGTGGGAAGGATGCCTTCATTCCACTGCACGTCCCTTTGTGTGCTTTGGTTTCCTTACTCTATGCATGTGCCTGCATGTATTCCCAAGACGGAGATAGAGGTTCATGTGCTACAACCAAAGAAAGAAGCCTAATGCCTTGTGACGTGGCCACTGCGGATCAGTTATTATGTGGTTGCCTGCCATTTTGGGCTTAAACTGGATTTAGCCAAAAAGGGCTTGTGCAGATAGAGATGTGAGCAGTGACTGGCATTTTAGATTACCTGGGCCTGTTCTCCAGTGAGAGCTCAAATACATCTACTATTTGCCAACATGACAAAATAAAATAAAACAAAATAGAGATCTCCCAAAATTGAAGTCCCCAGAAAAGCACCTTTCTCCATTTGCAACAAACTGTTTCCTTTCCAGTTGGGTGTGACACTAATGGAGAATCAAGAGGGGGAGGAAGAATGTAAATATTCTCAATGTCACAACTGTCCTGGACATCACTGGGCAGACGCAAAGGTCAGGAAACTTATTTTGCAGTGATTAAGTAGGTCAAGTCACCACTCAACTACATTGCCTCATTTGTTAGGGCCTGAAAATTTCCATGTTCTCCTTTTTAAAGACTGCCATCATCCCTGAGGTAGTTAATTGCATAACCTTAGCATCCTCATCACTTAAATAATAAAACTAGATCCAAATGTGATTTATAATAGAATAAGGTAATTTACTCAACAAACAGGACTCACTTTGTTTGAAAGCTTGTGTTAACTGATGTACTTTGAGGTAACCAAAGTCTGTTAAGTTCCAATAAAAGTATCACCTGCGTTCATTAACCTTGAGCACGAGTTGTTACAGCCTATAAAGAGGTAGAAACAAGAATAAAAGGAAACAGATTTTAAGGCCCGTTTCTAAGTCAACAAATGCATTAGCTACAACAGATGTCCTGTGAGTGTTCTAAAGGGAGAAGAATATACAACAGCAAAGAACGACATCATCAGATCCATCATACAATCAATACAGCTTCACAAGACAAGGTTAGGGATGAGTCACAAGAAGAAACATGGAAGATACAGCTCTCTCAAGTGAATTACAGAGACACCATGATGTCACTAAGCCAAAGGCCCATAGAGCAGCTGGTTACCCTGATACAGAAAGCCTGAACTGAGCTCTGACGGGATGTTATAGATGGAAAGCCATGCTTCTGGCATTTTACATGAACGGGGACAATCTCCCAGTGATATTGAGCTATAAATCAAAGATGAATCAGTGCTGATGCCCCTGGAAGAAAGTAAGAGTAAGGAGTCATGGTTTTTCTTGATCCTGTGACAATAATTCTTCCCTGGATAGGATCAAGTTTATTTCCACTCAGTGCTTATAAATAACTCAGAACTAGGCAGCAGGACAATGAAGTAAACACTTCAAAACTCTCTGGCATGGTTGGCCCATCTAACACAGAGTTCTTCAAAATAATTTCTCAGAACATTGTAGGTTTAAGACCTGAGGGATCACACAGTGATTTCTCTCTCTCTCTCTCTCTCTCTCTCCCTCTCTCTCTCTCTCTCTCTCACACACACACACACACGCACACACACCCTCGTTTCAGTCAGAGCAACTTCCTTCTCACTTCTGTTAAAAATTAGGGGTCTCTCCAAGATTAACACTTTTCCAAAGAACACATCCAGATGGCTAATAGACACATGAAAAGATGCTCAACATCACTCATAATCAGGGAAATACAAATCAAAACCAAGATGAGATACCACCTCACACCTGTCACAGTGGCAAAAATTAACCACACAGGAAACAATAGATATTGGCTAGGAGGTAGAGCAAGGGGAACCCTCTTACACTGTCGGTGGGAATGCAAACTGGTGCAGCCGCTCAGTCTATATGGATGGAACAGTATGGATGTGCCTCAAAAAATTAAGAATAGAACAATCTTTCAACCCAGCAATTGCACTACTAGGTATTTATCCAAAGGATACAAAAATGCTGATTTGAAAGGGCACATGCACCCAACATTTATAGCAAAGCTATCAACAATAGCCGAAGTATGGAAAGAGTCTGAATATCCATCAACTGATGAATGGATAAAGAAGGTGTATCATATACAATGGAACACTGGCAATCAAAAAGATGAAATCTTGCCATTTGCAACAAGGTGGATGGAACTAGAGGGTATTGCGGTAAGTGAAATAAGTCAGAGAAAGACAAATATATGATTTCAGTCCTACGTGGAGTTTGAGAAACACAACAGATGAACAAGGGGCAAGGGAAAGAAAAATAAGATAAAAACAGAAAGGGAGGCAAACCATAATGAACTCTTAACTACAGAGAACTGAGGGTTGCTGGAGGAGAGGTGAGGAGGGATGGGCAAAATGGGTGATGAGCATTATGGAGCACACTTGGTGGGATCAGCGATTGGTGTTATATGTAAGTGATGAATCGCTCAACTCTACTCCTGAAACCAAAACTACACTATATGTTAACTAACCTGAATTTAATTTTTTTAAGAAGGGGGATCTGTCAAAACTTAACTGCACAGATTCATTTAAAAAGAACACTTATGTGGTGCCTGGGTGGCTTAGTCAGTTGAGTGACCAACTTCGGCTCAGGTCATGATCTCGCGGTTTGTGGTTCAGGCCCAGTGTCAGGCTCTGTGCTAACAGCTGGCTCAGAGCCTGGAGCTTGCTTCGGATTTTGTGTCTCCTTCTCTCTCTGCCTCTACCCCATTTGTGCTCTCTGTCTCTCAATAATAAATAAATGTAAAAAAATAAAATAAAAAATAAAAGCACACTTAAAAAACATTTATATAAATGAAGACTCACTACCCACATCGATAAGGGAGATGGTCTTCACACTACATACCAGCCTTTGTAGGTAGGACTAGTGTTCTAACCATCATTCCATCGCATCCCCAGTCCCCGGCCCTGATCAGGTCTCTGATACAATTACTGCCCATCAGCAAAGTGAGGCCATATTCTGGTTCCATACCCAGAGATGGCCCTCAAAGCTGTCCATCAGCTACCACCAATCAGGGGGACCCACAACACTCAACTTTGTGGATACCATGGAAACTTTTCCTGGGATCCACACATACACACACACTAGACAGCTGTGTTTGCTCTTTCTGCTTTCTTCCTTCTTTTGGTAAAAGAAATCCTTTCTTTTTTGGGGCTCTTTCCTTTCCCAGGAGGGGTACCTTGCCTTCAAAGACAATGCAAGGCCACCGCATATTGGTAGCTGGCCTGAGAACGAAGAGCTGACATGGAAGAAAGGGGAGGAGACTGAAAAGGAAGGCGGCAGGAAACAAGGAGACAAACAGAATTCTGACTATGTCACTTGAGGCCATGGATCCAGCCAAATGCATTCTGTAATATGTTCTCATTTATTTTGCTTAAACTAATATGAGGGCTCTCTACTGTCTGTGTCTGGAACCCTCCCGACTACTACAACATACGTACGCCTCTTTCAATCAGATCACTCAATACTAAGGCTCACACTCCTCCCCCACTCAGTTTGGCTTCACTTCAAAGATAAATTAGGAATCAATTCACAAGAGGATTTCTTCAAACAATAGGCTCCCCTCAAATTATAAGTAGCCTCAATCTTAAGAATCCAATTATATACAATTCAACAACCTAGAAGGACACACAATGAGTAAAATATACAGCTAATAGGATAATGGCTAAAATGATATTGCCTAGTTACGGTCTCACTTTGCACTGACCTTTTCTCACTTGCATTTATCTTCTGACAGTCAAAAGCACACATCTAGTGGCCAACCAGGATATGGCTTAACCTCCAAACAGGATTTCTGTCAGCTCACTCTCTACCACAACCATGTCTCACTACCAAGTTAAGGGGGGGAAAAGCCTAAGGTACTGAAATAATTTTTACTCAGGAAAAAAATCCAAAGAATTCTACTTTACAGATTTTCAGAGAGTTTGAGAGTATCTTTACCAGAGGCCCTCAAGACCACCCCCAGGCTTGGTGATTCACCAGAAGGGCTCACAGGAATCAGCATGCAGTGATACCCGTGGCTGAGATTTATTACAGCAAAGGATACAAAGCCCAATCAGGGAAAGGAAGAGGTTCATGAAGTAAAATGCCGAGAAGACAAGGCAGAAGATTCCAAGAGGCCTCTCCCAGAGAATTCAGGAAGGATGCATTTAATTCCCCACCAAGTTGTGACAACACGTGCAAAGTGTCGTCTACCAGGAAAGCTTGTTAGAGAGTCAGCACCCAGGGATTTTCTGAGGGGCTCACCAAATAAGAACCTTCTGTCTAGCACATACCGAAATTCTAGAGTCCCAGAAGGCACACAGGTGTTCAGCATAAACCACATTGCTCGCACAGAACATTCGGGCTCAGGGAGCCACTCGTACCGCTGAGAGAAAGTTTAGTATCCGTGAAGAAAACCTGTTTATTAGCCAGGTTCCCACATGCAACCCGAAGACGAGCCTCGCAAGCAGGCTTTTCTAAGGACAGGCAGGCACATGTGCTGTGTGCACACCTGTTCTGCCCAGAACCGAAGCCTAATTCCTCACATTAAGGTGAGAGCTGAGCCCTGAGACATGGAGGGGTGTGCCCAAAATCACAGAGCAAAGCTAAAGCTAGCACCCAGGTCTCCAAATTCGCAGAGAGGGGAAGACCCAGCCACCCTCACCCTCAGCTTCCAGACACACCCATGCACACAAGTCTTCCAGTGAAGTTCACTCCTGAGGCTGTAAACGAATAAGACATAAAGGCAGCTGTGATTCTCAGGCCACAATTTCTCCATGGCAACATTAATTGAATCCATCGGCTGAAAGTTTCACTGATGGAATAAATATAATGTTGAAGATCCTACCACTCTCCTTCCTCTTAGAAAAAGACACCTTTCCAACTCAATTTAATTTGAAGACTCCAAGCTCATTATCACTTTAATTAAAATCATACATTTCACTTAAAGCTAGAAGAGTCCTCAGAGGTGATCTATCTAGTGCAATAGCTTTATTTAACAGAGAAAGTGCTGGGCTCCAGACAGAGAAGCACCTTGACTGAGGCTGTGTCAACACGTGCCACAGTCCTGCTCTCTTGACAGTAAGTCACGTGCCCTCCTAGCACATCCTGCCATCCTGCCAGCCAGGCTGGGGGCTCAGAAGATCTGAAATGTGTTCCTCCTCACGACTCGTGCAGGGAAGTCTCTACAGTTTTGCAAAAGCCATTATTTTTCAAATAAGAGAGCTGATAAAATGCTGTACTGGGGGTGACATCTTATGACATTTAGGTGCTATTTGTATGCATTCCCTTTTAAATATTCTCAGTTACTCAGATGTAAAACACAGTGCTGAATCTGCAAAGATTCAGCATGCTGGAGACATCTATGCCCCACAGATGAAGCCAGGGGGTTGACCACCTGCTTAGGCCTTGCTTAGGTCCGAGCAAGCTGTGCCTGTGTGCACAACCCCTCCACAAAAGTGGCCTAGCCCCGAGTCGAAAGTACCAAGGGTGAGAAGCCCTACTTTCAAGAGATAAAGGCCAATTCATAGTTCTCGACAGTATCTGGATAAATTAATTCTGAGTTTTGTGCTGTTTTAAAGAGTGTTGAGTATGAGGATACGTAAAGGTCAATTCAATTCAAATGACAAAATGGCATAGAAGGCATAATTCAATTAACCGGAGGAGTCTAGATGCCATAAATAGTAGAGTTTTAGTTTGTTTATTTCGGTGCTTTAAGGCTTGTGTCCCTTCATCCTGCACAACTTCCAATGCCGTTTGGCTGGAGTTTGGTCATTATTCTTGGGATGGCAGTTGCAGACCTGATGCTATAATGAGAGCTCAGGGAGCGAAGGACCCTCTGGTAAACTGGAGAGGGACCCACAGAGCAGAGCTTGCCCAGACGGCCGGCAGCCATTATACGGCCTCGGGCCAGAGCCTCCAGCTCCCACTCAGCAGTCTGTGTCTTTAATTACATTTCCAAGGGTTTAGAGTAAAATTTTCAAAATCACTATGAAAACACTGGTAAATCAAGAGAGCAATTAGGAGCAAGAAATAAAACCCATATTGCCAAACGGTAAAGAAGGAGCAGATCCTGGTAACTTAGGAAACAGAGTAGGTGACTACAATAAAGATAAATAAGATCTGTCCATGGTATGTGTACAGAAAAGGGAAAATGGCCAAGCATGAAGACAGCAAAATAGAGCCAGGGAAGATTGTACCAAAGTCTAGGGAGGTGTGTTCAAATCTTACCTTCTCCAAAATTAGCTATGACCTGCCAAGGACTTTTGGTGTTCTTCAGATTTGCTCCCTCAAAAAAAAAAAAAAAAAAAAAAAAAAAAAAAAAAAAAAAAAAAAAAAAAAAAAAAATTAAAACTAAAAAATTAAATTAAAAAAATTAAAAATATATTAAAAAAACAAATTTGCACCCAGAAAATGCCAATTTAGATGAAGAAATTATCTGAAAACCAAATGGAAGGGTAAACTCCCTAATGGGTTTCCCAGCCGCAGATGGGACCAGAATGCATGATGGCTCGGGTTGATGAAAGCCCCACATACAGCTGTGCAGGCTGCTCACTGCCCAAGGGCTTCCTGTCAACAGAGTGCAGAAACCCAGGCCAGTGGGCCAGCCAAGCTGAGCACCCTGATGTGAGAAGTGCATCCACACTCAGAAAAGATCCGTATTTTTCTAATATGCTCAAAGGTGCCTCACAGCAATTAGACTGCATGGTAGGGAGGGAGGCAGGAACCACCTCCAAGAAAGCCAGCCCCAACACGTGGAGATGTGGGGAAAAAAGGGGCAATGTAGGGTTCCCAGGCATGCAGAATGAGAGGCCAGATGGAGGCGGGGGAGGGAAAATCACCTATGGACCCTTGGACCTTTTTTCAGCGGAGGCTGAGTGAGAAGAATCAAGAAGGAAATGATCATACAGCACAAGTACAGGTATCTGGGCATAACTTCACCAAGATGCTTGGCCTTGATCTCTCACCTACAAAATGGGACCTGGTTAAAGCAGTCTGGAAATAAATCCACCTCAACCATGGTCAGAACCCCCCCCCCCTGCAATCCCTACCACTCCTGCCTCTGTTCATCCAGGAGCCAAGGCTAAAACTGCTTTCTCCATTGTCAGCCAAGTCCCCGGGTCATGTTCACCCCTGCCTTCATTTCAGCTCTACACTCTCATTACCGAGGCCCTGCAGTGTAGGCAGGGTTGCAGGGCTGAAGTTAACAGAACAATCCCTGCCCCTCAGCTCACATGTGTTGGGGGAAAAGGACACATAGGCAGCATTCACACAGGATTATTTCATGCCAAGACACCCGTGTGTCACACTCCCGCAATAACACTCTCTTGCCTCAAGAGGCTGGCCATTGCTCAACCCCTGGGAAGACATGGCCAGTTTGCTGCGCAGTCTGTCTAGTTTGGCTGGGAAAGAACAAGAAGATTTCACCAGGGAGCCTAGTTCTACTTTCAGTTGGTAGGATTTCACCAGGTAAGCAGGAGAGAACACCCTATGTCAAAACAAGGCAAGTTTTGGGGAGACAGGCTTCCAAGCAGTGCTGAGCCTCAGGAGAATCACTAAGCTTAGGCAGGGCCCTGGGACTTGCCCCCAGAGAGTCAGGCCCAGGGACATGAATGGATAGTTCTCCATGTCAAGAAGAATGAAGGACCTTGGGTAATGCCTATGCTTAAGACGTGAGCAAAGAGGGAAGAGTCAATGAGAAAACGAAAGGAACCATGGGAGTGGACAAATGAGAGCTGCAGGTTTTAGCACCGTAAGGGTCGTTGACTAGGGTTTTCGGAGGTTGACTGTCAACAGTGTTCACTGGTGAACAAGCCCCTGAGGAAAGGGCACTTGACTGGTCAGGTGAGAGGGGCATGAGGGACACAAAGTAAGAATAGAGAGGATGTGAGGATTTTGAAATCTCTTGGTGATCTGAAGGAGAACATCATCAAGAATTAGGTAGGGGATTATGAGCTGGCTGTGAAATTCTATGAAGCAGTTTTAGTCATCCAAGAGCCTGCTACTGTAATATTTCTCACTAAGCCCTAAATTAGGATACCAAAAATGCCAATAAGGCCTTGTGAAGTCATGTTTTTTGGAAAGCTGCATCCCCAGTTTAAGGACTTGATCCCAGATGAGCCTAATTAGTTTTAGCTTGTAAGGTAGGCTCTCTCAATATCACTGCCGCTTACTGGGTGGGCTTTAAGAATTTTAACCTTAAACAAATGGCCCAGCAGGTCTCCTTTACCAACCAAGCTGAATGGTCTCAGAGGCCAAGGTTTTCTTTTTAGGAGAGAAAGGTCTCCCACACAAACCAGCAGGAGAGGCAGATAATGGCCTGGCCTCTCCTGAGCCACTGGGCTTTCAAAGCTGAGGCTTTAGAGCCTGCAGGGGACAAACCTTCTGAAAATCGACTGTATCTGCAAACATTTCAAGTCCCAAACAGAAAGGGCAACTTTGCGCTTGCAGACAGGTCCACCTCCACGCTTCTGATGCACATGGCGTCGTCCTTCTTTCCTTCCCCTGTTATAAATGTGGTCTGAAGATGAGAGGTAGGAACAACCCTTCAAAATCTCCTCATCTCAAATATTGTTAAACAGAGATACCAATATGGTCTCCCTGGTGAAATGCTGCACACTCAGCTCTTTCTAAACCTTGTAAATCCCTTCAACCCTTCAACCATCCCATCCACACTACCAGGGTCCACAGCTACCTTATTCCTATTTGCAGACCCCTCCTTCAAGCTTGCCCTAATGCTAAGCAAAGAGGCTGAAACAAAACAGCACCCAATAGATATTTCCCGAACCGAAGGCAGCTGCCATTTTTTTGGGCATTTTAGATAGACATATATAGGTCAAACACACACACACACACACACACACACACACACACACACACAGATATAAGCATCAACTCTAAATCAACTTCTCTCAAGAGCCAAAATCTGTGTTCTTTATAGGAACCACATCATCTCTCTTCTGGATGGTCCTTTCCTTCCCCCAAGAATCCCCTCTATTAGCCAAGGTCCCAGCAGGGAACAGAAGTTACCCTAGATGCCACAAAAGACTTTACCTTGTAGGGTTAAAGGTCAAAACTGCACCTGGTGAGTCACCCAGAAAGCAGTAACAGTCAAAAACAGTTCCACACGAGGGCTGGCATGACAAGGGGAGGGGACAGTGTCCCCAGCGCCAACAGGAACTGGATCCCTGCAAAAGGAGATTCCCCAGAAGGAAGTTAGCACAGACCTGCACTGCCAGAGGCTCAGAGCCCAAATTGAGGGCCCAGGCAAGTGTCTGGCCCTCTCTCCCTAATGCCTGCCATCTCTTCCAGGTGTCCCCTGGTATTCAGGCCACACCCACAGAGCTGGGAGGCATTTCTCAGGCTCTCCCCCACCTGTCACTGTGAGCCACTGTGCCCACGGAATACTTACTTCTGTCCTAAATAAGAGGAAATTATGGCTGACTGACTCTTTTACCCCTCCAATGTTCCTGCTCTTGATAATACAGTTATATTAGTTTCATGATTTCAAAGGAAAAGGAAGAGAAAGGAAAGTTTTCGGATGAGATGGGCACTATTCTGGCAGTCTTCCATTTGAAGTCTTGATCAAGGAGTTAGCTAGAAAAAGAAAAGTCTACATATAGATTTTTCTCACACTACTTTGGGTTCTGGACTTGCCCATTTCAAAAACGATTACTCTCATCAGAGCCAAACAGGAGAACACAGACCTACCCACCTAAGGGAAGAGCAGATGTTCTGGTTATGCTAATGGCTCCACTGCACTGCTATAGCCTTTCTGGAACCAGAAATGTAATGGGTGACATTCATATCAGCCAATTACATTTACATCCTGCTACACACATGGATTGTGAAGTGCTTACCGTGTGGCTAGATTTTGCATGTGTAATGTCATGTGCAGCCGTTTGGAGAAGATTAATTTGATAACGAATTGAAAAAAGGCATCAGACAACACTTCCTCATGGTATAGCTACTATAAAAAGTACTGTACACACCCAAAGTAATATTAATATGCAGCTGTGATTACTCTCCATCTGTCTTGTCCCAATAATCCGACACACAGCCTGGACATGGTAATTCTGATCATGTAAAACTTCACAGCCTAAGTGGATTATAAATAACTGAGTCTGTGTCAATGTGCATACACAAAGCAACAATTTTTTGATAGCTCGGCCAAGTGGAGCCTATCATGTTCTAAAGAAAGAGAGAGGTAAGAAGAGAATGACGGCTCTCTTCCCCAATAGCTAACTTACCATATTTCTTCCATCCCCAAATTCTCCACCACAGAGATAAAAACCTCTATGCTGGACCCATCCAGTATTTCAATAGAGAGAGAATCAGAAGAAGAAATAAAATGGTTCAATTTATCTCAAGAGGAGATCAACAGAAGGAACAGAAGTTTCCAGCAGGTACAGTGCCTTGAAGTAACCCCAGAACAGCAGGATGGCATCAAACCCTCCTAGAGCTGGGGGAGGGGGGAGTCTAGTGTATCACCCCCACCCACCCCACTTCGCACTGGCAACCTCAGCCGTCCTGTGACAGCTTGCCCAGAGCTCCCAGCTCCTGCTCAACTTGGGTCCCTTCCAGAGGCCACCAGTCCCATAAGAGCCTTCAGTGCAAGAACTACTGCTAAATTGTGCTGCTTCTCCAAAACACGTAGAATTCTTTTCCAAAACTCTGTTTGTTTTGCTCATACTACAACATAAAACAGACTTAAAACCACCTCATCATAAACCTATTTACCTATAAGACTCAGACCCCGCAATTACCTCCGGTAATTTTTCAGGATGACTCCTCCATGATGTTTTCTTTTTAAGTAAATCTGAAGTTTCTTCCACAAAGTACTTTTTGAGGGGTTAAGAAAAATGGACAGCCACTGCATTACAAAATTCTGTATTCACCTGAGTTCTTAATATTCCTGCTGTCATCACTGAATCACGTTCAACCCTTTACCCCTAATCTCCCCTTAAGAGGGAGCCAATGGGAAAGGCAAATATTCTTTCAGGGGTAGTGTGGTCACATTGGCCACACAACACAGGGCCTTGAGACAGACACGTATGGATTTGAATCAAGTCACGACCCTACATCAGCCATGGGGACAGGACAAATTGTTCAGTGTCTCCAAACCTCAGCTCTCTTATCTGAAAAGTAATATAATGACTTGCTATGCTGTGAAAATTAGAAGGAGCATCAGTCACACAGCAAACAACTTACCTCTTACTGCATGAGTATTTCCTGCTAATTTCTTTCTCAAGTATTTCTTGTGAAAGAAAAATTGTTGGCCCTCAGTTAATAGTAATGATTTCTTACATATGATATGAAAACTATCGTGATACCAAATTGGGAAATCTAGTCATAAAATAAAATACAATGAAACCAGGAGTACCATATGTATCAAAGATTAACTATTAAGCCAGAAGATTTGGTACCCAAGAGAATCTCAACCCCAGACTTTAACCAAGAAGTTCAGTAAATAGCAGAAATATTTTATGTATCCAAGTACTCAGTAAAAAAAAAAAAAAGGGGGGGGAGATTTTCTTAATGTCCAAGTACTCAGTAAAAAAAAGTTATTTTCTTAAATTGAAAAGATGCATTTTCATGGCACATAAAAAGCTCTTCCTTAAACCTCAAGTACTTTTACAGGGAAGGAAACAAAGGTGAAAAGAGAATTCATTCAGGATTGAAAATTAATTAGTCCTCATCAACCCCATGAGTCACAGTCATCAATTTAAGAGACATAACACCATACTCTGGATTTTAATTAGGAGGGTTACAAAACTGTTTAAGAACCAAAACCTAACTCTCAAGCCCAATTAAGCAGGTTGATAGGACATCCAATGTAATGTTACGTTTTTCTGTAAAAGAAGAGTAAAATAAAATCCTTGTTCAGAGCTCACCAGCCTCCCTCCAAAATAGATAATAATATATACATAGTATTATTCATTAATTCATTGTGCAAAGGACGTCAGTCTTTGGGACAGTAAGAAATTAATCTGTGTGATACCTGGGTGGCTCAGTCTGTTAAGTGTCCAACCTGGGCTCAGCTCATGATCTCCTGGTTTGTGGGTTCAAGCTCCACATCAGGCTCTGTGCTGACATCTCGGAGCCTGGAGCCTGCTTCCCATTCTGTGTCTCCCTCTCTCTCTGTCCCTCCCCTGCTCATGCTCTTTCTCTCTCAAAAAATAAACATTAAAAAAAAAAAAAAACAACAAAGGAAAGAAATTAATCTGGAACTGGGCCCAATATCATTTATAAGTCACCACACAACCCTGGGACAGAGGCAAGAAGCAGATGGTGGTTCTGGCTCAGTCCAGCTCTGGCCGACTTCCCTCTCCAGGAGGGGTTTCATGAGATGACCATGGAGGCTCAATTCAGTTCTGAGACCCCATGATGAAGACAAACCTGCTGACCATTACTGATGCTGGCACCAGTGAGAACAGTGTGTATTAGGGGTTAGAGGCACATCAGGCAAATCGGGTAGAAAAGAACATGGAGTCCAGAATATATCCTAGCATTCTGAGACCATCTCTGGTTGACCCCTGTCTTCCTTTAATTATTTTTAAACCACGCTTCTATCACCAAACATACCTATTTAAAAAATAACTCAACAATCTTCTTCCCATTAAAGTCAATTCCAGGGTGGCAGGTGGTGCAGTTGGTTATGCGTCCAACTCTTGGTTTCAGCTCAAGTCGTGATTTCACAGTTTGTGAGAACAAGCCTCGCATCTGGCTCTGTGCTGACAGTGTGGAGCCCATTTGTTCATTCATTCTCTCCCCCTCTCCCTCTCCCCCCCTTGCTTGAGGTCTCTCAAAATAAATAAATAAACGTTTTTAAAACCCTTAAAAAAGTCAATTACTTCTTTAAAAAATAACTAGGAATTGTAACCAATGAAACAGTGTTCACACTCTCTTCAAAAGTATCTACATGTGAAAAACCATCAAATACCTAGGACTAAACCTAACCAAGGATGTAAAAGACCTAAATGATGAAAACTATAGAAAACTTATGAAACAGATAAAGAAGACACCAAGAAATGGCAAAACATTCCCTGTTCATGAATCGGAAGAATAAACATTGTGAAAATGTCATTACTACCCAAAGCAATCTACACATTCAATGCAATCCCCATCAAAATTACACCAACATTCTTCTCAAAGCTAGAACAAACCAGCCTCAAATTCTTATGGAACCACAAAAGACCCCGATTAGCCAAAGTTATATTGAAGAAGAAAACCAAAACGGGAGGCATCACAATCCCAGACCTTAGCCTCTACTACAAAGCTGTCATCATCAAGACAGTATGGTATTGACACAAAAACAGACACATAGACCAATGGAATAGAATAGAGAACCCA